>NC_050099.1:24964668-25267698 GCF_902167145.1 Zea mays | reverse complement strand
TGTGCACCGGACTGTCCGGTGAGCCAACGGTCGGCCGAGCCAACAGTCGGCCGCGGAATCTGCGCGCGACACGTGGTCTGGCCAACGGTCGGAAGGAAGCACCAGACTGTCCGGTGCGCCAGATCTGCAACGGTCGGCAACGGTCGGCTGTGCTGTTTAAGGAAGGAAATCGGGCACCGGACAGTGTCCGGTGTGCACCGGACTGTCCGGTGCGCCCGACGACAGAAGGCAAAGATGGCCTTCCGGATTTGTTCTCAACGGCTCCTAGCTGTCTTGGGGCTATAAAAGGGACCCCTAGGCGCATGGAGGAGAACACCAAGCAACCTTTGAGCATACTTGATCATCCACACTCAGTCTTTGCGCATCCGTTTGTGATTCTAAGTGATTCGAGCTCTGTTCTTGTGAGAAACTGTGATATAGTCTTTGAGCTCGAATCTTGGCCGTGTGTGTGCGCGTTTCGCTGTGGATTTGTGTGTGTTGCTTCCCTCCCTTACTCCGTGCTTCTTTGTGAATCTTAAGTGTAAGGGCGAGAGACTCCAATTTGTGGAGATTCCTCGCAAGTGGGATAAAGATAAGCAAGGCAAAATACTGTGGTATTCAAGTGGGTCTTTGGACCGCTTGAGAGGGGTTGATTGCAACCCTCGTCCGTTGGGACGCCACAACGTGGAGTAGGCAAGTTTTGTACTTGGCCGAACCACGGGATAAATCACCGTGTCTCCTCTGTGTTGAATTCTCTGTGATTGTCGTATTGTGCAAGATCTTCTCTTTAGCCACTTGGCAATTATTGTGCTAACCCCTAACAAGTTTTTGTGGCTATAAGTTAAGTTTATTCAGGATCACCTATTCACCCCCCCCCCTCTAGGTGCTCTCAATTGGTATCAGAGCTTTTGCAGGTTGCGTAGTGAGCTAAATGTCATAGATTCGCGGAACCTGGATTGAATTGTAGCATAAATGTACTTATGCTTTTGATCATGTTCCTTTTTGCATTTTGTTGCTTATTATGGTGCTCAAGTTGTACAAACACTCCCTGGACCTCACAAGTCCATTGCAAAGTGATGCACATGTTTAGGGGGAGATGTGTTACAACCTGACCCTTTGAGACTAACCATGTGCTTGAGTTTGATAATTTAGTCTCGAAGGAGGATTGAAAGGGAAAAGGTGGACTTGGACCATGAAAGACTTCCACTGCACTCCGATGAAAGGGTAACTAATTCCAAGTTCATCTCATGAAATCTTATTGCCATTTGCTCTTAATTGAAGCCTTTGGTGAGGCAATGGGGTTAAAAGGCCATGATTGATCCCGTTTTGGTGCTTCATGCCAAAGGGGGAGAAAATAAAGGCCAAAGTGATAAATGGATCAGCTACCACTTGAGAGATTTTGAAAATAGTAGAATAAAGTTTTTGTTGTGTCAAAAGGCTTTTATTATCTCGTATTGTCTCTATTGTCAAAAGTTGGCTTCTTGTGGGGAGAAGTGTTGATTATGGGAAATAGGGGGAGTTTTTGAAATCTTTGATCAATCTCTTTTGGAATGACTCTCTTTATGCCTCAATATGTGTGTTTGACAAAGAAATAGAGATTTGAGTTTGATTTGCAAAAACAAACCAAGTGGTGGCAAAGGATGATCCATATATGCCAACAACGAATCAAAACCAATTTGAGTTTTTATTTAAAGTGATTTTGCACTTGTTCTAGTTGCTTTATGTTGTGTTGGCATAAATCACCAAAAAGGGGGAGATTGAAAGGGAAATGTGCCCTTGGGCCATTTCTAAGTATTTTGGTGATTGAGTGTCAACACAAGTGCCTAAATGTGAATCAATACCAATGGATGAACAAAGTGCAAATCTACAACAAAGGTATGTTTCTAAGTCTTAGTACATTGGTTTTGTGTACTAATATATTTGTCTAAGTGTTAGAAACAGAGAGAAGAAGATAAGAGAAGACTTGGCTGTGTACAGCCAAGGGACTGTTTCGGTCTGGGGCACCGGACTGTCCGGTGGTGCACCGGACAGTGTCCGGTGCGCCAGGCTCCCTCGGCCGAAGAGCCCGCTCTCGGGAATTTGCTGACGGCGTACGGCTAAAATTCACCGGACTGTCCGGTGTGCACCGGACTGTCCGGTGAGCCAACGGTCGGCCGAGCCAACGGTCGGCCGCGGAATCTGCGCGCGACACGTGGTCTGGCCAACGGTCGGAAGGAAGCACCGGACTGTCCGGTGTGCACCGGACTGTCCGGTGCGCCAGATCTGCAACGGTCGGCAACGGTCGGCTGTGCTGTTTAAGGAAGGAAATCGGGCACCGGACAGTGTCCGGTGTGCACCGGACTGTCCGGTGCGCCCGACGACAGAAGGCAAAGATGGCCTTCCGGATTTGTTCTCAACGGCTCCTAGCTGCCTTGGGGCTATAAAAGGGACCCCTAGGCGCATGGAGGAGAACACCAAGCAACCTTTGAGCATACTTGATCATCCACACTCAGTCTTTGCGCATCCGTTTGTGATTCTAAGTGATTCGAGCTCTGTTCTTGTGAGAAACTGTGATATAGTCTTTGAGCTCGAATCTTGGCCGTGTGTGTGCGCGTTTCGCTGTGGATTTGTGTGTGTTGCTTCCCTCCCTTACTCTGTGCTTCTTTGTGAATCTTAAGTGTAAGGGCGAGAGACTCCAATTTGTGGAGATTCCTCGCAAGTGGGATAAAGATAAGCAAGGCAAAATACTGTGGTATTCAAGTGGGTCTTTGGACCGCTTGAGAGGGGTTGATTGCAACCCTCGTCCGTTGGGACGCCACAACGTGGAGTAGGCAAGTTTTGTACTTGGCCGAACCACGGGATAAATCACCGTGTCTCCTCTGTGTTGAATTCTCTGTGATTGTCGTATTGTGCAAGATCTTCTCTTTAGCCACTTGGCAATTATTGTGCTAACCCCTAACAAGTTTTTGTGGCTATAAGTTAAGTTTATTCAGGATCACCTATTCACCCCCCCTCTAGGTGCTCTCAAAGAGTAACAATCATAAAGTCTCACTTGATCTAAACAAACCTATTAAGAAAGGCGGATGCACACTTGCTACTTAATCTTACAAATTGAAGTTCTTAATCTTACAATTAGCAAATCCTAATAATCACTCCACTAAATTTGAAGTCCCCTCCGACTCTCCAATAGAGTTGGGACCTGGATCGAAGCGAGACAGGAATGGTGGAAAACATAAAATTATAGGCTTGGAGAATAGCCCTAATAGTGATGGCTTGTAAGGAGCATTTGAGGGCCTTGTAGTTTTTGGGGGCACGACTAGTGCATGCTAGAGTAGGTTGTTTGTCCACCGGCACTCATAAGTAGGATGAGAATAGGTCCACCTATAGGAGATACATTGAGATTCCTTATTATATTTTTATAAGGTTGTCTCCAGCAGATCGTGTATATGGTCATACAAAACATTATTTTGTACTGTAGGATGCACTGTTCATAGAGTAAAGTTTGAAATAGAAGATGTGATAGGATGTAGAATGGATAAGATGTTGAAGATAGTTTAAGTTAGGGCATGGTTAAATATCTCAAACTGGACTTTACCTAACTTAAGTCTATAGGTATCCCGAACTAAAAGTGGACTAAACTTTAGCTCATACATCAACTAGCTATTTGGCTATTAGTTGACAAATATATATTAAAGTGGACCAAAAGGTATCCATCAGTTGACAAATTGCTTGTAGTTCATTTTTAGTCCATGCATCCAAATACCATTTAACTAAAAAGTGATCTTAATCATTAGTTCAACTAAATTTTAGTTCATCTAATTTTTAAATATAGACAATCTAAAGACATGTACAACCCTATTTAATATGGAACCTCTTAAGGGGTCTTTAAAGGGTTAGTTAAAAAAGTACAAGAGACAGGCTATTCGTGAAGAACATGTCTCTACATGACTCTCCATACATATTCTCTCTTAGCTGTATTTATGATCTAAAGGCTTAGGGCTGTATCATGCAGCCTCTTAGTTGTCTCTTGTAATTGGAAAATCGTTTCAAGGTCTCTAGGTTGTACATGTGGCCCTAAGAGCATCTGCAACAGTTATGTAAAAAACTTCCTAAATATGAATCTAAGAAGTTTCAAGAAAAACTCTTCTCCAACAGTTATGTAAAGTGGGTTCCTAAATTTGCAAACTCCGTACAAAACCCAATTTCATTCTTACATTTAAAACTTTGTTGGGACTGTCGAAATCATGGTCCTAAGTCCATCGCAAAAGCCTACTCTAGCAACGGTTTCACGTCGTCCCACCACCCCTAGTGACCACAAATCCATCTCCACCATCCAAGATGACATGACGCTGCCACTAGACAACCTCTTATGTCGAGGCACCATAGAGCACCTTTAATGCTGCCTCCACGTCATCACCATGAGCATCTCCGTGGATGGCATATTCCTGTCACAACCATCACCTGATCTCCATCAATAACTCTAACCTTCCAACAACTAGGGAAGTTTGTTGATGATATGGATTTCTGTCGTCAACTCAATTAAAAATAGAAAGCAAACCTACTTATTTTTTTTGATGTGGACAACTTTAAAAATTAGCAACTAATAAATAAAGAACTTTTGGAGCACAAACATTTTTACACCTTAAAATGTTTTAGCAACTCCCTAAATCTATGATTATATAACAATTATGTAAATTTAGGGACCTTCTTTACATGAAGGTTTTGTAAATCTATAATTATATAACAGTCACGTAATTTTAGGGACCTGCTTTACATAAAAATAAATGATTGGTGCACAAACTGTTATGTAAAGCAGGTCCCTAAATTTCACTAGCCTCTCTAATAGTTATGTAAATTTAGCTTTCTAAATTTACACAAACATTTTTTACACCTTAAAATATTTTAGCAACTCCCTAAATTTACATGCCCTTAGACAAAACTTATCATCACATTGATTTTTATGAAAGATAATCATGAATTCTTTGAGTTCTTATGGGGTGTTTGAATGCACTAGAGCTAATAGATAGTTCGCTAAAAAATGCTAATGAAATTAGCTAGCTAACAAATAGCTAACTAACTATTAGCTAATTTGCTAAAAATAGCTAATAGCTAAATTATTAGCTAGATTGTTTGGATATCTTTAACTTAACCGATAACTATTAGCTCTAGTGCATTCAAACACCCCTTAATACCTTGTTTGGATACTCCTATATTCACCTCAATCCATATGTAATACATGTGGATAGAGGTGAGTACGAGGAGTATCCAAACAAGCCTTAGGACGTCATTTCATGCTATAAAAGGAAAAGTGGACTCGCTATTTGCTTATGCTAGAGTATAAGTAGTACAATTATTATCCACATGTATACGTAACAGGATTTTTTGTGTTCTACATTGTGGGGGTGTTTGAATACTCTAGAGTTAGTTTGCTGCTAAAATTAATTAAATACATTTAAACATTCTAGCTAATATTTCAATTATTAGCAATTTTTAGCAAATTAGCTAATAGTTAGTTAGATATTGTTAGCTAGCTAATTTTACTAATATTTTTTAGCCAACTAACTATTAGCTCTAGTGTATGTAAACACCTCTTTATCTAAAGTCACATAGCTCAAGTCAAATATATATGCAATGTTGATATCTATTTATATCTTATCCAACACAACCAATATTATCTATAGTCGAATTTTAAATAGAGAAAAACTTACTGTACATAACAAATTTGTATCCATAAGTATCGGATTTTACTTCCTACTCACTATTAAGGTCCTATATATTTATTTACTCTCTGAATTATATAATCCATCTTAAATAAGTTAAATCTTAAATAAGTTAAGAGACAAATAAAAAGCATAGATTATTATGTGGATTATATGATCTAGATACTTAGATAAATAAAAAGCATAAAATTTAATCCCTCTATTTATTTTTTATGGGAGTCTATCACACTAGCTTTTTATTGAGCCCTCGCTGTCACCATCAAATATGATTTGATGATTGGTGTACCGTGTCTCGGTACTATTGTACAAAGTGCGGTTTCATTTCTTTTGATCAAAACTCATTTAAAGTAGAGGAATTCAATTTTAATAATATCTGTTGAAGACCTACTGGTGTTAGGCTTTGAAGAATCGAGATGTGCATGGATTTTTGTTGTAGATACATTTTTTTGTTGCAATTTTCGTTGTTATATAATGTCAGGTTTTGTTAGCAATTAGTATCAGGTACCAAATGCCCTGCAAACTGCAAGTCCGTAAACGGAGATGTCAATGGCTGAACAGTGCGGAGAATGGGCCACCTAATTGGGCCTATACATCTTCACAACAGGCCTTAATCGAAAAACATCTGTGGTAGGGCCTAAATTGTAGTGCTAACGAACTCATTTTTTTTCTATTAAACGCTTAATAATGAAACTAATTAGATGTATGTGCATTGCTACGATTTTTATATATCACATAGATATACTTTGTATTATAATATGAGTGAGTATATAATATAAACATAATCAATGTTTGAACCATATAACTTTACCTTATTTTTACAAAAGTGGGGAGGGGTGAGAAAAAAAATAGACTTGACGTATGACGATGGTGAAAACTAAACACTTCATTGATATTAATACAACATATCTTAAGGTATGTACAACCATAATAATTAAAGTGTCTTTTTAGGGGTCTCTAGTGTGTTAAGTGAAAAAAATTAAGAGACAAACTCTTTGCGAAGAGTTCATCTTTTCACGACTTTTTATACTTATTGTCTCTTAACTGTATTTATGATCTAGAGGCTCAGATTGCATCATATAGTCTCAATTTTTTCTTATATTTAGAAAACCGTTCTAGGGTCTATAATGAAGAGATCATATTCTTGTGACATCACTATTGACATGCTAATAAATCTAGACAAATATTGGTGGCGAGTTAAGATATGGTGGAAAAGGATGAATAAAGGATATCCGGCACACATCAATTTCCTCTTGATCCGTTTCTTTCCTGGTTAATTAAAGCCAAAGGCCTCTTGGAAAACAAAACATATCTATACCACTATATGATTAATCAGTTTAAACTTTACAAAACTCACACAACCAAATTACCCGACACTCATAACCTTTCTTAAATCCATCAAACGAATTGCACCCACATAGCACACCATCAAAATCGAAAATTCAGATCGCTGGATAAACCTCCTATCTCTTACTCAATATTATTTAGATTATCCTTCCTCTTTCATCGCTCACATGTCACATCTTTCTCCTCCCCCTGACCCCACCGCCCCTCACTTGCGCCGTCGGCTCGTCGCTGCCACAAGCCTCGCCCCCTCCCCACGTCGTCGCCGCCGACCCCTCCCTCGCGGGGGCGCCAGCGACCCCTCTCCATCTCCTCGAAACTGTAGCGATAACACGATATTAGACTAGTAACTATAGTACGTGGGCTGTGGCATATAAATAATTTCACACTTAAATCTTAATCCTAAGTTCTACGTCCTTCACGCATGATGAACGATGTAAGAAACTAATGATTTAAAGAAAAAATAGAGGTAGAGATAGAGATAGAGAATAGATGAGATGTAGCGCACCTTAATTTTTGAAAGACCTCTTAACCATTTCTGAGAATAGATTGATTGATTTCTTAATATTCGAAACGTGGAAACAAATGTTTACAGTTTTTTTGGCACAAAAATCAAAGGCCCTTTAACTTATTATTTACTATCACGCAAGTGCATATTAGCCTATAAATAGCGACCAAAACGCAAATGCGATGCACAACCCCAAACAACCCTGCTTGCACTCCTAACAGGAGAAAGAAAGGGAAAAAAACACACACAGCGAGCACTCTTCGTTACCGACCGACTCCAAAGAAATGGACGGGAAGCAGCAGCAGCAGCCGGCCGCGATCCTCGTGGCCTGCTTGGTGCTCTTCACCAGCATCAACTCCAGTGATGCGGGCGGCGGCGGCTGCTCGCTGTCGACAATCGTGGTGACGCAGTCCGGCACGGGCAAGTGGGCGCACGGGATGCTGGTGTACTCGGCGAAGTACACAGAAGCTCTATAGTGGCGGTTCTAAACCTATTTACACAGGCGTTTTTCAGTACCGCCAGTGCTAGGGGTCAGTGGAAATCAGCATTTCCACTGGCGGTTATTTTGGAACCGCCAGTGAAAAGTGCATTTTCACTGGCGGTTTTCTTAAGGAACCGCCAGTGAAAAGTGCATTTTCACTGGCGGTTTTCTTAAGGAACCGCCAGTGAAAAGTGCATTTCCACTGGCGGTTCCTTAAGAAAACCGCCAGTGAAAATGCACTTTTCACTGGCGGTTTTCTTTATTTAGCCGCCAGTGGAAAGTTTTCCCGCCTTTTTTCAAAATTTCAAACAATACTGAATTATATATATATTTATTTACACACACACAAACATATATATATAGATCTATATTGATATTGAAAGCAACATGAAATTAAATTCTATCATACATTTATATACATCAAAGTATTCTGTTTACAACCATATATGCTTCATGCATTCTATACATCATAAGTTTTCACCTAAGCTCTAATAACTATCTCGGCTAAGAGATAATCTACTAATTTCTGTTAGTATTCTAAACTCTGGCAAAGCTAATGTCCCGGAAGCATCGTGATATTTTCCTTCTGCGGGTATGACCTCTTTCAATATGAATGTGCAGAGGTCCTCGACTATGCCATACAATGCAGCTTCGGTCAAGTTCTCCGGGTTTCCTCGTTGAAATTGCTGTAAAGGAATTTTATAAACATCATCTATTTATACACATTTGCATCTTTAATGACATAAATACATACTTGACTATTACTAATAATACCTTGTCAGGGTTCGTGACGTATCGTCCGTTCACTCTCATGAACTCGCACGCATAGAATCCACATAGGACTGATCCTTGTGGTTGCTTGTGGCACTACATAACGGGAGATTGGTTATTTAGTTGCAACATTGTGTATGATATGTATTCATAAAATCACATACTTACCGGCCAGTGATGATGGATTTCTAGTGGCACGCGTTGGTTCGACAGGTCGTACTTTCCACCTTTAAACTTATAAAACCTAAAAGCCCTGTGATCTCAAATAGAATCACCATGTTATTCTCAAATTTTAATCGATAAAAGTATGCATGCATAGAAAAGGCTTACAGCTCTAAGATGCTGAGGAATGTTGCATATGTCGAAGGGTCGAAGTTCAAGGAGTCGAGCACCAGCACCTTTCCAACCTTAGGATAAATGAGGAAGCATATCCAGTGGTCCCTGTACGAATCAAATTTGTGATGCATGTGTATTGAAATTATTAATTTTATTTATGCAAAATCACACTTACTTAAAGTTGTATGGGGCCATTATGGCTTCCCTGTCTTGAAATTGAAGCATTGCATGTCCTATGTATGTGGCGTATCGAGCTTCAAAATCCTTCTTCATTTCCTTTATACGCTTCTCAACTTCTTCGTCCGTCTTTCCCCTTATTTCATCGTTGTCTTTCCCGATTCTAAAAGTGTGGCTTTCCTCGGATATAAGTATTGGGTTGAGATACCCAACCCTTTTACTGGCACTAGCATTGGGCTTGGTACCGTAAAGAATCTCCTGCTGATCATGTTGCATTCTGCAAGTCACACGTGCATGTCAGATATTGAAATTTTATACAGCTCACTAATAATAACACACATATGTGGAAGTATGAGCGACACTTACAATGCAAACATCGTTACAAGTTGCACGTCGAGTCTCTGAAGGTTCATCATTAACCACATGTCCTCGAATGTAACAACGGCCTTTTGGTTCGAACCAATAAAAGCATGGTCTGGTATATGCACACTGATTGTGTCGATGCCAACCGATGATGCCCGCATGTACCAGTCATGCAACCTTTTAACACCAGCCGGGACCTTTCTTAGTTTGTCAAGAGGTAGCAGAGGTCTGCCCGGCACATATTTTTTAGGCACGTTTTTGTAATCTGCCTTAGTTGGCTTCTTTATCTTTGCGGCCGTTGCCTCAGCCTTTTTTGCAGACTCCTCGTGCTCGGCCAAATCAACAGTTTGTGACGTGAGGCTCCGTCCAATCCCTTTCAAAAACCTAACTGTGCCAGCAGTAGTAGCTTTACTCTTCTTTTTCTGATACGGGGACACCAATTTTGGTATAGGAAGTTTAGATTTCTTTGATGGCCGTGGATCGTTTGATGGCTGTGGAGAAGGTGGATCCCTTGATGGTGGCGTAGACAGTGGGTCACCAAGAGGATGGGGAGGAGAAGGTGGTGGAGCCCTGAATGGTGATGCTTGTGGCGGAGACGGTGGGTCAGAAAAAGGATGAGGAGCAGCATGTGAAGTTTGAAGAGGTGAGGATGGATGTACAATAGGAACAGCAATTTGAGAAGGCGGAGACGGTTGGGCCTGCGACGCCTGCGACGAATTCGACAAATCAAGCAATTCGACATCCCTTCGAGGCCAAAGGATAAAATTCTTAATAGCTTGTCCAAGTTTCTCGATATCTTCGGGCCCAGGGATGTCTAGCATGTCGTCCTCGTATCCTTGGACGACCGTCGTCACTTCTACTTTGCAATAATCATCTGGAATATCGTTTCCATGGTACTTGCGTCCTGGGATCGCAAGGCCTGTGGCTACTATCTTTGTACGTTTATTGTTAATACCATATCTTATAACCAGTGTGCACGCCACAGGCCTTGTGATGTCATCAACTGGATAACGGTCCTTATTTCCCGTTGAAGCAACAGAGCTTGGTAATGTCGTACAATCTGTGGAAGCCGGCGGTTGAGCTGCTGGAATTATTTGTAGCTGTGGAGTGGTCATCTGTTGAACAGACATCGCACTCGCCAACTGTTGCATCAATTCTGGAGGAGGATTCGATAGCATTTGAGACATCATGGCTTTGAACTCTTTCTTGGCCTCCAACTTAAAATAATCTGCCATCTCTTGCTTGTATCGATCACGTTTCCTGTACAGACCTTCCCACTGTTGTCCGAATCCTTCCTTCCATCCTTCCTTAGACGAGATTCCTCGTACACGGCCAGGATGCTCAGGGTTACCGAGACCAGCCGTTAGGATGTCTCTTTCCCTTTGTGGCTTAAAAGTTCCTTCGCTCTGCTTAGCTGCCATTGTATATATGTTTTTTGCCGCTTCTTCGACAATGGGATCATCAAAAGATACACCGGTCTCGGTTTCCCTTGGTTTTCTAGCACGGAGCCAATTTGCCGCCCTTTCACCAAGTTGCTCGGACAGCGTCGGCAACCCTGCGGCCTTCTTCTCGGCGTCTTCTTGTCTCCATTTAGGAACCTGACGCTTGTAACCACCTGTGCCTAGGTGGTGGCGGTACTTGTTCTTCTTTGATAGTTCAGAATTTGCCTCACTTATAGATATGAAATCAGGGCTGCTCCTCTGCTCTAAAAATACTGCCCACTGACCTGCTGAGATTTTATATTTTTTGGTCGGGTCCAGACCTTTCTTTGCAAACTTTGTGTTCATCTCAGACCTCCAGTTTCGGAAATTTATCGCAAGCTGCTTCATCGTGTATTCCTTCACGAGTTCTTCTGAACCCCGAGGCAGAACGAACCTCATTAATAGCTTATTCCATATTTGATTCTTGACATCATCTGACACATCTCTCCACTGTCGTATTGTTATGTCAAGATTATCTCTAACTAAAAACCCAAGTGCATTCCGGAACTTAGGTAGTGCCTCTTCTGGAGCAAGGGGCTGACCTTTCGGGCTCACGTCTGAGATTTTGTATGTTTTGTCGGGAAACTTGTTCAGCCCCCTGTCACCTCTTTTTCGATCGCTCTGCTTCCTTTTCCTTGACGTCTCGGTTGTTGTCTTGGTCTGTTCCGGTGCGTCTTGGGTCGGCTCCGGTACGTCTTCGTTTCGTGCCACGGCTTCTTCGAGTATCGCACGAAATTCAGACATGACCTCCTATTCATGTAATAAAATGCACAAGAGATCATGCATGTGAAATCAGTAGGGTACACATACGAAGCTAAAGATGCGTACTTTTACCTCAGCTTCTCGTGGATCATAAGTAGGGTCACGTTGCAACTCACGGAGAGCGGCCCTATCTATGCTAGTGGTAGGAAAAGGGTCGCTAGGCGTTTCATATCCTTCACTGCTGGATTTTTCTTTAGCAACACTCTTGTCCATGTGCTCGGGCACTAAATCTTGGTCCTTGATCGGAGAACTCATTGAGCTATATATATACAAATACATAAGCAATAATTAAATACATATTAACACATATTAACGTAAGCAATAATTAAATTCATATTAACAAATAGTATAATTAAATACATCCTCAGGCACTAAACCCTTAACCCTAACCCTAAACCCTAACCCTAAACCCTAACCCTAACCCTAACTATAACCCTAAACCCTAACCCTTAACCCTAACCCTAACCCTAACTATAACCCTTAACCCTAACCCAAAACCCTTAACCCTAACCCTAACCCAAAACCCGAACCCTTAACCCATAACCCGAACCCTTAACCCTAAACTCTAACCCTAACTATAACCCTTAACCCTAACTATAACCCTTAACCCTAACCCAAAACCCTTAACCCTAACCCTAACCCAAAACCCGAACCCTTAACCCTAACCCTAACCCTAACCCAAAACCCGAACCCTTAACCCAAAACCCGAACCCTAACCCTAACCCAAAACCCGAACCCTTAACCCAAAACCCGAACCCTTAACCCTAACCCTAACCCTAACCCTAACCCTAACCCTTAACCCAAAACCCGAACCCTTAACCCTAACCCTAACCCTAAACACTAACCCTTAACCCTAACCCTAACCCTAACCCTAACCCTTAACCATAACCCTAACCCTAAACCGTAACCATATAGTATCGTATAGTCGTATAGTATCGTGTAGGACGGGGAGAGAGTCGCATAGGACGTATAAAGAGGGAGAGAGGGAGAATCGTATGGATATTATCGAGTTACGTATAGAGAAGGAGAGAGGGAGAGTCGTATAGGACGAGGAGAGGGAGAGAGGGAGAGTCGCATAGGACGTATAGAGAGGGAGAGAGGGAGAGTCGTACGGAAATTATCGAGTTCAGATCGAATTCGGATCGGATCGGATATGTATATTATCGAGTTGTGACGGATAAAATTACAATGTATATATTGAACATACATTTGAACACATATGAACACACATATATATATTGAACACATACATTTGAACACATATGAACACACATATATATTGAACACATACATTTGAACACATATGAACACATATATATATTGAACACATATGAACACACATATGTCTCCCTCCTCTCTCTCCTCTCCCTCCTCTAACTATCTCTCTCCTCTCCCTCCTCTCCCTCCCTCTATCTATCTCCTCTCCCTCTATCTCTCTCCCTCTCTCTATCTCTCTCCTCTCCCTCCTCTCTCTCTCTCACCCTCCTCTCCCTCCCTCTATCTCTCTCCCTCTCTCTATCTCTCTCCTCTCCCTCCTCTCTCTCTCTCACCCTCCTCTCCCTCCCTCTATCTCTCTCCTCTCCCTCTATCTCTCTCCCTCTCTCTATCTCTCTCCTCTCCCTCCTCTCTCTCTCTCACCCTCCTCTCCCTCCCTCTATCTCTCTCCCTCTCCCTCCTCTCTCTTCCCTCTCCCTCTCCTTCCTCTCTCTTCCTCCCTCTCGGCGGCGGCGGCGCGCCCCTCCTCTCTCTTCCCTCTCCCTCTCCTTCCTCTCTCTTCCTCCCTCTCGGCGGCGGCGGCGCGCCCCTCCTCTCTCTCACTCTATGCAGAGACGGCGGCGGCGCCCGCGTGCGCGCGGCGGCGGCGTGCGCCCGTGCGCGCGGCGGCGGCGGCGGCGCCCTAGACCGAGCCCGAGCGAACGAAGAAAGGGAGAGAGAGAGAGAGAAGAACTCACCTACGGCGCGGGGACGACGGCGTGGACGACGGCGGCGCACGGAGGAAGATCGCCGGGGCGAAAATTCGGCAGCCTGACGGCGGGAGTGTAAAAGACAGGGCGCCAAAAGACTTAGCGAAATTTCGGCCCCGCGCGCGCTCCTTTATATAGGAGATATTTCTACTGGCGGTTGACAATGAAAACCGCCAGTAGAAATCATTTCTACTGGCGGTTGTCATAGAGAACCGCCAGTAGAAATACCATCCACAGACTGTGGAGGCCATTTCTACTGGCGGTTCTCTATGACAACCGCCAGTAGAAATGATTTCTACTGGCGGTTTTCATTGTCAACCGCCAGTAGAAATGATTTCTACTGGCGGTTTTCATTGTCAACCGCCAGTAGAAATGTTTTTAGTATATTATTTTTTATTGTATATTCATACATTAAGTATATAAATTTTTGTACATATTAAATATATAAATATATATATTTAGTATACATAATATATATATTTATATATTACTTCTCTCTCTCTCCCCTCTCTCTCCTCTCTCTCCTCTCTCTTCCCTCTCCCTCCTCTCTCTTCCCTCTCTCTCCCCTCTCCCTCTCTCTCTCCTCTCTCTCCTCTCCCTAGCTCCTCTCTCTCTCTATCCTCTCTCTCTCCTCTCTCTCTCTCTCCTCTCTCTCTCTATCCTCTCTCTCTCCTCTCTCTCCTCTCTCTCTCCTCTCTCTCTCCTCTCTCTCTCTCTCTCTATCCTCTCTCTCTCCTCTCTATCCTCTCTCTCTCCTCTCTCTCTCCTCTCTCTCCTCTCTCTCTATCCTCTCTCTCTCCTCTCTCTCTCTATCCTCTCTCTCTCCTCTCTAGAAAGTCGTGTAAAATTACATGCTTCGGTTTGTCGCTAACAATAATCAATTACATGACATGTCCTAACAATAATCAATTACATGACAACTATATAATCTAGGGAGCTATTGTTCTGCCTTGTCCATCGTGGCGTACCCAGGGCATCGAATTGCGTGGGATGCTTCGCTCAACGTTCCTTATCTTGGTTGGATGGTCTATGAAAAGAGACATGTCATTGAACTGGTTAAAATCCTCTAAATCAGATACACCATCAACTCCTATAGCTTGTTGTTTTCCAGGAAAAACTACATGCTTCGGTTTGTCGGTGCTTTTCTTCTCATTGTTAGAAATGATATGTTCAGCATAGAAGACCTGTGCAGCACGATTAGCAAGGATCCATGGGTCATCTTTGTAACCTACCTTACTTAGATCAAGAACTCTGACCCCATAGTTGTCTACCGTGACATGTTTGTCTTCAACCCATTGACATCGGAAAACCGAGATCTGAAATGTACCATAGTCTAGTTCCCATATGTCCTCAATAAAGCCAAAATATGTAATAATCTCACCAGTTTCATCATCTATGGCTTCGCATCGAACACCACTGTTTTGTGACATGCTCTTTTTGTCCTTGGACTTGGTACAAAATGTGAATCCACTAATGTCATAGGTTTGCCATGTTGTGACCTGGCGTGATGGTCCAGATGCCAAGCCCTTGATGGTTTGTTCTTCTATTGTTTCTCCACGTGGAATGTCCTTCACCATTAGCCATGTGTTGAACCGCTGCTTATGTTGCTTCATTACCCAATCATCCGTATGCCCAGGATTTTGCTCGCGAAGCTCATTGATGTGTTGTTGGATAAATGGCTCCATTATTGTTAGCTGATGTAGGATGCTCTGATGTGCCTCAAGTACTATATCGTAATCTGGTGGGATGAAAGATTTCCGTCCCATCCTCCCGCTTCCATACAGTCTACCCTCGTGTCGTGACGGAGGCAGACCTATTGCAACCTGGTCTTTTAGGATACTATTGCAGAATGGAGCTCCGGACTCAATGGCCTCTTCGGTACAGTACCCCTCTATCATGGATGCCTCGGGACGAGCACGGGTTGATACATAGCCATTCAGTATTGACATGAAACGTTCATACGTCCACATTTCATGCAAGTACATAGGACCCAATGCCTCTATTTGTGGCACCAAGTGCACCACAAGGTGCACCATAATATCAAAGAACGATGGAGGGAAACACATCTCAAACTGTGATATTGTCTCCACTGCGAATTCCTGAAGAGATGCCAACTCATCACGGCCAATTACCTTTTGTGAAATCCTGTTGAAAAAGTAGCACAACCGTGTGATTGCCATCTTTAAAAACAAAGGATTTATAGCCCTGATGGCAATAGGTAGGAATGTAGTCAGCATGACATGGCAATCATGTGAGTTGTAGTTGGTGATTGTCAGGTCTTTCATTGACACAATACTCCGTATGCTAGAGCAGAATCCGGATGGGACTTTCAAATTCTTGAGCCAAACACACATCGCATGTTTCTCATCTACATTGAGATTGTAGCTTGCTGCTGGGAGATGGTACTTCCCATTTTCTTGAAGAACGGGATGTAGTTCCTTTTTTATGCCTAAATCTACCAAGTCCATGCGTGAATTGAGCCCTTCTTTTGTTTTGCCCTTTATGTCTAGCAAGGTGCCCATTATGCTTTCAAACACGTTCTTCTGAACGTGCATACCATCGATCGCATGCCGCACATCTAACTCTTTCCAGTAAGGCAAGTACTCGAAGAAAATAGACTTCTTCTTGAATATAGCCCCCGAAGCTGGTTTGACATCCTTCCTTGGTTTTCCGTCTTTTGTCTTCTTCCCAAAAACAAACTTGATATTCTTGACTATTTCAAAAACTCTATGACCTCTATTGTTACCCGATGGAGCAGTAGAATGTAGTTCACCATTATTGTCGAAGTACTTATCCATCTTTCGCATGCGGTACCTGTGTCCTTCCAATAAAAAGCGTCTGTGCCTCATGTAAACTATCTTCCTAGATGCAGCAAGGGATACGTAAGCAGTTCCATCAATGCATACTGTGCAACCAACCTTTCCCTTAAACTGGCCTGATAATGTGAAGAGAGCAGGGTAATCGTTGATCGTAACAAAAAGAATTGCTCTCAGCGTGAATGAACCTTTACGATACTCATCCAACATTTGAACACCCGTTTCCCACAATATTTTCATATCCTCCATTAAGGGCTCCAAAAATACATCCATGTCAACTCCAGGTTGTGTAGGTCCAGAAATAAGGATGGTTAGCAAAATGTACTTCCGTTTCTGCATCAACCATGGAGGAAGGTTGTATATGGTGAGGATCACCGGCCATGTGCTATGCTTGCTGCTCCTCTCAGCAAATGGGTTCATTCCATCAGTACTCAGTGCGAACCTAACATTTCTCGGTTCATCGGCAAAGTCTCGGTGGTTGTCATTGAAATCTTGCCACTGCTTCCCATCGGCTGGATGTCGAAGCTTCCCATCGTTTTTGTGCTCATCAGAAGCATGCCAGCTCATAAGTCTGGCATCCTCAGGATTAGCGAACAAACACCTCAATCGATCGACGACGGGGAGGTACCACATCACCAAAGCAGGAATCTTTTTGAGCGCATAATAGTCTACTTCTTCTTTTTCTTTGCTCGTGGATTTTGAAGTCTTTTTTGGGCTTTCTTTCGCTTCTTCCCTTTAGACACGGATGCAACACACTCTTCGTCCTCTCGATAGTCTTTATTCGTCTTGTACCTACTTGCACCGCACTTTGGGCAGCTCTCCAAGTCTTTATAATCATCACCTCGATAAAGGATACAGTGATTTCTACACGCGTGGATCTTCTCCACACCCATAGTGAGCGGACTGATTAGTTTCTTTGCATAGTACGTGTTAGCAGGCACATTGTTCTCCTTTGGAAGCATGTCTGCGATAATACTCAAGAACGCATCGAAGCCAGCATCAGACACACCATATTTAGCTTTTAACATCAACAGCTTTAGCACAGACCGGAGCGTCGTGAACTCTTTGGTACAACCCTTAGACTCGTCGTACAAAGGCTCTTCTGCTGCCTTCTTTAGGGACTCCATACCTTTCATTAAGAACATCGATTGATCTGTATGACGACGCAACATTGCCTCTAGCAACTCTGCATCTTCCTCATCCATAACACTTGGCAGAACATGAGGTCTATCATGTTCATTTCCTCCAGCGTAACCATGATCAGTAACATTTTGCACTACATGTTCGCTCTGTGGAAGAGGTTGGTGTGTCTCGTGAACGAACTGAAATCTGTCGTCGATGTTCTCAGGGTTTCCAGTCGTATAAGGCGAAGAGCTACCCTCTCCATGCTTTGTCCAAATTGTGTAATCCTTCATAAATCCTCGGCATACCAGATGAGATATGATTTGTTCTGTGTCATTAAATACAGTAGCATTTTTGCAGTCCATGCATGGACAATATATGTGTTTTGTCTTTATTCTCCAAGCATGGTTCGTAGCGACATCAATAAACCTATGGACCTCGGATATGTATGATGGATCTAGCCTTGATAAGTTATACATCCAGGATGTCCTCTCCATCACCACCTGTAAAAAAGTAACATAAAACACATGGTGAAACCCTATATCCAAAAATGTGGCTAAAATGGAGGAAAAATAAACAAAATTTGGCAAAAGAAACATAAGCCAAACTTTCCTAGCAACTAATAAACAAAAAAAAATTAATACCCAAACCTATCTTTAACATATGGTGAAAGCCTAGTTTCAAAATGTAGTTAAAATTGAGCAAAAAATAAACAATAACTAACAATTGAAACATAATTAAACTAATCTTCCATACAACACATTCACCATTCATTAAGCAACTAAACATGAAAAAGAGAGGGAATAGACAAAAACTAACCATCTTATGCAACCTCATTTGAGAAAATAGAGAAAATTACCAATCTATACTCTTCTCTCTCACATGTGAAACCCTAGATCCAAAATGTGGCTAAAATTGAGCAAGAATGAACAAAAATTGACAAAGAAACATAAACCAACCTTTCTTATCCACCTTCTTCCAAAAAATGAAGACCAAAACCTCCCCCCTTATATTTTTGTGAAATCTGGACCTCCAAAATCGCCTCCAATGGAAGCTGGCTGCGAGCATACAGTTCACTGTCGCGGGGAAGATGGGTATTTATAACAGACAGTTCACTGGCGGTTGGTTTGAAAAACCGCCAGTGGAAACCTATTTCCACTGGCGGTTATCTTAACACAACCGCCAGTGTAAATAGGGTCTTTACACTGGCGGTTCTGTTACACCAACCGCCAGTGGAAATAGGTTTCCACTGGCGGTTGGTGTAACAGAACCGCCAGTGGAAATACCCTATTTCCACTGGCGGTTGTGTTAAGATAACCGTCAGTGGAAATAGGTTTCCACTGGCGGTTCCTAAGTCGGGTCCACCTTGTTTTTTTTACTGGCGCGTGATAACTGAAACCGCCAGTGATAATTTATGGGTGCCGCAGGCTTTGAGCTCTTTTCTACTAGTGACGGTGCGCAACACCTGCCGCTGCGCCCAGTCCGACGTGAAGGTGGACTGCAAGGGCTTCAACACCACCTTGTCCGTCGACCCGGCGAAGCTCAAGGAGATCGGCGGCGGGGTGTGCCTCATCAACGGCGGCGCCCCGCTTGCGCCGGGGCAGGGCGTCACCTTCAGCTACGCCTGGAGCAACCAGTTCGGGTTCCGGCCGGTCTCGTCCACCGTGACGTGCTAGGGCCTCCTCCTATGGATCGACTGGAAATGTTTTGTATGGCGTTTTATATCGTATCTGTGGGAATAAATGGCAGAGCTATGCTCTTGTGCGGTGCCCGTGACACCAACGATTTTTAAAAGACTGGTGAAATCACTGTTTCCTTTTTATATAGTTGAGAAATCATTGTTATGTACTAGTGTTCGATATACAATCTTGATAATCCTAATCTTTAGACCTAGTTTGAGTACTCTTAGATTAAAGTGGTTTAGAGGGCTTGAAGAACATTTAAATTCCCAATAGATAAAAAAACTCCCACAATATATCCCAATCCACTCTAATCCTTTTCATTACTAGAGTACCCAAACTAGCCCTTAGCGGTAATGATTCCGTACCATACTAAGTAAAGTAAGAATTTGAACTTGTAAATCACAGATTTAATGAATCATAGGATCCTCTCTGTCCCTTAGATTGGTTCCAACCATTCTCCCTCTTTTCTCCTCCTATTCATAGTTTTTATTTATTTTTAAATACCACATCTTTCATTTCTCCATATATTTCACCTTCTCTTCAACTATTTCTCTATTCAGCTCCTTATTTACTCTTTAACTGAACTATTTGACTTATCTACATTAGTTTTGGGGGTTTGAAAAATATGTACAATATTTATAGTACCATAATACACATTATTATCTAGTAATTATATTAGAAAAAGATTAATTTTATATTTAAAAGCATAGATTAACGAAATGGGGAGATTAGATTTCTCCCTCGCGGGAGGGGAATTTTTCTGACTCCACCAATGGAGAGGACAATGGAGGTTGAACCATTGGATTGTCATAGGGTGAAGTCGTACACGCATGTTAGAGGGAGGAGCTGAGGGTGAAGTGTTGGAGGCTGCCTTAGGAACACACCGAATCTCTCTGTCCAACCTCCAATCTCATCGTTAGATTGAGTTACTGTATGACTGGCTAACTCAGAGAATGAGGAAGAAAGTTAATTAAGAAGATATGTGTTTGTACCTCTAGGGCCAAGGTGGACAACTGCACTCGGAATCGTCGTAGCAGTGTCTAGTGCCTAAGTGCCGACATCCAATTCAATTGGTATCAAGACCCTTTAGTACATTCTCCATGATTTCTTCATGCTTTATATAAACTAAAGTTTCCATCATATGATTTCACCCCATTGCTATGTGTAAGGTTTACCATTTTAGTTGGTATCAATATATAGTATATATTTCATCATATCTATGCATACATACATGGGAAGCTTAGTGAATATATTATGAAAGTCAATATTTTGATCCTCTCTTCATACAAATGGGGATCTTTCATAATAAAGGGGATAAGTGTTTATAGGATTATGATTAAGGGATTTGATCCTCCCTATGACTTTAATGTTTTTCATTTTGGTGTTCGATTCCAAAGAGGGAGAATTTTTAGGACCAAAGGTAAACATAACATATATCAAATACCAAAATGATATCTCACTTATAAGTGGTATTTTTTTGGAAGACATTTTTATAAGGGGAGATTGCAAATAGGGAGACAAATAGAGAGACGTTCTTAAAGCAGAAAATGCCACTCTATTTTGGTAGAATGGCCTAAGAAAGGGAGAAAGTGGATTATGGAGTAAGGGGATTAGTGTAACACCCTAGGTGTTCATATTCCGCTCGACAACGAGTACGGATTTAAGCACGTAATATCAGTGGATAAAATGGACACTAAGTTTTAATCATCTTCGCCTAGCGCGATTTTAATATCGCATCTGTTCCGTCTGTCACGAGTGCGACGTCGTTTTTATTTTTATTTGTCTGGTCTCTTCCAAAATTTTCGTGATGTTCGGAACATAGTTATTCCGAAAATCGGTGCATCCGGTGATTATTTAAAATTCATCGCTCGCGCGAATACGAATTCGGAAGCTCGACTCATTCGGATGATTTTATCCGAACAAATTAGTTTGAACTCAACGACTAAAATTATTCGGGGCAAAATAATTTGTATTGCTCGTTGTGTGAGAAAAATCGTGCGCGAGGTTATAATCCAATTAATTCTTCAGGACGCAGTTTCGACGACAAAAATCGTGTATACGTTCGCAGATTGTGTTTCGGCTAATTTTGGTCGGATCACGCCGAACAAATTATCAGTGCCGAAATCAGTTTATTTCGGTCTGTCGTTTTTTGCCTGATCCAAAACTTTGGATATAAATTACGGGTGCGAATTCATCTGATCCCATTTGTTCTTCAGCCCACACTGTAGGATAATCAGATCAGCTGTGTTTTGGTGACGGATAAATTTTTATCTGAGTTCGACCAAACCAGTGTTGTCTTAAATATCGAATCGGATCTCGTCTGGTTTAATCTGTCTACATCTCGCTCCCGTGACGATACTGACATCGTCCCCGGAGGAATTCCGATTGTGATGTCGCATTCGGCTCGCACAGTTTAAAATTTATTTAATTCTAAAAGTGTCGAGCCTAGTGTCAATTTAAAATTAATCAAGACGAACTAAAAATGTCACTTGCTCGGTTCGAGCAATCTTTATAAATTCGGTAAATACGCTACTAGGGGCAGACTGTTTAAATAAACTAGAACAGTTGCTAGCCGATTCGGTGTCATATTTCAAAGTCTACGAAAATAATATATGTAGCAGAACTATTGTTTTAATTTGGTTTGTTGCTTCTGGCTTCGATCTACAACTTCAGATATAAATAACTAATTAAAATTCATATGACTCTGTAGTATTCAACAAATCAAAATCATATCTAAATATTATACCCATATTGTGTTGGACGCTTCTCTTTTCTTCCTTACCCGTACGTCCAGAACATCTCCTCTGTATCCGGTACTCAAGTTCCTACGCACGTACATGCTCTAGCCTTATCTCCCACGCTCGATCTCCAGCAAAAAAATCTCTTCAACTCTATCCCTGCGCCGCTCAGGTTTAGAGGAAAATCCTACCGCCGCTCAGCTTCAAAAAAATCGCGCCGCTCCAGCCATCTCTTTCTTATCCTCTGTGTGCGCTCCTCTCTGCCGAACGACTCCAGCGCGCGCAGTCTTCTTCATCCCAGCGCTCAGCTGCTCAGCCCTGCTCCTCCCGCACGCGCTCCTTCATCCTCCCTGCCGCGACAAGCTTCTGCTCCAGCCATGGCCGCGCCCTGGGATTTGCCGGAGCTTTGTCGCGCCCGGCCTGCTCCTCTGCCCCAGCTCGTGTTGCTCCCTTCCATTGCGGCTGAGCTCTCTAGCTCGGATTCCGCTCGGCTGACCGCGCAGCTCCTGCGCGTGCTTCCTCTCTGCTTCTCTCTCCCTCTCGGCGCTCTGCTCCCATGCCGCGCGCCCCTGTCCTATTTCCCTGCGCGCCGCCGTGCCCTCAGCTCGCCGGCTGCGACCCCTGCTCGGGGTTTCCTGGTGCCGTGCTACTGCGCGCGCTCGCTCCAGCTCGAATTTCCTCTGCCAAGCCAGATTCCTCTACGCTGAGGCCCTGCTCGACCGCGCGTCCTTGGGTTCCAGCTCGCCGTCGAAGCTCTCCTGCCGCGCACGGCTCCCATGGCGCGCCTTTGCCGAACTCGTGGTCGCGGTCTCGTCTTGCTGCCGCAGCCGCGCCTACTGCCGCGCATGGCCTGCTCCCTTGTGCGCGCTCTGCTTCCTCGCCGAGCTCGTCCCTGCGTGCCGAGGTCGCGCGCAGCTTTCCCAGCTCGTCGGTGTTCCCAGCTCGCCCTGTCTGCGCGCCGCGCTCCCTTGTCGTGGTTTTCTGCTTCCTTGTCGCGCGCGCAGCGTTTCGTTGTCCCTCGTCGTGCCGAGTTCTCCTCTGCACGCAGTCGCGTCTTGTTTCCTGCTTGCCAGTGCGCTCTCTCGGCTCGCTCGGCTTTAATTCCCAATCGCGTTGTCAACCTCGTCGTTCGCCGTCGTTCGTCGTCCTCCAGTCCCGGTTCGACCCATCCGTGCGTTCGCTCCTCATCCATCGGGCTTCGTGTGTGCTTGTCGTTTGCCGTTGAGTCGTCGAACCCGTCGTCCCTTGCTCAACCCCCACCTCGCCAGCTCGCTTTAAACACGATCTCGTCGTCTGCAAGTCACCAAGAAACTCCATGAATCGGGTGAAGACGAAGCAAGCAGCGTGGTGTTCACCAAGTGCGCGACAAAAAGCTCGAACATCCTGCGCGATTCAAGTTTGATTCATCAAAATTATTTAGTCGAGGAGAAGATCTTCAGCAATTGATTACCGAAGAAAGAAGACCCCTGGATGACGTCAACCGGAACTGTAGTCGTGCTTGCGACTATCGCGTCGAATTAGTTAGGGTAAGCAAATTTGTTATTCATATTAGCGGATTGATGGATGGTTTGACTAGGTAAAATATTTATTAGATTGTCTGAGTCGCTTTGGTAAATTGGTCGATGCCGTAGGATAAAAGAGGTCTCAATATTGCGGAAATGTAGGTATTAAAAATGAAAAGTGATATTAATATATATGATACACAGGTTAACCGGTAAATTAGTTTAGAAAATTAATGAAAGTTCTTCTATCAAATTTTATAAGTGTTAGGTGCCCAAGAATTTTGAAGTTAAAATTATAAGCCGTTTAGTGTGTTCTCTAGACTAGGTATGATATTTTATGTGTTGATCGAGTTCATGCTTGGAATGGATGTTGATTTCTACCTCGACTGTTTAGCTAGGTTAGAAGAGCATGATTGTCGTAGGTAACAATATATCGATAGCTAGTGTCCGCAATATCTCGTCATTAAGTAGGTTATTTCTCTTTGCGTAGCATCGTAAAGTCTGGTGTTATTGTTCCTTATATGCATTCATATGCATAATGCATTTCATTCAGATACGTTAATTAATCGTATGACGCGGAAGATGAGCCAAGTCAACCCCAAGCGCGGGATAATCCGCAGGATAAAGCTGATGGACCAACCTGAAGATGGACAATGGAGCGAGTATCGGAATAAAGGATGATCGTCAAGTGGACGTTATCTAACAACACTAACCTAATGTTACTCAGGCAAGCCCCGGTGCATTTGCCACCTTCCTTGATGTTTTTAAAATCTTTCTCACTTGCTTGATGCATTAGGTGATAGGAGTTGATTGATAAAACAATTCCTGCATTACCTTCCTTGAATTTGATTACCTTCCTTGACCACCCGTTTTACAAAAGATTTTGATGCTTAGCCTTGCTTTAGAAAATAAAATGTTTTGTTTTTACAAAATATGATGTGGCAAAGGTGGGTGGGATGTTTTCGAAAATAAAACTTGGTGGTGGATCTGTCAAAGGCCTTGATGGATTCAACATCGGAAAAGATGTACCTCTGTCAGGTACCAAGTTTTTTGGGTTGAAATGAATAAGCTGAGACCGGGCGAGTGACTTGCACGAGAAGAGAGTCTCGGTGTAGTGTCTCCGTCTGAGTCGATTAAGGACCGTCTCGATGTAGGCTTGATGATCGAGGACCCTTTAACTGGTCACATGCCTCGTCATGGGTAAGCCTTGCCTCGGGCAGACTAAGGCCAGAATAAGATAACACGAAATGGGTGTGGAGCGGTGGCGAGAGTAGCGTGTACCCTCCGTGGCAAGAGGCTGGACGGTGGTGTATCTGTGCTCTCGGTTTGCGTGAACCTGATCTGGTCTTAAGAACCCCGGTGGCGGGTTGACATATGCAAGGGTTAAGTGCTACATATGTCGTGTGATTGGAGATCCTCAGCTGAGTATAATCGATTCGGATCGCCGTACCTTCGCGGTTATGAAGACTTGGTCACTGCCCTACACGTAGCATTCCACTAAAGATAATGGGTTTTTGTTAAGAAATTAGCTAGTGCAGGACCAGTGATTGAACTAGGGTAGAAAGAACTCTAGTTACAGGTAATTGTACTTAACTTGACAAATAAAATTGGATTTTTAAGGATCCACTTTAGTAAGCATTTCTGCAAAACAGAGTCTTTGATTATTGAAAAGCCTTACCTTGACTCCCATATAACCAGCATACCCTTGAGAGTCTTTTCTTTAGTCGGGTAAGACTTGCTGAGTAATTCCATACTCAGGGTTTTATTCCCTGTTGTTTTTCAGGTTCTAACTTTGTGCTGTTGTTGATGGTGTTAAGTGCCGGTGGGCTCGGCCTTCTTATAAGTCTAAGTAACCCTTCTATACTTCTTATTGAGGATGATCCCTTGAGCTAGCATATATATTTCAAACTTATACTTTTGTAATCACTCCGATAAACTAATGTAAAATTTTTGTAACCTGTAAAATTTGGTAGTAAGATTTCCGCTGCAACAATATTGGTGTGTGTGATTTGTGTTACTTAATCCCGCGGTTCTGGTTGAAAGTGGTTTATCCGATGTCCTTGGGGCAATCGGACAGATCCTGTTGAGTTATCTGGTGCACATGCATGGCTGTCTGAGGTCTTTGGGACAAGGACAGGTGCATGTGGGCCCAATAACTTGGAGGTTCTGCCACAGACTGGTATCGGAGCGTAGCCCTTCTTGGCAGATATTATGAGGCATCTTCAAAAGAATTTTCAAAAGTCTTACCTAGAAATTCTTTTCTCTTCTTACCTAAGTATTCTGAAGGAGTCTATCTTAAAGACCAGATAGGAAGAGTGCAACATATAGAAGGTTGAATCAACTAAGGTTGATTCTGTAATTATACATGCATCATGCTAAGAATTATACTAATAACATTTTCCCCCTTAGAAAAGATGCCGCCACGCACCAGGCTAACGGCACGCAAGTCTACGGGACCAATTGGGGTGCCTCGGCATCAATTGGCTCCCCGACATGAAAGCAGCAGCAGTGGAAGTAACGACCCCATCGGAGACCTTGAAGCTCGTGTGAGTCGACTTCAGGCAGCACTGCAACAAAGGACTGATGCTTGGGTCGCTGACGGAGATAGAATCAATGAACTGAGAAGGGACATCCGACACTTGCAGGATCAACTCGCTGATCGAGACTTAGCACTTGACTGGGCCGTGCAGTCTCGTTTGCTAATGTGTGCTAAGGAAGCAAGGGCTCAGGCCCGAATTAAAGAACTTAGCTCGACTGTCGATGACCTGCAGGTTTACTGCAACACGTTGCACGAGGAAGTCCATATATTATACTCACAACTACACCCAAGTGAGCCTGCACAACCTGCTGAGGCAGAAGCTGGACCATCTCACGTTGCGGGACGTGCGCTGGGTGGGGAGTTAGACCTTTTTGAGCCCCCTCCTTCTTTGAGGTTGGTTGATGTCTGGACTCCCACACCTGACGATGAGGCCGCCAGGAGTAATGGCAAGCAGGAATAAAGGTGTAATAGAAGTAGAGTAGTGTATGGTAGGGTATTAAAGGGTGTACTGTTGTATAATGGGTATTGTATCCTGTTAATAGGTTGAACCTTTGTATAATGGGTATTGTATCCTGTTATGTAATATCGAGTCTGTATCATTACTTTTTATAGTAATGTAAAATGGAAGGTTTTCTCTGGCACATTATGTTTACTTCAAATGTTTTTGCCTCAGATGCCGACCAGGACTCGAGGACAGGATGCAGCAGGAACTTCTGGGGGACGGGATGCTACCCCAAACCCACCTCCAGTTCCTCCCACGTTAGCCGAGGCGATTGCCGCCTTGGTGAATGCCACCGCCGACAATACCCGCTTCCTTAGGGAAATGGCGGGTCAGCAACAATTCCAGCAGCAGGCGGGAAGAGGTTATCCGTAGGGTCCCCGTGAGACCACTTATCTGGATTTCTCGGAAACCCGTCCACCTCTATTCGTCAAGGCAGAAGATCCCTTAGAAGCTGACGAGTGGATTCGGGTTATCGAGCAAAAGTTTGGTCTTCTCCGATGCTCAGAGACGCAGAAGCCGTTGTTTGCCGCACAACAACTCCGTGGTCCTGCCAGTACCTGGTGGGGAAATTTTATGGCTATTCAACCTGACAATCATCAAGTCACCTGGAATGAGTTTAAAGCAGCTTTCCGTGAACACTACATCCCTGAGGGAGTGCTACATATGTCGTGTGATTGGAGATCCTCAGCTGAGTATAATCGATTCGGATCGCCGTACCTTCACGGTTATGAAGACTTGGTCACTGCCCTACACGTAGCATTCCACTAAAGACAATGGGCTTTTGTAAAAAAATTGGCTAGTGCAGGACCAGTGATTGAACTAGGGTAGAAAGAACTCTAGTGCAGGTAATTTTACTTAACTTGACAAATTAAAACTGGATTTTTAAGGATCCACTTTAGTAAGCATTTCTGCAAAACAGAGTCTTTGAATATTGAAAAGCCTTACCTTGACTCCCACATAACCAGCATACCCTTGAGAGTCTTTTCTTTAGTCGGGTAAGACTTGCTGAGTATTCCATACTCAGGGTTTATCCCTTCGTTGTTTTTAGGTGAGGAAGTAGCAGACTTTTGCTGCTTCTGTGCCAAGGTGGTTCCAAAAGAAGAAAATCAAGACTGAAGTGCGGGAGGATTCGGTCCTCCACTTAAGATCTTTTGCTTTTAGCTTCTCGGGAGGAGTTTGTGCCTCCCTGGTTTGTATAATATTACTTCTATGCACTCACTTTTAGTTTGGTCTGTAATAACATAACTCAAGCTTGCTTTTGAAATTAATGTAAGATTATGTAATTCGCTTCCGCATTTCTTTATCTCCGATGTTCTGTAATGTCTACAAGATGGGTGAGACGTTCCTGGTGAGGTAAGGAAAGATACCGAACTTGTCAAGTAGTTCAGGGGCACCTACAGGGTTGTCTGATGTCCGTTGGACAAGGACAACTGTAGGTGGGCCTAATTACTTGGGAGGTTCCGTCACAGCTGGTATCGGAGTAAAGGATGATCGTCAAGTGGACGTTATCTAACAACACTAACCTAATGTTACTCAGGCAAGCCCCGGTGCATTTGCCACCTTCCTTGATGTTTTTAAAATCTTTCTCACTTGCTTGATGCATTAGGTGATAGGAGTTGATTGATAAAACAATTCCTGCATTACCTTCCTTGAATTTGATTACCTTCCTTGACCACCCGTTTTACAAAAGATTTTGATGCTTAGCCTTGCTTTAGAAAATAAAATGTTTTGTTTTTACAAAATATGATGTGGCAAAGGTGGGTGGGATGTTTTCGAAAATAAAACTTGGTGGTGGATCTGTCAAAGGCCTTGATGGATTCAACATCGGAAAAGATGTACCTCTGCCAGGTACCAAGTTTTTTGGGTTGAAATGAATAAGCTGAGACCGGGCGAGTGACTTGCACGAGAAGAGAGTCTCGGTGTAGTGTCTCCGTCTGAGTCGATTAAGGACCGTCTCGATGTAGGCTTGATGATCGAGGACCCTTTAACTGGTCACATGCCTCGTCATGGGTAAGCCTTGCCTCGGGCAGACTAAGGCCAGAATAAGATAACACGAAATGGGTGTGGAGCGGTGGCGAGAGTAGCGTGTACCCTCCGTGGCAAGAGGCTGGACGGTGGTGTATCTGTGCTCTCGGTTTGCGTGAACCTGATCTGGTCTTAAGAACCCCGGTGGCGGGTTGACATATGCAAGGGTTAAGTGCTACATATGTCGTGTGATTGGAGATCCTCAGCTGAGTATAATCGATTCGGATCGCCGTACCTTCGCGGTTATGAAGACTTGGTCACTGCCCTACACGTAGCATTCCACTAAAGATAATGGGTTTTTGTTAAGAAATTAGCTAGTGCAGGACCAGTGATTGAACTAGGGTAGAAAGAACTCTAGTTACAGGTAATTGTACTTAACTTGACAAATAAAATTGGATTTTTAAGGATCCACTTTAGTAAGCATTTCTGCAAAACAGAGTCTTTGATTATTGAAAAGCCTTACCTTGACTCCCATATAACCAGCATACCCTTGAGAGTCTTTTCTTTAGTCGGGTAAGACTTGCTGAGTAATTCCATACTCAGGGTTTTATTCCCTGTTGTTTTTCAGGTTCTAACTTTGTGCTGTTGTTGATGGTGTTAAGTGCCGGTGGGCTCGGCCTTCTTATAAGTCTAAGTAACCCTTCTATACTTCTTATTGAGGATGATCCCTTGAGCTAGCATATATATTTCAAACTTATACTTTTGTAATCACTCCGATAAACTAATGTAAAATTTTTGTAACCTGTAAAATTTGGTAGTAAGATTTCCGCTGCAACAATATTGGTGTGTGTGATTTGTGTTACTTAATCCCGCGGTTCTGGTTGAAAGTGGTTTATCCGATGTCCTTGGGGCAATCGGACAGATCCTGTTGAGTTATCTGGTGCACATGCATGGCTGTCTGAGGTCTTTGGGACAAGGACAGGTGCATGTGGGCCCAATAACTTGGAGGTTCTGCCACAGACTGGTATCGGAGCGTAGCCCTTCTTGGCAGATATTATGAGGCATCTTCAAAAGAATTTTCAAAAGTCTTACCTAGAAATTCTTTTCTCTTCTTACCTAAGTATTCTGAAGGAGTCTATCTTAAAGACCAGATAGGAAGAGTGCAACATATAGAAGGTTGAATCAACTAAGGTTGATTCTGTAATTATACATGCATCATGCTAAGAATTATACTAATAACATTTTCCCCCTTAGAAAAGATGCCGCCACGCACCAGGCTAACGGCACGCAAGTCTACGGGACCAATTGGGGTGCCTCGGCATCAATTGGCTCCCCGACATGAAAGCAGCAGCAGTGGAAGTAACGACCCCATCGGAGACCTTGAAGCTCGTGTGAGTCGACTTCAGGCAGCACTGCAACAAAGGACTGATGCTTGGGTCGCTGACGGAGATAGAATCAATGAACTGAGAAGGGACATCCGACACTTGCAGGATCAACTCGCTGATCGAGACTTAGCACTTGACTGGGCCGTGCAGTCTCGTTTGCTAATGTGTGCTAAGGAAGCAAGGGCTCAGGCCCGAATTAAAGAACTTAGCTCGACTGTCGATGACCTGCAGGTTTACTGCAACACGTTGCACGAGGAAGTCCATATATTATACTCACAACTACACCCAAGTGAGCCTGCACAACCTGCTGAGGCAGAAGCTGGACCATCTCACGTTGCGGGACGTGCGCTGGGTGGGGAGTTAGACCTTTTTGAGCCCCCTCCTTCTTTGAGGTTGGTTGATGTCTGGACTCCCACACCTGACGATGAGGCCGCTAGGAGTAATGGCAAGCAGGAATAAAGGTGTAATAGAAGTAGAGTAGTGTATGGTAGGGTATTAAAGGGTGTACTGTTGTATAATGGGTATTGTATCCTGTTAATAGGTTGAACCTTTGTATAATGGGTATTGTATCCTGTTATGTAATATCGAGTCTGTATCATTACTTTTTATAGTAATGTAAAATGGAAGGTTTTCTCTGGCACATTATGTTTACTTCAAATGTTTTTGCCTCAGATGCCGACCAGGACTCGAGGACAGGATGCAGCAGGAACTTCTGGGGGACGGGATGCTACCCCAAACCCACCTCCAGTTCCTCCCACGTTAGCCGAGGCGATTGCCGCCTTGGTGAATGCCACCGCCGACAATACCCGCTTCCTTAGGGAAATGGCGGGTCAGCAACAATTCCAGCAGCAGGCGGGAAGAGGTTATCCGCAGGGTCCCCGTGAGACCACTTATCTGGATTTCTCGGAAACCCGTCCACCTCTATTCGTCAAGGCAGAAGATCCCTTAGAAGCTGACGAGTGGATTCGGGTTATCGAGCAAAAGTTTGGTCTTCTCCGATGCTCAGAGACGCAGAAGCCGTTGTTTGCCGCACAACAACTCCGTGGTCCTGCCAGTACCTGGTGGGGAAATTTTATGGCTATTCAACCTGACAATCATCAAGTCACCTGGAATGAGTTTAAAGCAGCTTTCCGTGAACACTACATCCCTGAGGGAGTGCTACATATGTCGTGTGATTGGAGATCCTCAGCTGAGTATAATCGATTCGGATCGCCGTACCTTCACGGTTATGAAGACTTGGTCACTGCCCTACACGTAGCATTCCACTAAAGACAATGGGCTTTTGTAAAAAAATTGGCTAGTGCAGGACCAGTGATTGAACTAGGGTAGAAAGAACTCTAGTGCAGGTAATTTTACTTAACTTGACAAATTAAAACTGGATTTTTAAGGATCCACTTTAGTAAGCATTTCTGCAAAACAGAGTCTTTGAATATTGAAAAGCCTTACCTTGACTCCCACATAACCAGCATACCCTTGAGAGTCTTTTCTTTAGTCGGGTAAGACTTGCTGAGTATTCCATACTCAGGGTTTATCCCTTCGTTGTTTTTAGGTGAGGAAGTAGCAGACTTTTGCTGCTTCTGTGCCAAGGTGGTTCCAAAAGAAGAAAATCAAGACTGAAGTGCGGGAGGATTCGGTCCTCCACTTAAGATCTTTTGCTTTTAGCTTCTCGGGAGGAGTTTGTGCCTCCCTGGTTTGTATAATATTACTTCTATGCACTCACTTTTAGTTTGGTCTGTAATAACATAACTCAAGCTTGCTTTTGAAATTAATGTAAGATTATGTAATTCGCTTCCGCATTTCTTTATCTCCGATGTTCTGTAATGTCTACAAGATGGGTGAGACGTTCCTGGTGAGGTAAGGAAAGATACCGAACTTGTCAAGTAGTTCAGGGGCACCTACAGGGTTGTCTGATGTCCGTTGGACAAGGACAACTGTAGGTGGGCCTAATTACTTGGGAGGTTCCGTCACAGCTGGTATCGGAGTAAAGGATGATCGTCAAGTGGACGTTATCTAACAACACTAACCTAATGTTACTCAGGCAAGCCCCGGTGCATTTGCCACCTTCCTTGATGTTTTTAAAATCTTTCTCACTTGCTTGATGCATTAGGTGATAGGAGTTGATTGATAAAACAATTCCTGCATTACCTTCCTTGAATTCGATTACCTTCCTTGACCACCCGTTTTACAAAAGATTTTGATGCTTAGCCTTGCTTTAGAAAATAAAATGTTTTGTTTTTACAAAATATGATGTGGCAAAGGTGGGTGGGATGTTTTCGAAAATAAAACTTGGTGGTGGATCTGTCAAAGGCCTTGATGGATTCAACATCGGAAAAGATGTACCTCTGCCAGGTACCAAGTTTTTTGGGTTGAAATGAATAAGCTGAGACCGGGCGAGTGACTTGCACGAGAAGAGAGTCTCGGTGTAGTGTCTCCGTCTGAGTCGATTAAGGACCGTCTCGATGTAGGCTTGATGATCGAGGACCCTTTAACTGGTCACATGCCTCGTCATGGGTAAGCCTTGCCTCGGGCAGACTAAGGCCAGAATAAGATAACACGAAATGGGTGTGGAGCGGTGGCGAGAGTAGCGTGTACCCTCCGTGGCAAGAGGCTGGACGGTGGTGTATCTGTGCTCTCGGTTTGCGTGAACCTGATCTGGTCTTAAGAACCCCGGTGGCGGGTTGACATATGCAAGGGTTAAGTGCTACATATGTCGTGTGATTGGAGATCCTCAGCTGAGTATAATCGATTCGGATCGCCGTACCTTCGCGGTTATGAAGACTTGGTCACTGCCCTACACGTAGCATTCCACTAAAGATAATGGGTTTTTGTTAAGAAATTAGCTAGTGCAGGACCAGTGATTGAACTAGGGTAGAAAGAACTCTAGTTATAGGTAATTGTACTTAACTTGACAAATAAAATTGGATTTTTAAGGATCCACTTTAGTAAGCATTTCTGCAAAACAGAGTCTTTGATTATTGAAAAGCCTTACCTTGACTCCCATATAACCAGCATACCCTTGAGAGTCTTTTCTTTAGTCGGGTAAGACTTGCTGAGTAATTCCATACTCAGGGTTTTATTCTCTGTTGTTTTTCAGGTTCTAACTGAGAGCACCTAGAGGGGGGGGGGGGGTGAATAGGTGATCCTGTAAAAACTTAAACTTATAGCCACAAAACTTGATTAGGCGTTAGCACAGTGTATGCCAAGTGGCTAGAGAGGAGTCAAGACACAATAACCACAAGAATCCAATCACAGAGATGACACAGTGGTTATCCCGTGGTTCGGCCAAGTACAAAACTTGCCTACTCCACGTTGTGGCGTCCCAACGGACGAGAGTTGCACTCAACTCCTCTCAAGTGATCCAATGATCAACTTGAATACCACGGTGTTCTTGCTTTTCTTTTCTCAATCCCGTTTGCGAGGAATCTCCACAACTTGGAGCCTCTCGCCCTTACAAAAGATGTTCACAGAGAATCACAGAGCAAGGGAGGGATTAGCAACTCACACACGACACAAAGATCACAGCGAATACGCACACACAAGACCCAGACTTGAGCTCAAAAGACTAGCACACTAGAACGGAGCTCAAATCACTAGAATGTCGAACAAGTGCGTGAGATTGATGTGTGAGTGATCAAGAGTGCTCAAGGAATGCTTGGTTTTCTCCTTCATGCGCCTAGGGGTCCCTTTTATAGCCCCAAGGCAGCTAGGAGCCGTTGAGAGCACATCTGGAAGGCTATTCTTGCCTTCTGTCGTCGGGCGCACCGGACAGTCCGGTGCACACCGGACAGTGTCCGGTGCCCGATTCCTTTCCTTAAATGGCGAAGCCGACCGTTGCCGACCGTTGCAGATCTGGCGCACCGGACAGTCCGGTGCACACCAGACAGTCCGGTGCTTCCTTCCGACCGTTGGCTCGGCCACGTGTCGCGCGCCGATCGCGCGGCCGACCGTTGGCCCGGCCGACCGTTGGCTCACCGGACAGTCCGGTGCACACCGGACAGTCCGGTGAATTTTAGCCGAAGTCGCCGGAGAAAAACCCGAGAGCGGCTGGTTTGCGCTGCGCTGGTCTGGCGCACCGGACACTGTCCGGTGCACACCGGACAGTCCGGTGCCCCAGCCCGAAGCAGCCTTTGGCTGTACACAGCCACTCTCCACTTCTTTTCTTTTCTTCTTTCTCCTGTTTCTAACACTTAGACAAGATGTTAGTACACAAAACTAATGTACTAAGGCTTAGAAACATACCTTTACTTGTGATTTACACTTTGTTCATCCATGAGCATATTTTCACATTTAAGCCCTTGTGTTTGCACTCAATCACCAAAATACTTAGAAATGGCCCAAGGGCACATTTCCCTTTCAATCTCCCCCTTTTTGGTGATTTATGCCAACACAACATAAAGCAACTAGAACAAGTGCAAAATCACTTCAAATAAAAACTGACTTTGAGTTTTATTCAATTTTGGCATATATGGATCATCCTTTGCCACCACTTGGTTTGTTTTTGCAAATCAATTTTAAATCTCTATCTCTAAGTCAAACACACATGTTGAAGTATAGAGAGAGTCATTCCACAAGAGATTGATCAAAGATTTCAAAAACTCCCCCTATTTCCCATAATCAACACTTCTCCCCACAAGAAGCCAACTTTTGACAAGAGACGCAATAAAAGAGTTTTGCTAAAAACAAAAAGCTCTATTCTACTGTTTTCAAAATCTCTCAAGTGGTAGCTGATCCATTTATCACTTTGGCCTTTATTTTCTCCCCCTTTGGCATCAAGCACCAAAACGGGATTAATCTTGGCCTCTTAACCCCATTGCCTCACCAAAATCGTCAATGGAGAGTACAAAGGCAATAAGATCATAGAGATGAACTTGGAATAAGTTACCCTCTCATCGGAGTGCAGTGGAAGTCTTGCATGGTCCAAGTTCACCTTTCCCTTTCAATTCACCTTCGAGACTAAATCAAGCAAACTCATGCAAATGGTTAGTCTCAAAGGGTCAAGTTGTAACACATCTCCCCCTAAACATGGGCATCACTTTGCAACGGACTTGTGAGGTCCAGGGAGTGTTTGTACAACTTGAGCACCACAATAAGCAACAAAATGCAGAATGAACCTGATCAAATGCATAAACACATGTATGCTACAATTCAATCCAAGTTCCGCGAATCTAAGACATTTAGCTCACTACGCAGCCTGCAAAAGGTCTTCTCATCTAGAGGCTTAGTGAAGATATCGGCTAGCTGGTTCTCGGTGCTAACATGAAACACTTCGATATCTCTCTTTTGATGGTGGTCTCTCAAAAAGTGATGCCGGATGTCTATGTGCTTTGTGCGGCTGTGCTCAACAGGATTCTCCGCCATGCGGATAGCACTCTCATTGTCACATAGGGTGGGACTTTGCTCAGATTGTAGCCAAAGTCCCGGAGGGTTTGCCTCATCCAAAGTAGTTGCGCGCAACACTGACCTGCGGCAACGTACTCGGCCTCAGCGGTGGATAGGGCAACGGATGTTTGTTTCTTAGAATTCCATGACACCAGGGACCTTCCTAAGAATTGGCACGTCCCCGATGTACTCTTCCTATCGACCTTACATCCAGCATAGTCGGAGTCTGAGTATCCAACTAAGTCAAAGGTAGACCCCTTTGGATACCAGAGCCCGAAGCAAGGCGTAGCAACCAAATATCTAAGAATTCGCTTCACCGCCACTAAGTGACACTCCTTAGGATCGGATTGAAATCTAGCACACATGCATACGCTAAGCATAATATCCGGTCTACTAGCACATAAATAAAGCAAAGAACCTATCATTGACCGGTATGCTTTTTGATCAACGGACTTACCTCCTTTGTTGAGGTCGGTGTGTCCGTCGGTCCCCATCGGAGTCTTTGCGGGCTTGGCGTCCTTCATCCCAAACCGCTTTAGCAGATCTTGCGTGTACTTCGTTTGGGAGATGAAGGTGCCGTCCTTGAGTTGCTTCACTTGGAACCCAAGGAAGTAGTTCAACTCGCCCATCATCGACATCTCGAATTTCTGCGTCATCACCCTGCTAAACTCTTCACAAGACTTTTGGTTAGTAGAACCAAATATTATGTCATCGACATAAATTTGGCACACAAACAAATCACCATCACATGTCTTTGTAAAAAGAGTTGGATCGGCTTTCCCAACCTTGAAAGCATTAGCAATTAAGAAATCTCTAAGGCATTCATACCATGCTCTTGGGGCTTGCTTAAGTCCATAGAGCGCCTTAGAGAGCTTACACACGTGGTCGGGGTACCGTTCATCCTCGAAGCCAGGGGGTTGCTCTACGTATACCTCCTCCTTGATCGGCCCGTTGAGGAAAGCGCTCTTCACATCCATTTGGTACAACCTGAAAGAATGGTGAGCGGCATATGCTAGCAAGATTCGAATTGACTCTAGCCTAGCCACAGGGGCAAAAGTCTCCTCGAAATCCAAACCTGCGACTTGGGCATAACCTTTTGCCACAAGTCGAGCCTTGTTTCTCGTCACCACCCCGTGCTCGTCCTGTTTGTTGCGGAACACCCACTTGGTTCCCACAACATTTTGCTTCGGACGAGGCACCAGTGTCCAAACTTCATTGCGCTTGAAGTTGTTTAACTCCTCTTGCATGGCCAACACCCAGTCCGGATCTAGCAAGGCCTCTTCTACCCTGAAAGGCTCAATAGAAGAGACAAAGGAGTAATGCTCACAAAAATTAACTAATCGAGAACGAGTAGTTACTCCCTTGCTGATGTCACCCAGAATTTGGTCGACGGGATGATCCCTTTGAATCATCGCTCGAACTTGGGTTGGAGGTGCCGGTTGCGCTTCTTCCTCCATCACATGATCATCTTGTGCTCCCCCTTGATCATCTGCCTCCTGTTGATGAACCTGTTCATCGTCTTGAGTTGGGGGTTGCACCATTGTTGAGGAAGATGATTGATCTCGTTCACCTTGTTCCTGTGGCCGCACTTCTTCAATCGCCATGGTTCGTATAGCAGCCGTCGGAACATCTTCTTCATCTACATCATCACAATCAACAACTTGCTCTCTTGGAGAGCCATTAGTCTCATCAAATACAACGTCGCTAGAGACTTCAACCAAACTCGATGATTTGTTGAAGACTCTATACGCCTTTGTATTTGAGTCATAACCTAATAAAAACCCTTCTACAGCTTTGGGAGCAAACTTAGAATTTCTACCCTTTTTCACTAGAATGTAGCACTTGCTCCCAAATACACGAAAGTAAGATACATTGGGTTTGTTACCGGTTAGAAGCTCATACGAAGTCTTCTTGAGGAGGCGATGAAGGTAGACCCTGTTGATGGCGTGGCAAGCCGTGTTCACGGCTTCCGTCCAAAAGCACTCGGGGGTCTTGAACTCTCCTAGCATCGTCCTCGCCATGTCGATGAGCGTCCTGTTCTTCCTCTCTACCACACCATTTTGCTGTGGTGTGTAGGGAGCGGAGAACTCGTGCTTGATCCCTTCCTCTTCAAGGAACTCCTCCACTTGAAGGTTCTTGAACTCGGACCCGTTGTCGCTCCTTATCTTTTTCACTTTGAGCTCAAACTCATTTTGAGCCCTCCTGAGGAAGCGCTTGAGGGTCCCTTGGGTTTCAGACTTATCCTGCAAAAAGAACACCCAAGTGAAGCGGGAAAAGTCATCAACAATAACTAGACCATACTTACTTCCCCCTATGCTTAGATAGGCGACGGGTCCGAAGAGGTCCATATGCAGCAGCTCCAGGGGTCTTGAAGTGGTCATCACATTCTTGCTGTGATGCGCTCCTCCCACCTGTTTCCCTGCTTGACAAGCTGCACAAGGTCTATCTTTTTCGAAATGAACATTGGTTAGACCTATCACATGTTCTCCCTTTAGAAGCTTGTGGAGGTTCTTCATCCCCACATGTGCTAAGCGGCGATGCCACAGCCAGCCCATGCAAGTCTTAGCCATTAAGCATGCATCTAGACCGGCCTCTTCTTTTGCAAAATCAACTAAATAAAGTTTGCCGTCTAATACACCCTTAAAAGCTAGTGAACCATCACTTCTTCTAAAGACAGACACATCTACATTTGTAAACAGACAGTTATATCCCATATTGCACAATTGACTAACAGATAGTAAATTATATCCTAGTGACTCTACTAAAAACACATTAGAGATAGAGTGCTCATTAGAAATTGCAATTTTACCTAACCCTTTTACCTTGCCTTGATTCCCATCACCGAATATGATTGAATCTTGGGAATCCTTATTCTTGACGTAGGAGGTGAACATTTTCTTCTCCCCCGTCATATGGTTTGTGCATCCGCTATCAATAATCCAGCTTGAACCCCCGGATGCATAAACCTGCAAGGCAAATTTAGGCTTGGGTCTTAGGTACCCAACTCATGTTGGGTCCTACAAGGTTAGTGCAAATATCCTTAGGGACCCAAATGCAAGTTTTGTCTCCCTTGCATTTTGCCCCTAGCTTCCTAGCAACAATTTTCTTATCCTTTCTACAAATTTCAAAGGAAGCATTCAAAGCACAATAAATTGTAGAAGGTTCATTCACTACTTTCCTAACAACATTTCTCCTAGGCATTTGATGAACAACATTTCTTCTAAGCCCATTTCTACCATGCATAACATGAGAACTAGAAGCAGTCATAGCATAAGAGTCATAAGCATGTGAATCAAAAACATCATGACCTCTAAAAGCATTTTTAGAATATCTCCTATCATAGTACATGAAAGCATGATTCTTCTTAACACTATTAGCCATAGGAGCCTTCCCTTTCTCCTTGGTGGAGATGAGAGTCTTATGGCTTGTTAAGTTCTTGGCTTCCCTCTTGAAGCCAAGCCCATCCTTAATTGAGGGATGTCTTCCTATTGTGTAAGCATCCCTTGCAAATTTTAACTTATCAAATTCACTTTTGCTAGTCTTAAGTTGGTCATTAAGACTAGCCACTTCATTATTTAACTTTGCAATAGAAGCTATGTGTTCACTACAAGCATCAATATCAAAGTCTTTACATCTATTGCAAATAACAACATTTTCTACACAAGTTGTTGATTTACTAGCTATTTCTATCTTAGCATTCAACTCATCGTTAATGCTCTTTAATTTTAAAATTGTCTCATGGCATGAAGATAATTCACAAGTAAGCATTTCATTTCTTTTAACTTCTAGAGCATGAGATTTTTGAGCTTCTAAAAATTTATCATGCTCTTCATACAATAAATCCTCTTGTTTCTCTAAGAGTTTATCCTTCTCATTCAATGCATCAATTAATTCATTAATTTTGCCAATCGTAATTCTATCTAGACCTTTAAATAAACTAGAATAGTCTATTTCATCATTGTCACTAGAATCATCACCACTAGAAGAAGCATAAGTAGAGTTTCGAGTACTTACTTTCTTCTCCTTAGCCATGAGACACGTGTGACGCTCGTTGGGGAAGAGGGCCGATTTGTTGAAGGCGGTGGCGGCGAGTCCTTCATTGTCGGAGTCGGAAGAGGAGCAATCCGAGTCCCACTCCTTGCCTAGATGCGCCTCGCCCTTTGCCTTCTTGTAATGCTTCTTCTTTTCCCTTTTGTTCCCCTTTTCCTGGTCACTCTCATTATCAGGACAGTTAGCAATAAAATGACCAAGCTTACCGCATTTGAAGCATGATCGCTTCCCCTTGGTCTTAGTCTTGCTCGGCTGTCCATTGCGACCTTTTAGCACCGTCTTGAATCTCTTGATGATGAGGGCCATTTCTTCATCATTAAGACCGGCTGCCTCAATTTGCGCCACCTTGCTGGGTAGTGCCTCCTTGCTCCTTGTGGCTTTGAGAGCAAAAGGTTGCGGCTCGTTGATCGGTCCATTCAAGGCGTCGTCCACATACCTTGCCTCCTTGATCATCATTCGCCCGCTGACGAATTTTCCTAGGACTTCTTCGGGCGACATTTTGGTGTACCTGGGATTCTCACGAATATTATTCACCAAATGAGGATCAAGAACGGTAAAGGACCTGAGCATTAGTCGGACGACGTCGTGGTCCGTCCATCGCGTGCTTCCGTAGCTCCTTATTTTGTTGATAAGGGTCTTGAGCCGGTTGTATGTCTGAGTTGGCTCCTCGCCCCTTATCATCGCGAATCGTCCAAGCTCGCCTTCCACCAACTCCATTTTGGTGAGCAGGGTAACGTCATTCCCCTCATGAGAAATCTTGAGGGTGTCCCAGATCTGCTTGGCGTTATCCAAGCCGCTCACTTTGTTATATTCATCCCTGCACAATGAAGCTAGAAGAACAGTGGTAGCTTGTGCATTCTTATGGATTTGCTCATTAATGAATGAGGGGCTATCCGAGCTATCAAATTTCATTCCACTTTCCACAATCTCCCAAATGCTTGGATGGAGAGAAAATAGGTGAGTACGCATTTTGTGACTCCAAAATCCGTAGTCCTCTCCATCAAAGTGAGGAGGCTTGCCAAGTGGAATGGGGAGCAAATGAGCATTTGAGCTATATGGAATGCGCGAATAATCAAAAGAAAAGTTTGAGTTAACCGTCTTTTGTCTGTCGTGGTCGTCGTCCTTTTGGGAAGAAGAGGACTCATCGCTGTCGTAGTAGACGATCTCCTTGATGCGTCTTGTCTTCTTCTTCTTCCCATCTTTTCGCTTGTGGCCCGAGCCCGAGTCATTGGACTTGTCATCCCTTGGCTCGTTGACGAAGGACTCCTTCTCCTTGTCGTTGATCACAATTCCCTTCCCCTTAGGATCCATCTCTTCGGGCGGTTAGTCCCTTACTTGAAGAGAACGGCTTTGATACCAATTGAGAGCACCTAGAGGGGGGGGGTGAATAGGTGATCCTGTAAAAACTTAAACTTATAGCCACAAAACTTGATTAGGCGTTAGCACAGTGTATGCCAAGTGGCTAGAGAGGAGTCAAGACACAATAACCACAAGAATCCAATCACAGAGATGACACAGTGGTTATCCCGTGGTTCGGCCAAGTACAAAACTTGCCTACTCCACGTTGTGGCGTCCCAACGGACGAGAGTTGCACTCAACTCCTCTCAAGTGATCCAATGATCAACTTGAATACCACGGTGTTCTTGCTTTTCTTTTCTCAATCCCGTTTGCGAGGAATCTCCACAACTTGGAGCCTCTCGCCCTTACAAAAGATGTTCACAGAGAATCACAGAGCAAGGGAGGGATTAGCAACTCACACACGACACAAAGATCATAGCGAATACGCACACACAAGACCCAGACTTGAGCTCAAAAGACTAGCACACTAGAACGGAGCTCAAATCACTAGAATGTCGAACAAGTGCGTGAGATTGATGTGTGAGTGATCAAGAGTGCTCAAGGAATGCTTGGTTTTCTCCTTCATGCGCCTAGGGGTCCCTTTTATAGCCCCAAGGCAGCTAGGAGCCGTTGAGAGCACATCTGGAAGGCTATTCTTGCCTTCTGTCGTCGGGCGCACCGGACAGTCCGGTGCACACCGGACAGTGTCCGGTGCCCGATTCCTTTCCTTAAATGGCGAAGCCGACCGTTGCCGACCGTTGCAGATCTGGCGCACCAGACAGTCCGGTGCACACCGGACAGTCCGGTGCTTCCTTCCGACCGTTGGCTCGGCCACGTGTCGCGCGCCGATCGCGCGGCCGACCGTTGGCCCGGCCGACCGTTGGCTCACCGGACAGTCCGGTGCACACCGGACAGTCCGGTGAATTTTAGCCGAAGTCGCCGGAGAAAAACCCGAGAGCGGCTGGTTTGCGCTGCGCTGGTCTGGCGCACCGGACACTGTCCGGTGCACACCGGACAGTCCGGTGCCCCAGCCCGAAGCAGCCTTTGGCTGTACACAGCCACTCTCCACTTCTTTTCTTTTCTTCTTTCTCCTGTTTCTAACACTTAGACAAGATGTTAGTACACAAAACTAATGTACTAAGGCTTAGAAACATACCTTTACTTGTGATTTACACTTTGTTCATCCATGAGCATATTTTCACATTTAAGCCCTTGTGTTTGCACTCAATCACCAAAATACTTAGAAATGGCCCAAGGGCACATTTCCCTTTCACTAACTTTGTGCTGTTGTTGATGGTGTTAAGTGCCGGTGGGCTCGGCCTTCTTATAAGTCTAAGTAACCCTTCTATACTTCTTATTGAGGATGATCCCTTGAGCTAGCATATATATTTCAAACTTATACTTTTGTAATCACTCCGATAAACTAATGTAAAATTTTTGTAACCTGTAAAATTTGGTAGTAAGATTTCCGCTGCAACAATATTGGTGTGTGTGATTTGTGTTACTTAATCCCGCGGTTCTGGTTGAAAGTGGTTTATCCGATGTCCTTGGGGCAATCGGACAGATCCTGTTGAGTTATCTGGTGCACATGCATGGCTGTCTGAGGTCTTTGGGACAAGGACAGGTGCATGTGGGCCCAATAACTTGGAGGTTCTGCCACAATTAGGGTTTTGTCAATAATACCACAATGGATACTTAGAGCATGATTGTTTCTATCTAAAAACCTACAAGTAATATCTTTTAGCATAACAAAAAATTTGCCTTTGCATTTGCATTCTAGCAAGATGTCGTCGGTTGACAGTCGAGGTACAAAGACAATACCATTGTAAAGATTTGGCAAGGGATCTTGGTGTGTTGCTCTACTACCCACCATGGCACAGGGGTCTAGCCCGATTACCGGGAGTAGACCATGACAAACACCGCAAGCACGATAAGGGAGTCAATGGTTTTATGGAAGTTCGGGCTAGCGAGGCGTATACCCTACATCCTCCTTGGGTGGATTAGATTGCTGGAAATTGGATAAGTCCTATTACAGGAGGCTAGCTAGAACCAGAGAGTGAAAAATATGTGGAGTTACCTATAAAGACAAACTAAGGAGTAGTCCATGTGTGTTGAGTTATCTCTGTGTAATCTGTGTCCCCAAAGGGAGTCCCCCTTCTCCCTTTTTAGGCACTACACTATTTCTTATATGCCTCAGCAGAACAATGTAGTTGAGCATTGGAATAAAACTATCATCTCCAATGTCGGTTGCATGTTGTGTAATTCGGGTTTGAATGTGTTTTTTGGTTGAAGCTCCTTCCATTGGTTGCTATCTTATTAACCATTAACCCTGCATTAACTATGGTAAGAAAACTCCAATTAAGGTATGGATTGGTTCTCTAGCTAATTATTCACAATTGAGAGTTTTTATTTGTATTTCTTATGCTCACGTTGGTAATAGTATATTGGAGTCTAGAGCTATTAAGAGCATATTTCTTGGTTAGTGTTAAAGGTTATAAATTATAGAATCCCCAAATTTAGAAGGTTGTGCTTAGTAGGCATGTTATCTTTAATAAATTTACTATGTTTCTTGACAACCTATCTATTGATGCTCCTATTGAGAGAGAAAATAAGTGTGCAGGTGGATCACTTAGTTGATACACCAGATATTTATAATGTTGTTGTTCAAGATGCACTATTGCTGGAATTTCTCCAATTGTTTATGGTTCTTCTAATAGAGCATTTTCTCTAGTTGTAAAACATCCACAACATTCTATTGTTGTTGAGAGGGCGAGGAGATAACCCAAACCAATTAAAAGGTTAATTGAAGAATGCAATGTTGCTTATGTATGAGTGTTGTAGAAGAGATTGAAGTAATTCAATACCTTCTAATTATTCTTAGGCTATATACTTTTGTTGATTACAACAATTGGATCCCGCAATGTAAGATAAGATGGAATCCCTTGAGAAGAATGGAAATTGGGATTTAGTAAAATTGCCTAATGATAAACATCTTATTCATTGAAAATAGATTTAAATAAAGAATGCTTTGATCCTAGTGATCCAACAAAGTATAAAGCAAGGTTGGTTGCTAAAGGCTATAGCCAGATTTCATATGTTAAAACTGCATTCTTACATGTGGAGTTGTAAGAAGACATTTATATGAACCAACATGAAGGTTTTGTATTCCTAGAAAAGATAAACTTGTATGGAAGTTATAGAAATTAGTTTTTGGTTAAAAGTAATCTTCTAGACAATGGTACACTAGATATCATGCCCTCTCATTGTTTTAAGCGGTCCAATTATGATAGTTTTGTTTATTTGAAGATGTTAATAGCTTAGTTATTTATTTGCTTCTTTATGTTAATAATTTGCTAATTGTTGCAAAAGTAAAGTTAGGAATAGCTAAATTGAAGGCACAATTGAGTAAAGACTTTTAGATGAAGGATATAGAGTCAGCTAAAAAATTCTTGGTGTAGAAATTGCTAGAGATAGAAAATCTAGCAAGTTATACCTCAGTTAGCGAGGTTATATTGAAAAATATTCTTCATCGTTTTTGTTGGTTACTTGTTCTCAAATGCTATAAATTAAGAACAAGGCAACACAAATGTTAATAATTAAAGACCTTCGTCCCTCGCAACATTATCTCCTTTGGGATAATGATCTTTGGACGAAGGTTATGAAGGGCATACCTTCATCATCCCAACACGTAATAAATGGAATCATAAACATATGAAATATGGAAGAAAACATATATAATCATGTTAAATCTTATTTACATTTTCACAATCATAAATAGACATCAATGATATTGAATCACATTTATACCTTCGTCTTGACAGAAGGTGGAAATCCGAGAGTGACATGCAAGCAATTACAAATCAACGTGAACAGTACAGGGGTACTGTTCATCTATTTATAGGCACGGGACACATCCCGGACGAAATTACATTTGTGTCCTTGACAACTAATCATACTCATGATACAAAATATTAGGGACTAGATGGTCCTTTCCTCTTTAAGTCGGTGCTGTCCTTTGTCTCAAGCGTGTCACTATGCCGAAGCTTTCTTGGTAACAGCTTCGACATATCGTCTTGCCGAAGGTGTTTCTGCTTAGAGGACCTTCGGCAGGGAAGAAGGCCCCCAACAGTTTTAATATGCATGATGCAAAATCAATGAGTACTACATTAGCTACACATTTCAAATTATTCTAAGCTTTATGGCTAGAGTCAGATGATGTTAGAGTTCCATATTCCAGCGCAGTTTGGTTCTCTTATGTATGCCATGGTTTGTTCTTGTCCTAATTTATCTCACACATTGAGTGTTATCGGTAAATTCATGGGTAATCCTAGTAAGGAGTATTGGAGGGCTGTTTAGTCGATTTTAGATATTTGTGAGGTACTTGTAATATTGTTTGCAATTTGGGAAATCTAGAGATATACTTGTTGGTTATTCTAATTCTAATTATTTCGACGATTTGGATAAATGGAGAGCTCTTACGAGTTATTCTTTCACCATTTGTGGTTACACTATTAGCTAGAAAGCAAGTTTGTAGGCTATCGTCGCTCTGTCTATTATAGAAACAAAATATATGGCTATTTCTAAAGCTCATAAATAAGCTATTTGGTTGCGAGGTTTATACTCTGAATTTTTTGGGTCTACTTCTTTCATTACTGTGATGGAACCTCCCAAGGTATTAGGCCCACCTACAGATGTCCTTGTCCTATGGACCTCAGACAGTCATGCAGGTGCGTGTAATGACTCGGTAAGTTCGGTTATCTGTATCTTCATCATATCACCCAAGAGCGCTTAATCCATCACGCAGACATTACACATCATCGGAGTAAAGAATGAGCGAAAATGATTACAATAACATAATTTACATTTATATAAAAATATAGAAAGAGTATCTATTACATAACTGGGTGTTCGAGTGCATAACTTATTATTACATTATTGGGAGGCAAAACACCCTCCCACTAACAAGTTTAGTGTTCTTCCTCCTGCTTTGGCACCACCTTGCAGCAGAAACAGCAGAACTCGACAGTTTCATCACCTACAACAACATGGGTTCGAAAACCCTAAGTACGGAGTGTACTTTCGCAAGTCTTACCCGTCAAAGGAAAGGACTCTCAAGGATATGCTGGTTTTTTGCAATCAAGGTGAAGCTTATCAAGAATCAAAGACTCTGTTTATAGAAAAGCTTACTATGAGTGGATCCTTAAAAATCCAGTTTATTATCAGGTTAAGTAGTTACCTGCATCTAGAGTTCTTTCTATCCTAGTTCAAACACTCGGCCTACACTCAGGGGCGGACCCAGGCCTATGGCCGCCTGGGCCACGGCCCGGGGCATAGGCACAAATCTTTTTTTAGAAGATCTCGTGTCCGAGTCTAGTTAAACTATGCTGAAGAGCTGCAAGCCTGCATCTGCTGCCGTGTAGCCTTTGTCGGTCTGCCCTCGCTAAGTCATAGTTATATGTATGTATATCCATCCGGCACAGTGCAAGCTTCGTAAGCACAGGATAACACACATGCAAGCAAGAGCAGGCTACGACCACCTACATGTATCCTACAGATTTACATACTAGGCTAGTAGCAAGGCATCGGGCAGCACATGCTAGGCTCCTGCTAGTCTAGAGAGATAGGGAGGGAGAGACTAGAGAGCAAATCGAGCTGGGATAAGCAAAAAAATCCCAAGCTAGCAAATGATTCTAAACCGAAGAGGCGAAAAAAACAAGCCACATGGCTTAGAAACTACTACCTTCATTTTCTTTTATTTGACGCATGATAGTTCAATTTTACACTAGCAAACGTCAAATAAAAAGATCAGAGGGAGTATGAAACAAGATATTCCATACAACCATCTAATACCATAATCACCAAATAAAAGATCAAAAAGTTGCGACCAAATAAACAAGATCACATGGCTAGAAATTAAGTTTGAGATTGAGCCTCTGTGGAGAGAGCTTTCTCATCTATGAATATCATTAAAACTGATTGTGGAATAAGACAAGAGATGAATGGCTTAACTATCGTATGGTGTGTTATATTGAGAGGGATATATTTACAAGCATTGAGGATGCAAAGGTATTGGATTATTTTCAAGGCATGAGAACCCGCGGGGTGAATCTACCTCGTCATAGTGGTATGTACCAATTACTAATATTATTAAATTTATTCAACATTACCTTTCAAGTCACGTTCTTAATATGATTTTCTTCGAGGTTCTAGAGCAAGAAGCACTGATATTGATGTTGACATGATACATTTGAAAGGAACTACATCATAACTTCTATGTCATCTTTAACATCTATGACAACGTTGTTTCGCCATACAATTTTTCTTTATATGTTACTATTAGAGTTTATGGTCGCTTTGGCCCGGGCCTTGGCCAATTTCTAGGTCCGCCACTGCCTACACTAGTCGTCTTTTAGCAACCCTTCGGTTCACTAGATTGCTATGTGTAAGTCAGTGACCAAGTCTTCATCTCCGAGAAGTAACGGCGATCCGAATCAATTAATACCCAGCTGGGGATCTCCAACCACACGACATATGTAGCAATTAACTCTTGCATATGTCAACTCGCCACCAGGTTTCTCAAGACCAGAATGGGTTCACGCCAACCAAGATCACATATACACCACCGTCTAGCCTCTTGCCACGGAGGGTACACACTACTCTCGCCATCTCTCCACTCCCATTGCGTGGTGGCCTTTCCGGTATTGGTCCGACCAAGGCAAAGCTTACCCATGACGAGGCATGCAGCCAGTTAAAAGGTCCTCGGTCAGCAGGCCCACATCGGCTCGGTCCTTAAGCGACTCAGACGGAGACACTACACCGAGACTTCCCTCTCGTGCAAGTCACCCGCTCGGTCTCTTCTTTATCATTTACAACCCAAAGTTTGGTACCTGACAGAGATACATCTTTTTAGATGTTGAACCCATCATGGCCATGATGGATTCACCATCATAAGTCTTTTCTTTGTAAAAATTTACATCCCATATGAAGCATCACCTTTTCTTTAAAACAAAACATTTTGTTTTCTAAAGCAAAGCTAAGCATCAAAAAACTTGTTTGAATAAATTAGGTAACAAGGAATGTTAATCAGGTTCCAAGGAAGGGAATGCAGCAATTGTTTAGCACACAACTTCTATCACATAATGCATCATCTCAAGTGATAAAGAGTTTAAAACCACAAGGAAAAGGGATAATGCACCAGGGTTTGCCTTGTGTTGCAGGAGGTTCCGGGTCTACTCCACAAATGTTGAAGTAGAAGTTATTCTCAGCTGGTGGGTTCTCAGCTTGAGGGACAACTTCTTCCTCAACTACAGTCTCTTCTTCGTTCTCTATACATGACAATACATGTATATGAATGCTTATGTGATGCTATGAATATGCAGTTACATAATAGAACATACTAAGTTGAATCTTGAATACAACTTTCCTTCACGGTACCCACTAATCACTAAGGTTTCCTAAGTTAGTATTCTATCAATATTAAGCAATTAAATCCTAAGAGGCTAGTTTATTGGGTTTGGGACCAAACAATGTCCAAATCATTTCAAACTTCACCCAAGGTTTTTAATCATCATACTAAGCCTACCCAAAAAGTTTTACTATTTTTGGAGCTACTAAATTATTTCTAAAATTCTAAAAAGCTTGGTTTGAGCATCTTTAAATGCTAAATAATTCCAGGCTTGGGATAAAAATCTTGGAACTATTTTTATTAAATACTAGATGATTTTAGAAGTCTAGCAAAATTGGTCTCATATTTTTACCATTTTTTCTATTATTTTCTACAAATTTCCTAATATGGTAGTAAAAAGAAAAGGAAAAATGATGAATAGTGTTGGGCCAAATCTAGCCCAAACCAGCCCACGAACAAAGGAAACGCGCACGCGCCCGTGCTGGCGTCTTTGCACAGACGCCCCTGGCCATTTGACTAACTAGTAAAGAGCTCGCGACACTATTCATCTGTCTCACTGACGTTTGCGCAAAGACCCTCGGATTTCTATTTCTTCACCAAATCAGTCCCTCGCGAAGACGCGCTCGCCCGCGGCCATCCCCTCGCTGGGACTCGCCTCAAACGACGACGACAGTTGAAATCGAGCGTCGGACCAACATCCCCGATCCCAAGCGAGCCTAGTCCATGCCCTAATTGAGCTAGTCCAACCCAAAATCCCCTCTGCCCACGACGACGGCGAACACCAAAGGCAAGCCGAGGTGTTCCCGACGATCCAGCACGGTAGCGTTCAAGTGATTGGGTCGATAAGCAATGTTAGCAGTCAAGGATTCTTAAACACGACACTGGAGGGGATGAACAGACCTGAGAATGGCTGGCCACAGTGGGGTGTTTCACGGCGGCGCGGCAAACTGACTTGGGGGAAAATCCAAATTCAGGCGCTACGGTGGCTAATCTGGGGCGAGGAGCGGTGCTCTGAGTTCGTAACAAGCTAACAGAGCACACTGAACACTCAATTTATAGAGACCACTCGAGGGTTTCGCGAATTTGAGATGGGATGACTTGCGGTCGGAGCGGAGGTGAGTCATCGGAGCATAACTATCGTGGCGCTCACGAGGTAAAGATCCTGGCGGTAAACGGGCTATCCACTGCGATGTCTTACGACACGATAACAAGCGTAAGCACATGGCACGGCTACAAAGGGCGAACTCCGGCGAGAACACTTTGGCCGGTCGCGCGGTAAGTGGTGCGGTGAACAGTCCAGTGATAAGGCTCCAACTCTTCCCGCATTGAGATTTTTCACCTCACATAGATATCCGCGTGCCACTGGGCACGAATCGCAACGCTGGCGTGGATCGCGGCGTTGGTTCACCGGCGGCGAGATGCACTGAACCTGAAGATCTTTTCACTACTGTACCATCAGGATCTTCTTCAGTCGTTCTGATAGAGCATCTTCAGGGGCGTTTTTCTTCAATTTCTATGTGATGAGCTACTAACCGGATTACATCAAAGTTATTAACCTATATACTAGCTTCAATTCAATCATAGGAACCTTGGTTATTTGCTCACTCGATCAAGCTTAAATTGGCTCCAAAGTTCATCAAATCACACTGTCAGTCGATTTTCAGTCTTTAGCGGTGACTGACAGCCCAACTTTAGATACATTTTTGCCCCATTTCCATGTAACTCCAAGGCTTAGTCACTTAATCAAACTTGAACTACTAACATAGCTCTACCATTTTGTTGTAATGACTTGGGGCAAAATCTCCATGGATTAAGAGATATAAGGGCACAAACTTGGCCTATTCACACTGATTTCAGAGTTAGCTATATGTGTGCCCTTGGGAACTTTTACAAATTACTCCAATTTGTTCCACAACACTTGAAAATCTTCCAATGTAATAGTTGTTTAGTTTTGATACTCTACGACTTTGATATATGCACTTTGGTCCAAAAGTGTATAGAAATTGAAATCACCTTGTGTGGCACAAATTAGGGTTTCTAGGGTTCTTATTAGAGTTTTGAGTGCTCTAGGGTTTAGTGCCACTTAAACTCTCCAAGTTTAGTCTCTTATCAACATTTCCACTAACTTTTGAGATAATACTCAATTTGGTATCACACACACCCACAAACCTCTATCCCTTGGTTAAGTACCCTATTCTAGGGTTTAAGGATCACTTCAAATCATCACATCACAACTTGTTTTGAAGTTTTAGCCTAGTGGATGCACTCTAGGTGTAACATACATAATGAAATGTCAATGCATATGATGTCATGCCCAAGTTTTAGTTCTTGTAACACCAGAGGTGTTACATCCTTCCCCCCATAAAAGAATCTCATCCCAAGATTTAAGGTCCTAGGGTAAGTAATGGAAAAGGAAACGTGTCACAACTTCATTTCCTAATTTATCTTACAGAGCAGGGGTGGTGTGGGGTTTGTTCCACTTTACAACAAAGTATATAAATCTTACACATTACATGAAGCTAAAAACCTAGGAAAATTCTTTTCTAGGAAGTCTTGAGTTTCCCAGGTAGCTTCTTCTTTAGTGTGTTGATTCCATTGTACCTTATAAAACTTGAGAGTCCTTTTTCAAGTGATTCTGTCCTTCTAATCCAGAACTCAAATGGGATGTTCTAAATAAGTCAAGTCTGGTTCCAAAGTAACATCCACCACATCTATAGTTCGATCAAGAATCCGAAGGTATTTCTTTAACTGAGATACAAGAAACACATTATGCACCACAGACAATTATTCTAGTAATTGAAGTCTGTACGCCACTTGCCCACATCGCTCAAGAATGGGGAACGGGCCAATATATCGCGGTGCCAATTTTCCTTTTACCCCAAACCGGCTAACACCCTTCATTGGTGATACTTTCAGGTATACATGATCGTCGACTTGAAAAACCAATGGTCGACGTCGTTTATTCGCATAGTTTTCTGCCAAGCTTGAGCTTCTTTTAGGTTATGTCTTATCCATTGGACTTTTTCTTCGGTTTCTTAAACTAAGTCAGGCCTGAAAAACCACTGTTCTCCTGGTTCAGACCAATTTAAGGGTGTTCTACATCATCGTCCGTACAGAGCTTCAAACGGTGCCATCTTAATACTTTCTTGATAACTATTATTATAGGAAAATTCTGCCAACGGTAGACAATCATCCCATTTCTGTGGGAACTCCAGAACACAGGCTCGTAGCATGTCTTCAAGTATTTGATTCACCCTCTCAGTTTGTCCGCTCGTCTGAGGATGATAGGCCGAACTATGGAGCAATTTAGTGCCTAGAGATTTATGTAGCTCGCTCCAAAACTTGGATACGAATTGCGGTCCTCGGTCTGACACTATTGTCTTCGAAACTCCATGCAGACTGAGAATGCGAGCAATGTATAACTGAGCATAAACAACAACTGGGTGATCTGTTTTAACAGGAAGAAAATGTGTTGTCTTTGTGAGCCGGTCAATTATGACCCAAATAGAGTCAAATCGTTTAGCTGTCTTGGGTAATCCTACAATGAAATCCATACTGATATCTTCCCACTTCCAGGTTGGGATTGGCAAGGATTGCAATGGTCCAACAACCTTCATATGTATTGCCTTGACACGTCTATAGGTGTCACATTTTGCCACATAGCGTGTGATTTCAATCTTCATTTTAGTCCACCAATAATGTTGTTTCAAGTCTTAATACATCTTAGTGCTTCTAGGGTGAATGGAATACCGACTAAGATGAGCTTCGTCCAGGATTTGTTGGTGGACTTCAGCATCCTTTGGCTCTACTATGCGGTCTTTAAACCATATTACTTCTTGATCATCTTTCCTAAAACAGTTAGCCTTACCAGCCTCCATTTTCTCATGAATATATTTCATACCCTTATGTGTTCTTTGAGCATCAATAATCCTTTGTAGAAGAACTGACTCAAGCTTCAAATGTGTCAAAGTTCCTTGTTGCACTATCCCTAGATTCAACTTTTCCATTTCTTAACATAAAGTGGTGTCAGGTGCTCTTACTGTGAGACAATGATAAGAGGCCTTGCGACTTAAAGCATCTGCCACCACATTAGCTTTTCCTGGGTGATAATGAATCTTCAAGTCATAATCCTTGATTAGCTCGAGCCACCTTCTTTGTCTCATGTTTAGCTTTGACTGGGTAAAGGTATACTTCAAACTCTTGTGATCCATATATAAGTGGCATATATTCCCCAGCAGATAATGACACCAAATCTTAAGGGTATGAACTACTATAGCTAATTCCAGATCATGGGTTGGATAATGCTCCTCATGTCGGCACAGCTGCCTTGAAGCATAGGCTATTACTCGTACTTCTTGCATTAGGACACATCCAAGTCCACTGCCTGATGCGTCACAATAAACATCAAATGGCTTTCCAATATCCGGTTGGGCCAAAACTGGTGCAGTGGTCAACAATACTTTCAGTTGTTCAAAGGCCTCGTTACACTTAGAGGACCAACCAAACTTAGTATCATTCTTCAATAACCCAGTAATGGGTTTAACAATCTTGGAGAAATCCAGAATAAATCTACGGTAATAACCAGCCAATCCAAGGAAACTTCAAACTTGATGCACTGTAGTGGGTGATTTCCATTCCAAAATATCCTTGATCTTGCTGGGATCAACCGCAATCCCTTTGGCAGACAAAATATGTCCAAGAAATTGGATTTCTTCCAACCAAAATGCGCATTTGCTGAATTTGTCATAAAAATGATGTTCTCTCAAGCGCGTTAACATGATCCGCAAGTGTCTTGCATGCTCCTCCTCATTCTTGGAATAGATCAAGATGTCATCAATGAAGACCACTACAAACTTGTCTAATTCGGGCATGAATACCGAATTCATCAAGTATGTGAAGTGGGCTATAGCATTTGTTAATCCAAAAGACATAACCAAATACTCAAATAACCCATACCGAGTAGTAAAAGCGGTCTTGGGTATATCCTCGGGTCGAATGTGGATCTGATGATAGCCCGATCTGAGATCAATTTTAGAAAACACCCGGGCTCTAGTGAGTTGATCGAATAAAATATCGATCCGAGGAGAGGATACTTGTTCGTAATAGTAACTTCATTGAGGGGTCTGTAGTCCATGCACATTCAAAGAGTATGATCCTTCTTCTTGACAAAGATTGCTGGACATCCCCATGGTGATGAACTCGGTCTAATAAATCCTTTCTCTAATAAGTCTTGTAATTGTATCTTGAGTTCTGCCAGTTCATTGGGTGGCATACGTACGATCTTCTGGAGATAGGAGCCATATCGGGCTTCAATTCGATCACAAACTCCACGTCCCTTTCTGGAGGTAACTCGGGCAAATCTTCAGGGAATACATCCGAGAATTCACACACAACCAGAATGTCCTGTATTTCTTGTACTATGGCCTCAAAACTTGTCCAGATGTTTTTACTGGGACAGATATAGGGATGAACAGTTTAACTTCTTGCCCATGACTTAATTGAATGGTCCTTTGATTCGCATTGATGATGGCCTTATTCTGGGCTAACCAATTCATGCCTAGAATTACATCTATATCTTGTCCCTTTATAACAATCATGTTAGTAGGGAACTCACATCCGACCAATGTTATGGGTACGTGGAAGACTACTTCCTTAGGGCTGATTTGGTGATCATTGATCCCTAGAGGATCAATGGGGGAGTAATCCCCTCGGGATCCTTGATCACCAAATCAGTCCTTAGTAAATATTCGACCCCTAGGTGAGTGAATAACAAATCCCTCCCTTGATTCAGTACTATGTATGCAATGTTTCTCCACAAAAGTCTTACTCATGAAGGTATGTGATGCACCATAATAAAAAAGGATAACTGCTGGATGGTTGGCAATAAGAAACGTACCCATCATCACCGGTTCTCCTTTCGGGGTAGTCGCCACTTGGGTGTAATAAACTCACCCAGTTTTCTTCATATTCTTGCCCGCTGGAGGGTTGACCATGTTTCCCTTTCCTTGAGTCGCATTCCCCGAAGTCTGTTGGAAATTTGATTTGTTCTGCTTCGGATAGAGGCAGTCTTTGATGAAATGTCCAGACTTCCCGCAATTAAAGTAGCCACTTGAGGAACTGGGGAGGGCAGGGAAACGAGCACCAGGGGCACTCGGCTGATTGTTCTGGGCAGGGGCAGGAGTGGGACGGATGAACACTGGTTGCTTGAAGGGGTATGTGGGTGGACGAGGAGAAGAACGATTTGGGTTGAAGGGACGAATTACCAACCTTGTCCGCTTTTCAGACCCCTGAGATGATCCTTCACCCCCATATCTCTTGGTTTTTCCTTGCCCCAAATTCTTGGCTTCAACTAACAGTGTTGTGCTTACAGCCCTGCTATAGGTGAGATCCAGACACGTGGCCATCTTGCACTGAAGTCTGTCATTCAACCCTCTCATGAAGCATTTTTTCTTTTTCAGATCTATGTCCACTTGGTCAATAGCATATTGGGAGAGGTGATTAAACCTGTTAAGATATTGCATTACTGAGTCTCCCCCTTGCTTCAGACGTATGAACTCCTCCAGCTTCATCTGTAGAACCCCATCTAGAACGTAATGTTCCCTGAATGCCTGCTTGAATTCTGCCCACGTGACCAAATGTCCAGTAGGCTGAATGGCTGAAAATTTTGCCCACCAAGTGCTGGCAGGACCTCTCAACTGTTGGGCGACGAATAGGGCCTTCTGCGTTTCAGTACACCGGGTCAGTCTGAATTTTTGTTCCATAACCTGTACCCATTCATCTGCTTTTAATGGTTCTTCTGCTTTGACAAAAAGCGGTGGACGGGTCTCCAAAAATTCCAAGTAAGTGGTGTCTCGTGGCCCTTGAGGTTGACCTCTGCCTCCATGTTGCTGAAATTGATTTCCTACCAACTCACGCAGGAAACACATGTTGTCAGCGGTAGCGTTGACTAAGGCAGTGATAGCCTTAGCCAAGGTTTGGAGTTTCCTCCCTGCCGCGGGAAGTTCCTGCCCCATCATGAGCACGAGTTCTTGATGGCATCTGAGGAAGAAAAACATCCTGAATTATTACATGCCAAACCTACACCATCTTTATTACATTGTGCTGAACTGGTAATAATTATACATACTCATTAGTACAACTCAACTTCCTTATTTACTTTACATAAGGACACTACTTAAACTACACTACTCTAATTATCTTCGTCCTTGGCCGCTCCACCGCCAGCTTCGGGAGAACGTTCATCTACGAGGTTCATAGAAGAAGGGGCTCCAAAAAGGTCCAACTCCCCCCTCAGGTCCTCCATTAGCTGCTCCAGATGGTCCGGCTCCCATTGCTGCATCCTCTTGTGGCACATTCGGATGCAGCCGGTCATATAGCACGTGCACCTCTTCATGCAGGGTGTTACAATATGCTTGTAGATTTTCCAGGGATGCTCTTAGCTCTGCTACCTGGGCTAGAGCTTTGGCCTCACAATCCCAGGTGAAAGAGCGCGAATTTACGGCCCAGCCAATGGTCGTGTCTCGTACCGCAATTTCCAGCTGCAAGCGATTAACCTCCGCTGACAGTTCAGCAATGCGGTGGCTATCTCGTGCACGCTCCCTACTCCCGTGGCGTAGTTCTGACAAAAGTCATTCCACCCTGGCCTCTAGATCTCCTATTGGATTGTTGCTTCCGCTGCTGGTCCCCTCATGTCTAGGAGCCAGCTGATGCCGGGGTACACCATGGGGTCCGGTTGCTTTTCATTGGGGGGTCTTGGTACGTGCCATATCTCCATAAGAGAGGAAAAATTATTTAGTGTAGTGTTGGGGCGAAGGCGAACATGCCACCCTTCGCTCGACGACATCTACTTCACGCGTTGCATGGACGAAGACCACATCCATTGGACACGCCGGATGACCAAGGACATTGTCCATACGGGGGCCTGTTCGGCCCCCTTCGCTCTGGGAAGACAAGATGAAGGCCCCGCGAAGGCCATAGGGCCTACTCCCCCATCAGGGCAGGGAGAGGCTGTTGGGTCTATGCTTCGTCGCCGAAGGTCTTCGAGGGAGAGGCGGCTTTCGGCTGAAGCTGTTTGAATGAGATGGCCGAAGGTCCCTTTTCATGAAGCTTCGATATTACAAACCGACTTAAAGATAGAATGACCTTTTAGTCCACAAAGGTCTGAGTCAATGTTGTAAACTTTTATGAGGGGTATAATTGTAATTCCTCACAGGCTGTGTCTATAAATAGTGAACAGTATTCCGTTACTGTTCACGCATTCTGGTAACTGTAGTCGCATCTTTCGGAAATCAACCTTTGCCAAGGCAGAGGTATTATTGTATTCAATGATTCAATATATTAAGTAAATATAATATAATTCGTCTATGATTTATTTACCCTTTTATACCCTTTATTTTATGTTATCTTATACAATTTATTGAAATTTTATTACGAAGACTCAAGCTTCGTAATTATATTTTCGTCAACCTTCGCCCAAGACTCATTATCCTCAAGGGAATAATGATTCATGGACGAAGGACGTTAACATTTAACATTTTATGTTGCCTTGTTCTTAATTCATAGCATTTGAGAACAAGTCCCCAACATTGGCGCCCACCTCCAGTGAACTCACTTCCACTTTTTGAGCTGATGGCTTCGTTCAACGATCAAGCTGGAGCTGCTTCGGATCCGAAGCTGGTGCTCCCGATTACAGGTGGTTCGTCCTCAGAGCCAGCCAACAAGAAACAGAAGAAGGAAGCACAGAGAAGGGTACAGCATGTTGGGGTGCAAGGACCCTTCATCAAGTCAAGATGGTCTCACATCCCTATTACCTTCTCCCAAGAGGATCTTCAACTCAAGGATTACCCACACAATGATGCCATGGTTATTTCTTGTGTTATCAAAGGATTTCTGGTCCATAATGTCTTGGTTGACACAGGCAGTGCAGCTGATATCATATTTGCTAAGGCCTTCAGACAAATGCAAGAGCCAGAAGATAAGATTCATGATGCTACACATCCTCTCTGTGGCTTCGGAGGAAGGCAGATTGTAGCACTGGGCAAGATCACCATGTCAGTGACCTTCAGGTTCATCAACAACACTAGAACTGAACAAGTTGTGTTTGACATTGTTGACATGGAATACCCTTACAATGCAATTATTGGTCGTGGCACCCTCAATGCCTTCGAAGCAATTCTTCATCCTGCTTATCTTTGCATGAAGATACCTTCGGATCAAGGACCCATCGCTATTCATGGAAGTCAGGAAGCTGCCAGAAGGGCCGAAGGAAACTGGACTGACTCAAAAGCAATCCATAACATAGATGGAGCTGAAGTTTGTGAACAGTACAAATTCAGAAGGGAAAAAGCAGCTTCAGCAGATCAGCCGAAGCCCATGCTCTTATGTGAGGACATAGCAGAGCAGAAGGTGCTGTTGGGCTCTCAATTATGTGAAGAACAGGAGAAAACCTTGATAAGGTTTTTGTTCAACAACAAAGATGTTTTTGCATGGTCAGCCAATGATCTCTGCGGAGTTAATAGGGATGTTATTGAACATTCGCTCAATGTTGATCCATCCTTCAGACCCAGAAAGCAGAGGCTTCGGAAAATGTCTGATGATAAGGCCGAAGGTGCTCGTAATGAAGTCAAAAGACTCCTCAGTGCAGGAGTTATCAGAGAAGTAAAGTACCCAGAATGGCTAGCTAATACTGTTATGGTAAAAAAGGCCAATGGCAAGTGGCGAATGTGTATCGATTTTACAGATCTCAACAAGGCTTGTCCGAAGGACGAATTCCCATTGCCAAGGATAGACTCTTTAGTTGATGCAGCAGCTTCTTCAGAGCTCATGAGTCTGTTAGACTGTTACTCAGGCTACCACCAAATCTGGATGAAGAAGGAAGATGAGCCGAAAACTAGCTTCATAACCCCAAGTGGCACATATTGCTATGTTCGGATGCCTGAGGGGCTCAAAAACGCTGGAGGAAGTTTCAGCAGAATGACTGCGAAGGTTCTCCAGTCTCAGATAGGCAGAAATGTGCTAACTTATGTTGATGACATCATTGTAAAAAGCACGAAACAGGAAAATCATGTTGCTGATTTGCAGGAGACCTTCGCCAGTTTCAGGCAAGCTGGCTTAAAGTTGAATCCAGAAAAATGTGTCTTCGGTGTAAAGAAGGGGAAATTTCTTGGATGCTTGGTTTCAACAAAGGGAATTGAAGCTAATCCAAGTAAAATTGAAGCCATACTTCGAATGGAGCCACTAACCACAAAAAAGGGGGCCCAAAGATTAACAGGAAGGTTGGCATCTCTTAATAGATTTATATCCAGATCAGCAGAAAGGAATCTACCATTCTTCGAAGTGCTGAAATCAGCCGAAGTCTTTCAATGGGGACCAAGCCAACAAAAAGCCTTCGAGGAGTTGAAGCAATATCTGATAGATTTAACAACATTAACTCCACCGACGCCAGGGGCTCCTTTGTTATTATATGTGGCAGCTTCGCACTCAGCGGTAAGTGCAGCACTTGTCCAGGAGAAGCTTAATGGTCAAGTCAAGAAGCAGGTCCCAGTATATTTTGTATCTGAAGTTCTTAGTATATCAAAGAAAAACTATACAGAATTAGAGAAGGTGTTATATGCTGTTTTGATGGCATCCAGGAAGCTTCGGCATTACTTCCAAGCATACAATATTGTTGTTCCTTCTTCGCAGCCGCTGAAGGATATTATGAGAAATAGAGAAGCTACTGGGCGGATTGGAAAATGGGCTGCAGAGCTCAATGAATTTTGCATTGATTATGTGCATAGATCTTCGATCCAGTCCCAGGCGTTAGCAGACTTCATTGCTGATTGGACGCCAGGGGCTCAGGATGAAGAAACAAATAAAGATGCCGAAGTATGGACAGTGTTTTGCGATGGATCTTGGGGAACCTTCGGGGCAGGAGCAGCTGCTGTGTTGGTCTCGCCATCCAAAGTTAAAACTTGTTATGCGGCAAGACTTGATTTTAGTTGTACAAATAATATTACCGAGTACGAAGCCTTGCTTTTGGGTCTTCGGAAGCTAAGAGCAATGGGAATCAGAAGGGCCATTCTTAAAACTGATTCCCAGGTTGTTTCGGGTCATATTGACAAGAGTTGCAAGGCTAAAGATCCGAAGCTTGAAAAATATCTGGACATGGTTCGAAGAGTCGAAGCTTCCTTCGAAGGATTTTCTGTCAAAAATATCCCTCGAGGACAAAATGAGCATGCTGATTTGCTAGCTAAGTCAGCAGCACAGGGGCTGCCTTTACCTTCTGATGTGTTCTTCGAAACAATAAAAGCACCTTCAGTGGAACTTCTTGAAAGAGCAGTCCTCAATATATCTCCTGTTTATAGCGAAGATTGGAGAACCGAGATTATCTCTTACCTTCAGGGTAAATTCCTTTCAGATGACGAAACTTATAACAGGAGGATAGAGGCAAGAGCTCGTCCATATGTCATGATAGAGGGGGAGTTGTACAAGCATGGAGTTTGTGCTCCGTTACTCAAGTGTTTATCTAGAACCGAAGGCATAGAGTTGATGAAAGAAATACATGCAGGCCTGTGTGGATCTCACATTGGATCTAGGCCGTTACTTGGAAAAGTTTTCCGCCAAGGGTTTTATTGGCCGAAGGCAGCTTCGGATGCAGCGGAATTGGTTCAAAAGTGCGAAGGTTCTCAGAAATGTGCAAGAGATCAAAAACAACCTTCGTCCTTAACACAGCTCATACAACCCATCTGGCCATTGCAAAGGTGGGGCCTTGACTTGTTGGGTCCATTACCACCGGCCCAAGGGAACTTAAGATATGTTGTAGTGGCTGTGGAATATTTTTCCAAATGGATTGAGGCAAAGCCTTTAGCCACAATAACTTCGGCCACCATTCAAAAGTTTTTCTGGCAGAATATTGTTTGTCGTTTCGGGGTACCAAAGGCCATCACTGTGGATAATGGAACACAATTTGACTCTGAAGCTTTTAAGGATTTCTGTGATCAAATTGGTACGAAGATCCATTTTGCATCAGTCAGACATCCGGAATCAAATGGGCTCGTTGAAAGAGCCAACGGCATTATAATGACAGGAATAATGAAGTTAATCTTCAATCAACCCAGGGGAAAGTGGCCAGATCAGTTAACCAAAGTGGTGTGGAGCCACAACACAACAACATCAAGGTCTACAGGCTTTACTCCATTCAAGTTATTATTCGGTGACGAAGCAATAACTCCGGAGGAAGCTAAAACTGGATCAATAAGAGTAGTAGCTTCGGCAGAATCAGGTTATGAAGATGCTTATTCTGTGGAAAAAGATGCTTTAGAAGGGATTAGGCTTCAAGCTGTGGAGAATATCAATAAATATCAAGCCGAAACAATCAAATGGCGAGATAGAAAGGTTCGGCTAAAGAATATTGAGCCAGGACACTTGGTGCTTCGGAGAGTGGCCAACCCAGATACAGTGGGCAAGTTGCAGTTGAAATGGGAGGGACCTTTCTTAGTAGCATCTTCGTCAAGACCCGGTTCATACAGATTGAAGGATATGGACGACAACGACATTCCTAGATCTTGGAATGCGGATGAGCTTCGGCGATATTATGTGTAACTTGATGTAACTTTTTATGTTTCTTCTTTTTCATGGCACCCTTTTCCTTTCTAAAGGGGGAGAAAGGTTTTTAATGGGGCCATCATATGTAATTTCCTTTTTTAGTTCTATAAGAGCAAAATCCCCCCAAGGAATGTAAATGTAAAAGCTGAGAACGCACCATCGAGTGCCAAAGTAAAAGGAGAAGAAGCTCCAAAGTCGTTCCTAAGGGAATGCAGAGCTTACAGCGAAAAGTCAACGCTGATTCCGCCAAAAGTAAAAGGCGAAGAAGCTCCAAAGTCGTTCCTAAGGGAATGAAGAGCTTACAGCGAAAAGTCAACGCTGATTCCGCCGAAAGTAAAAGGCGAAGAAGCTCCAAAGACGTTCCTAAGGGAATGCAGAGCTGATGTATGATTGTTTCTAAGGAAATAATGACTGAGAGTATGGCTTCGGATATGTGTTTGGACATTCATTTGCACATCACATTACATCATAGCATTTGCATTCATAAACATTCATCCAGGCATATGTAGGATAATCATCATTATGGCATAAATGGTTGCTTCGGCAAAAAGAAAAAAAAAGAGAGAAGAGCTTCTTCGCGTACAAAAAGGAGAGCTTCGGAAAAAAGGGGAAATGTTGTTTTCTATGCTTCGCTGAGTACGAAAAGAAGGGAAGGTGTTTTTTCGCCTTCGGCTCAAAAAAGATAATTTCGTTCACAACGAAGCACATTGCATACATTAATGGAAGGGTAAGAGCATGATACAAGGTATGAACAGAACTCATTAAAGACAAGTTTAGTTACATTTACAAAAGTTATCTCAAAAGTTTCCCGAGTCTGTCTACAGTCTACTTCTACTTAATCTTCGGGGGATCTTAGCTTCCGCATCATTCTTTTCAATCATCGGCTTCGGCTTCGTCATTCTACATGAATTAAGTTGTAAGTCAAAATTGAGCTTGAGGGAAGAGGTAAGCACAAGGTATGATTTCTTACTGGTTCAAGATGACTCCGAGCTTCATCTCCAGCCTTCTCTCGCCCGCCTTTTGTCCATATCATTTTCACAAATCTATTGGAAATACTTCGGGCGAGATCAGGAATGTCATCTAGGATTGATGGTGATAAAGTAAAATTGGGCCTATTGACAATCTTTCCGTGATCACAGCCAGCTTTTAGGAAGGCTGCAGCAGTGCCCCGAGAAGCTACCCAGGCATAGAAGTCACCGTGCCCAGCTATAACTTCGTCGAGCTCGTCAATTTCACCCTCAATATGTTCGAAGGTCTTCGATAAATCTTCAGCTGAGGGGGTGAATTTCTTACTGCTGGCTCCAACTGAGTGAAAAATTTTTCTTAGTCGTTGAATGCATCTGTTGCTAAATTCCAAACATTTTTCTTGAAGGCCCGTCAATAGTTTTTTCAAATCTGAATTTTGTTGAGCTTCGGCTTCAAGTTTTATATTAAGTTCTTGCTTTTCTTGTTCAAACTGCTCAGATTGGCGGAGAAGCTTCGTGTTCAGTTCTGTTATTTTTGCTTCGGCTTCCACCAATAAACCTTCAGTTGCCTGGAGCTCAAAGTTCTTTTTCTCGATAGCATCTGATTGCTCCTTTATTTTGCTTTCTAAATTTTCAATTATAACTTCGTGTTTCTTGTCTTCAAAATCTTGCTGCATTTTCAAGGCTTTGCTCAGCAGCATACTCTGCACGAAAACAACTCTCGTTAGACATGTTTTTATTATTAAAAGCAATAAAAATTAAAGGAAAAGTAGTTCACCTTGAAATTGGAATAAAATAAACTACCAACGATATGTTGTCGTCGGTAGCGGCTAATGTCCGTTTCTAGCTTCGGAAAGCCGATACTCTTTGACAGAGTACCGATAACTTTGGCTCCAGTTTGGTTTCGGATACAATCTAATTTCTCATCATCAATACCTCCGAAGAGGAGTGCTCCTGGCTTGTACCCGCAAGATTTGGCATACTCTTTAAGTTCTTCTATTTCGGGTTTTGACAATTTTTCTCCAACTAAATTTTGAAACATGAAGGCTTCGTTTTCTGAAGCTTCATCAGCAACTTCCTTTCCTTTTCCTGACGCTGCGGCCGCGGCCTCTTCGGCGGCGGTGGTAGCTTCTTCTGTGGCCATGTCTAGCAGTATTTTGTCAATGTGTTCGATTGTGCTCTCCAGGTTTAAATCTTCAGCTGAGGCAGCTTCGGCAGCCGCGATCTCCGAAGGTGTGATTTCAATATCTGTCCTTTCCTCGATCGCTGGTGTCTTCTGAGCTGAAGCTCTTGGCGGTGTCTTGTCAATTACTTCTGTCACACCGATGATTCTCTGTCTCTTTACTTTAGTCGTTTTCTTCATTTGTTCGGGCTCCTTTTCCTTCTGAAAAAACTTTGTCAGTTGAGGCCCCAATGGACTTAGCTTCGCAGGCAGGGATTCAGTCATTACCTTCAAAATTGCTTCCACATCAGTGGCAGATGGTGATGCGGGGGTTTCTTCTTCGTCGGATATTTTTCGCTTCGGAGAAGACGCTTTCCTCTTCTTCGGAATTTTCTTCTTTGGTGTTTCTTTTTCATCTTCATTTAAGGCTTCGGTTATCCTTTTCCTTTTTTGGCCTCCGGCACCTTTGTTCAGATTTTCATAGTCAGGGTATTCAAAACCCAAGGCGTCCAGCACTCGGTTCAGTCTTCGCTTCGGACGGGTGCCGAAGGCTGCAGTCATCAACTGATCTTCTTTTTTGGAGTAGTTGCCAAGTATTTCATTACACATTACTTCAATTGTATCCAGCCACTCTTGACAAGGTGTTTTAAAGTATTTCTTAAACTTGAAATAGTAAGGTAAACGCACAAGTTCACCTTCTTTCTTCTCCCCCTTCAGCTTCGGCATGTCCCATTCTTTCAAACTAGGAAAAACTTTGAAAGCCAAAAACTCCTGAACCAGGTCTCTTGTACTGATATGCTCTGCAATAATCCTAAATTCATTCAATGCTTGTTGTGTTGGACCTTCTGGTGTCATGTTGCAGCGAGGTCGGGTTTCTCCGAAGATTAGTTCGAGTGGACTTTGCACAAGCTTCTCCTTGTCGTCATCAACCTTGACATAGAACCACTCTGACTTCCAGCCTGCTACCCATTTGCTTCGGTAGCTGATTACAAGAAACTTTGTGGTTTTCCGATAAGCAAAATTATAGCAACCAAAATTGTCATGCAATCCATCTTTTCTAGCCTTCGTCTGATAGTGCAATTCGTGAACTCGACAAAAGCTGTCCGCAAACGGCTCCACCGCTTGGCTTCGGAGGGCCCAGATATAAACACTAAGCCTAACAATAGCGTTAGGAGTCAATTGATGAAAATAGATACCGAACCTCTTCAGTACCTCTGCAATAATCTCATGTAGGGGGAATCTTAATCCAGCCTTTAGAAAGCTTTTAAAAATAACAATTTCATCCTTCTCCGGCTTTGGGGTAGTCTCCTCTCCCCCGAAGCGTAATAGCTTCTTCTGATTTTCATTAAAAAAGCCTGACTTTACCATCTTGGAGAGATCAGCCTTCGAAACAGTAGACTTTCCGAAGTCCAAGTGGCTGGGCTTGCTTGGCATGGCAATGCGATAATCATCTTCGGGATCAGTTTCCTCAATATCTTCTTCTTCTGCTTCGGCAATTGCTTGTTCTGCTTGTTCCGCATCATCACTGGGAATCTTTTCCGCAGTTACCAGTCCGGATCTTTGCATCGCTTCGGAGATGGGAACAGTCTCCGAACCTTCAGCTTCGCCCCCGTCACGCTCAACCCTAGCGGTAGATCGCACTCTGGCCATTTAATTCTGAATTTGTGGAAATTAAATACTTCCGAAGTTTTTTCTTCTGACGAAGCAGAATTCAAGCTGGAGCTTTGTCCGAGTCCGAAAGTCAAGCTTCGGCGATGGTTAAAAATTTTGGCAGCAAAACAGTGCAAATAGCAATGAATGCTGTGGTAACTTCACACCTACCCGTCTGTTTATATAGCACTGCAGGTAAGAAGGCGAAGCGCCAGGATTTTTACACCAGGCGGACACCCGCTCGCACTCGCTGCGTGGTGGACCGTAGAGACCAAACAGTAACTCTGCAAGGTGGGACCGCTACGCGCTGGGAAACTGAATCGTTTCTCGACAACGAGCTCAGGGAAGGTGTTTTTTGGACCTTCGGCTCCCCGAAGCTTAAGAGACTTTTTTCACGGATCAAGCTCGTTACGAAAAACGATCTAGCACCGCGAAAGGGGCTACTGTTGGGTCTATGCTTCGTCGCCGAAGGTCTTCGAGGGAGAAGCGGCTTTCGGCTGAAGCTGTTTGAATGAGATGGCCGAAGGTCCCTTTTCATGAAGCTTCGATATTACAAACCGACTTAAAGATAGAATGACCTTTTAGTCCACAAAGGTCTGAGTCAATGTTGTAAACTTTTATGAGGGGTATAATTGTAATTCCTCACAGGCTGTGTCCTGTGCCTATAAATAGTGAACAGTATTCCGTTACTGTTCACGCATTCTGGTAACTGTAGTCGCATCTTTCGGAAATCAACCTTTGCCAAGGCAGAGGTATTATTGTATTCAATGATTCAATATATTAAGTAAATATAATATAATTCGTCTATGATTTATTTACCCTTTTATACCCTTTATTTTATGTTATCTTATACAATTTATTGAAATTTTATTACGAAGACTCAAGCTTCGTAATTATATTTTCGTCAACCTTCGCCCAAGACTCATTATCCTCAAGGGAATAATGATTCATGGACGAAGGACGTTAACATTTAACATTTTATGTTGCCTTGTTCTTAATTCATAGCATTTGAGAACAAGTCCCCAACAGAGGCCCATGTACAATTCGGCCCATGTAGTAGGACCCCACGTGGAGCAGTGTGGGTTGAGCTGTGTCTATAATAAAGTACGCCATAATGACTCGCTGTAACCTCCCCTCGAGGGAATATTCTTGGGATAAACTAGGTAATCGAGGGTCTAAATGTCCTTTATAGGGTCGGGCAGTCCCTGGATTACCTATAAATACCCACGTACTGTGCCAAAGCGCAGAGAGAAAATATTGTTGCTTTGACATCCCGTGTTAGTTTCACAAATCTCTCCCCCATTCCCCGTTGGATCTACCTATCCTAAAAGGCAGGTACCAACATTTGGTGCCCACCGTGGGTGCGACGAGAAAACAACCCGTGATGGCCCCCAAGAGAGCAACCTCGAAGGCTGCTGCATCCGTCGATGACGCGGCGAAGGCACCACTCCTGGCGGAGAAAAAAGGCAAAGCCCTCACGGACAACGCCCCCCAGGAGGCCTTCAAAGATGACGCTGTCAACAGCAAGAGACAGCTCTAGGATAACCCCACCCCGACGGCACTATGCGCACTTGCAGTTCTGAGGGCGCACCATAGGCCCCACCTCCAGGTTTCGCTCCCCTAGAGAGCGAAGACACCATAGAGGATGGAGAAGTCATTGGCATCTCAGCCGAAGACCAGTTAAAGCGCGAGCCCTCCACATCAAAAACAACCACCTGCAGAAGCAGAAAGAAATACTTGAAGCCAAGCGTCAACGAGTCACTATGCAAGCCAGAGTGCGTTAGATGATACAAGATGAAGAGCAGAGAGCTCGGGAGCTAGAACAAGAGATCGCGCTCATGCAAGGCGAAGGCCCATACAGCCTGCAACGTGCCCCCCTCGCACCGCTAGTGCCTCTCCAGCAACACACGCAGACCGGAGACCCATTCCACTCACAATGCGGCCCCTTCGTCCCCCAGCTGCTGCTTTCCCGAGAATCAACTATCTCGACGAGCGAAGTCCTCTAGCTCCACAGCTCCAAGCATCACCCTGGCCTGCCAACTTCAGGGCCGGTGCCTACCCCAAATACAACGGCAGTACGGACTCGGCTCAGTACATTATGAGCTACCAAGTCGCCGTTGCATCGTCCGGAGGGGACGACGCCACCATGGCCAAGTCCTTCATCATCGCACTTGAAGGCCCAGCCTTAACTTGGTATACCAGGATACCGCCACTATCAATCGAATCCTAGAAGGGACTTTGTGACAAGTTTCTGCTCAATTTCCAAGGATACCAACAGGTGCACACCATAGCAAATCAGCACCCATCCGGAGAGCCCACATGCCGTCAGGAATACCCCCCTCAAGGCCGCGGCAACAACGCAAGAGGAAGAGGCCGAGGACAGACCCAGCAGCCGCGAAGTTTCTATTGCTTGTTTCCACAGTGAAGGCTGCGCGCGTTCAACAAGGGATTGTCCGGAGACTAAGGCCACCAATGACAGAATGGCCAGCGCCCAACCAGCTGACAACCAGCGGGTCATCGCGCACACTTACCACCCCAACACCACCAACAACAACCCTACCATAACGAGCAAATCCAGCACCAACCCAATCAAGCTTACCAGCACCATCAAGGGGTGCAGGTTCTACCACCACTGCCTCCGCACCACCCAAATCCTCCACATCACAACCCCCCACCGCAGCACCCAAACAAAAAGACTTCGCCGAGCCACTATACCGCGGAGTCATCCACTTGATCACTGGGGGATCCAACGTGGACTTCGACACCAAGCGACAAAAAGGACCACTATCGAAGTGTGAAACTTGTCGATCTCACTAGTCCAGTGGTGCAAACGAAGTGGTCCCATGTACCGCTCACCTTCGACGCCAGGGATGTTGACTTGCGCAGCGCTCCACACGCAGATGCCTTGGTAATCAACTGCAGGGTAGCAGGCTGGGATCTACACAAAGTGCTGGTCGACAATGGCAGTCAAGCCGACCTCATTTTCCTGCACGCCTTTGATCATGTGGGAATCAGCCATAGCCTCCTCAAGCTTGCAGATAATCCCCTCTATGGATTTGGCGGCAAAGGCACATTCCCTGTTGGCAAGATAGAGCTCCCCTTGTCATTCGGGGTAGCGCCCAACGTGCGGAGTGAGCAAGTCATGTTCGACATTGTCGACATGGTCTACCCATACAATGCCATAATGGGGTGTGGCTTGATCAACAAATTTGAGGTGGCCATTCATGGGCTCTACCTCTACATGAAAATCCTAGGCCACAGGGCGTGATCGCTGTCTATGGCGACCAGCAGACAGCGCGCAACATTGAAAGAGACTTCGTTCCAAGGCAACGAAACGTTCATTACCTCATAGCAGAGCACGAAGGCTTCGAGAGCCAGCGGCCAGTCAAAGGCAAAAAAGTCAACGCCCAGCTACAGAGTAATGACGGGACGAAGACAGTACCCCTCGACTCAGCAACCCCGAAGCAATCGATCAAAATCAGCGAAGACTTGACATCGCGAGATGAGGAAAAACTCCTTTCCTATCTCACACGTAACAAGGATGTCTTCGCCTGGTTCGCCCTTGCCCTAGTCAGGGTCAGCCGCTCCATCATCGAACATAGTCTGGGCATCGATCCCTCGGTGCGCCCAAAAAAGCAACGGCTGCGGAAAATGTTCGACAAAAAAACGGAGGCAGCCAAAGTCGAAGTGCATCGCCTGTTGGAAGCCAGATTCATCGAACCAATCTCCTACCCGACATGGCTCACGAACGTTGTAATGGTGCAGAAGAAGAGCGGCAAATGGTGCATGTGCATCGACTTCACGAGCCTCAACAAGGCATGCCCCAAGGACAACTTCCCTTTACCATGAATCGACAAAATTGTCGACAGCGCAGCAGGCTGTGAAGTCACGTCCCTCCTTGATTGCTTCTTGGGCTACCACTAGATCTACATGAAAGAGGAGGACAAGGCCAGTACCAGCTTAGTCACACCCTTCGGCATGTACTGCTTCGTACGGATGCCTGAGGGACTCAAGAACGCCGACTCAACTTTCTCTCGCCTCACCAAGAAGGTCCTTGAAAACCTGGTAGGCTGCAACATCTTCACCTATGTAGACGACATTGTCGTAGCAAGTAAAAGCAAAGAGGACCACCTGACTGACCTCGCAAAGACATTCGCCAACATGCGCGATGCAAGACTCTGGCTCAACCTAGAGAAGTGTGTCTTCGGGGTACGTCAGGGAAAAATACTTGGTACTTGGTATCGCACCGAGGAATTGAAGCCAACCCAACCAAAATCCAAGCAATTATGGACATGGCACCACCGCGTCCACCAAAGACGTCTAGCAACTAACAGGAAGAACGGAGGCCTTGAATAGATTCATCTCCAAGTCCACCGAACGAAGCCTGCCTTTCCTCAAAACATTGTGCGGCACGAAAGACTTCGTCTGGGCCCAGAACAGGCAGCGGCCTTTGAGTCACTCAAACAACACTTATCTGACTTAGCAACCTTGACAAGTCCTGACCCCTCGCTCCCACTACTTCTCTACATCGTGGCCTCGCACTGCGTAGTCAGCGCGGCGCTAGTCCAAGAGCAGGACTGAGATGGCAAAAACCAGCAATGGCCGATATACTACGTCTCCGAAGTCCTCACAACTTCTAAATGCAACATGACCGAGCTCGAGAAGATTTCATATGTAGTGGTCATGGCTTCACGCAAACTGCGACACTACTTCGTGGCATTCAAAGTATGAGTCACTTCGGACAGGGGTCTAGGAGAACTGTTCAGGAACCTAGAGGCATCCGCCAGAATTGCAAAATGGGCAGCAGAACTGTCAGGGTATGACATCACGTTTGAGCCCAGAACAGCAATCAAGTCGCAGGTCTTGGCAGACTTCATTGTCGACTGAACAGGACCCGTGGGGCCACAGCAAGAGCACTTAGAAACAATCTAGACTATCCACTACGATGGCGCATGGTGCCACACGGAGGCAGGTGCCGCGGCGATCATCACATCACCCATCAGAGTCAAATACAGATAAGCAGCGCGCCTAAACTTTGCTCTAGAATCCGGCAGGTGCACCAATAACATAGAAGAATATGAAGTCGTCATCCTCGGTCTTCGCAAACTGCGGGCCCTTGGAGTCACCACATGCATCATTAGAATAGATTCCAAGGTCATCGCCGGTCAGATCGAAAAGGAATACTTAGCCAAAGAGCCCATGCTGATGCAATACCTCACCGCCGTCCGTGGCCTCGAAAAGCAGTTCAAGGGCTTCACCCTACAACACGTTGAGCGAAACAAAAACGAAGAGGCCAATGCATTAGCCAAAGCAGCAGCCAAAGGCGAGGCCCTTCCCTCCGACGTGTTCTACCATGTCATCAGCACACCAGCCGTATGCAATCCCGAAGGTCTGCAAATAACACAAGACGCTGATGGCCACCGGATCATCAATGTCACACCCGGTTTTAGAAGGCAAACCGAATGCGAACCATGTACGTGCCAGGATCAGTTATCCACGTACACAGCAGTTACATAACATGGACATCATCACACAGTGCTCAAAATAGTATTAAAAAGGGAAATAGTAGTCGATTACATCATATGTCTGAGACGTCCATATAGTCCTTACAATAAATCAAAGTGCGAAAATGAAACGTAGATAACCGCGGCCTTCACAGGCAGCCGACTGGGGGTTGCCGCTAACCCACACCTAGAACTCGTCGTAGTCTTGGAACTCCTGGAAGTCTCCTTCCACAGCTTCATCTTCTCCTGAGCAGTGGTTGCAATGCTGACAACCTGGGGGGGGGGGGGGGTTGGTGTGTAGAGCAAGACTGAGTACACATCAACATACTCAGCAAGTATCCTGTTTGGCTGTAGTGGACTAGCTTTATGTGGGGGAAAGTCAAGCAGTTGCTTTTAGTTGGTCAGTTTATTATTTACTAGTAGAAAGCCAGGTTTTAGCATTAACCCAAGTTATTAATCCAGAGTACCCTTTCCAAACGGAAAGAATACCACTTACCATTACCATAAGCATAATCATAACCATCCTCATTGTCATCTGTAAACCAAAATGTCTCTGATCAAGTACCACTAATCACTGGAGCTCCCTTGGCCGCTCATAACCGCGAGCACAGTTGATATATCAGTTTTCAAACACTCTGCAGAGGTTGTGCACTTTACCCACAAGCCGTGATTCCCTCTTGCCTCGGGCCGATCAAACCCTTAAACACTACCAAGATGAATACGCAGGGTTTCACTACGTAGCCTTTACAAAGATTCCCCAGGGCTGTAGCCGCCCGTTAGGATTCCTAAATGTACCGCACTCCTCCCCAAGGGACAAATCAACCTTGGCAGAGCGAGCCGCATACACCGAGCCCCATTGACGGCACAACGGCTAAGCGAACTACACCCCGGTTCCTCTAATTATTCAGCTAAGGGCGTCCCACTCCACCCTCATGGTTGCACTGTTTTCCCGGGCGGTCATCCATAGAACAGGTCCTTACGGAGAGGCACTCGAGAAACCGCTCGAGCCCCCTTGAAGACCACAAGTACAACATCATAATAAGAGAAGGGAAAACAGCGTATCATATATCATCTCATCATGTTCATTGATTAGAGTTTGAGCAATAGCATGAAGCTAAACAATAATAATCCGACCCAAATAGGTAAACAAGGACATGGATAACAAAAGCTAGTCAATCCTTAGGTATAAATGTGTAATGCGGGAGGTGAATTAAAGAATGAATAGGACAGAGATAGGTCAAAGGACACTTGCCTCCACCAACCGACTGCTGCTTAGGGGCTTCTCCTGCGAGTTCCTCGGGCTCTTCAACCGGATCGTTCTCTATGCGATTGCAAGCATACATACATACATCCATTCAAATTAGGAAACAAATAGTACACCACACAAGGGGACAAATAAAGTAAATATGCATCAAGTATGACATTCGATATCGCATTCATTATGGTTAGAAAGAAACAGGAAAGGGTCTCGCGGGGGGGGGGGGGGGGGGGGGGGGTTAAAGCTTATGCACTAATGATTAGTTACAATTGGTTCTAACAAAAGAATTTAGTTATATGCACTAATGGAAACCTAGTCATTTTTAGTTGATCAACATTGAACTGGATAAACAATTGATTATATGAATTAACTAGCGTAACGGAATTCTAAATTAAGTTTCCTATTTCATTAACATGAACGATGATTAGCTTGCCCAAAATAAAATAAACAACAGTAATGAAATAAAATAAAGTAAAATAAAATAAAATAAAAAAGGGGGGGCGGTTGAACCGGCCGGGGGCGGTTGAACCGGCCTGGGGCAGGGGCGGCTGGGCAGGGCACGGGCGCGGGGCAGGGGGCGGCCGAGCCGGCCAGGGGGCGGGGCAGGGCGCGCAGGGGCGGCCGAGCTGGGCACGCAGGGGCAGCGGCTAGGGTGGGGAAGAGAGAATGGGAGGGAGAGAGAGGGATTTGGGGGAAGAGGGAGGGGCGGCTCGGCCAACTGGGCCCAAAAGGGGGGCGCGCGGGGGGGGGGGGCGGCTGGGCCGGCCGGGGCGGCCCACGGCGCGGGAGAGAGAAAAAGGAGGAGGAAGAGAAAGAAAAAGAAAAAGAAAGAAAAGGTTTTTCTCCTTTTCGAAATCCGATCTTCCTAGATGAATGCACTTACATTTCTAAGCAATCAAAGAATGCATAGTTCGGCATGGTGCATCAAACAACATAAAGTAATTTAGGGTTTTTCTTTACACGGGAATTCCAAACCAAACCCCGCTAACTTTGGAAAAGATCAAGGTTTAGCGAGGGAACGAGAAAAGAAAAGGGTAACGCCTGAATTTGGTGAGAGAAAAGAAGAAAAAAATTCTACCCCCAAATTCAGGGCATTACAAACCTATCCCCCTTAAAAGAATCTCGCCCTCGAGATTCAGGGCTGGCTAGCAAAGAGCTCTGGGTACTTGGCCATCAGATTGACTTGACTCTTCCTGCTCAAAGCATCTGCCACTACGTTTGCTTTGCCTGGATGGTAATGAATCTCCAACTCATAATCTTTGATCAACTCTAACCATCTTCGTTGCCTCATGTTCAACTCTGACTGAGTGAATATGTACTTCAGACTCTTGTGGTCTGTGTAAACATCGCATTTCTGTCCGTACAGATAGTGCCTCCATGTCTTCAGTGCGTGAACCACTGCTGCCAACTCTAGATCATGGATTGGGTAATTCTTCTCATGAACCTTCAGCTGTCGGGACGAGTAAGCCACAACTCTTCCCTCTTGCATCAATACGCATCCCAAACCTGTGTAACAAGCATCACAGTACACAGAGAAGGGCTTGTGCACATCAGGCAAGACTAGGACAGGCGCTGTTGTCAACTTCTCTTTCAGCGCTTCAAAGGCCTCTTGACATTTCTGGGACCACTTGAACTCAACCTTGTTGCCTAGCAACACTGTCATTGGTTTCGCAATCTTCGAAAACCCTTCAATGAATCGCTGATAATATCCGGCCATTCCAATGAAGCTCTTGATTCCTCGAGCATCTGTTGGCGCTTTCCAGTTCAGAATGTCTGCCACTTTCTTCGAATCCACAGCCAATCCTTCTTTGTTGATTATGTGACCCAAGAACAGGACTTCATTGATCCAGAATTCACATTTGCTCAACTTTGCATACAACTGGTGCTCTCGCAATCTCTGCAATACCATCCTCAAATGATCTGCATGTTTTTCTTTGCTTTGAGAATAAACCAGAATGTCATCAATGAATACCACCACAAACTTATCAAGATAATCCATGAATACGCTGTTCATCAAGTTCATGAAAAACGCTGGTGCATTGGTCAAACCAAAAGACATCACTGTGAACTCATACAAACCATACTTGGTAGTGAATGCCGTCTTCGGAATGTCCGAAGGTCGGATCCTGAGCTGATGATAACCTGACCTCAGATCGATCTTGGAGAACACACTGGCTCCTCTCAACTGGTCGAACAGATCTTCTATTCTGGGCAAAGGGTACTTGTTCTTGATCGTGACTTCATTCAAAGCTCGATAATCGATACACATCCTTTTGGTGCCATCTTTCTTTTCCACGAACAAGACAGGGGCAGCCCAAGGCGAGGTGCTTGGCCGGATGTAACCTTTCTCTGACAGCTCATCAATCTGCTTCTTAAGCTCAACCAACTCTGGTCCGGATATTCTGTAAGCTCTCTTAAAGATAGGGGCGGTTCCAGGAAGAAGCTCTATGGCAAACTCAACTTTCCGCTCTGGTGGCATACCCGGTAAATCGTTTGGAAACACATCTGGAAATTCAGACACAACCTTGATACTCTCAATTGGGTCTGCTTCACTGCTATCGACAGCCATCTAATAACAACTTCTTTTCTTCGGCTCAGGCGGGACTAACTTGGTCACCACTTCTTCTCCTAGTGGGGACACCAACTTGATTGTCCTTTTATCACAACTGATAACTGCCTGATACTTATCTAGCCAATTCATCCCTAGGATGACATCTATTCCCTGAGTACCCATTACTATAAGGTTGGCGGGAAACGCTATCCCCCTTATTTCCACGCTTACATTCAAACAGATGCTATCAGCTCGAATTCTACCACCGGCTGAGTCAATTTGAATGGGGGTTGACATGGTAGTAATTGGAAGATTATGTGCTTCTACCCACGATGCAGTAATGAAAGAATGCGTTGCTCCAGTATCAAATAACACTTCTACAATATGGGAGTCGACTGGGAACATACCTACTATCATGTCGGGGGTCTCCTGAACTGCTTCAGCCTCCAAGTGGTTCAGTCTCCCATGATTATAGCGCGGTTGAGAGCGGTTGCCTGCTCCAGGCTGAGACACATTCTGCTTTGCTGGGGCATTGGGGCCTGACTGCTGCTGGGCTGCCTTCTTCGGGCATTGCATCACCCAGTGGCCTTGCTCTCCACAGTGGAAACATGCTCTGTTTCCAACCTGAGCTGGTGCTGCCTGACTGTTCTGCTGGTTTGCTGGGGCAGGAAGACGAGGTGTCTGCTGATTCTGCCTCTGAAACTGACCTCCTGACTGATTGCTTTGACGGTTCTGGTACTGGTGCTGAGGATACTGCCTTTGGAACTGCTGATGCTGCTGAGGTGGACGCTGGTTCTGCCTGAACTGCTGAGGTTGATTGCCTGAGAAACGAGGACGATTGCTGCTTCTAGGCTGGGGTCCACTGATCTTGCGCTTACGATCCTCCATCTCCTTACGCTTCCTTTCTATCATGATTGCTCTGTCAATCAGGTGCTGGAATGTCGAGAAGGTATGATTCATTAGTTGGTACTGAAGAGGGTCAACCAAGCCTCTCAAGAAACGGTACTGTTGCTTGGCGTCGGTGTTGACATCTTCAGGAGCATAGCGAGACAACTGCAGAAACCTGTCTCGATACTCACTGACAGATGATGACCCTTGCTTAAGGGCCAGGAACTCCTCCTTCTTCACTGTCATCAGACCTGCAGGCACATGGTACTGACGAAAGCTACCTCTGAACTCTTCCCAGGTGATGGCATCGGGGTTGGCATGGGTGGCGAGGTAAGACTCCCACCATGATTGGGCTGCTCCTCTCAACAGACGGGGACCATATAGAACTTTCTCTCTGTCATCACACTGAGCGGTATGCAACTCCCGCTCCATAGTGCGCAGCCAATCTTCAGCATCCATGGGGTCAGAAGAGTGAGCAAACGTTGGTGGATGACCTCTCATGAATTCAGCACGCTTGTCTCTGGGCATCTGAGGCATCTAAGGCTGGGGTGGTGCTTGCTGCTGTTGCTGCTGCTGCTACTGAATGGCGGCCAGAGTCTGACCGATGTCTTGAACTGCTTGAGTCTGCATCAGAAACATCTGCTCGATGGACATCGGGGGCGGGGGTGGTAGGTGCTGCTGCTGGGGCACCTCATCCTGCGGAGCGGCTCGCTCCTCCTGAGCACGCCTTCCTCCTCTGCGCCTGTTCTCTGACATCTGCAGAATGCAACCGCGCATCAGAACTAATCTGGCAAATCTTGCAGCATAAGAAAAGAGTATAGAATTCTTCAACAGCACTGAACAGATGAGCATCTTCACTGATCTCCAACACAGACCACACAGCTTCTCAGATAAAGAGGAAAGTGGAATAAAAGGTTTCCCAACTATATAACTAACTCCATTAACATAATATGTAAACCAAAATGCAGGGGATACCCACACTCTGGTGACAGTCATTACAAAGATCCAAACCAAACATAGTTCATCATGACAAACATAAATGCACAGGATATAGCAAACTACCCTGTCTAACTAAGACTAACTAAAACCGAGACTAACGCTAAGACTGTAGCTTCTACGTATATATTTTGTATTAATTACAAGATCCAACTCTAACGATCTATGGTCCTAGATTTATCTTGGTCTTGCAGTCGGGATTGCCATAGGACTGGCGTCCACGCCGAGGTGAGCGGTACGGGTGCTGAGTCCCAACGGGAGCGGGGGAACCATCATCCAGGTGACGACGTTCCGCGCGCTCAGCCCGCAGCAGGGCGATCTCAGCACGAGCCCTACTCAGCTCGTCTAATGCATGGTCCAGCTCCGTGTTTAGCACAGCGGCTAGGTTGACTGTGCTGCTCAACCTAGGATTGTCCTCACCAGCAGGTGAAACAATCACGCCTCCTGTGCTGCCAGATGGACGGCGGGGGTAATACTTCAGGTCGAGACCGTCAGCTACCCCACCGAGAACCGAGCAGTAGTGCGAAAGCGCACGCCGTGCAGCATCCTGCATGGCTGCCTCAGCTGAGTCCCGCTCAGAGATAGAATAGTGCTCTGAGCAAGCCTCCGCGCCCTGGAGACTGTTCTCCGGACGGCACACCAAACAGGTCGCCTCCCAGCGGTCCGGGTAGACCCCGCGACTATGCTGGTAGACCACACAGCGATACTCGATGGACCAAGTACGCCGGTTAAGTGCCTGACGTAGCAGGGTGTCGAGCGCGTCGTGGAAGTGACACCCGCGAGCAACGTCGCGAGTGATGGGTCGAGCAACCCATCCTTTCGGCTCATGGTCAGCAGAGAAGTCGATGTCGTGGCTCAAGCTGTCGTCGCCACCTCCGTCGTCTGGGTCTCCTCCAGCAGCTACTCCAGAAGCTGGGGCTCCTAGTGGAGGTGCAGGGGGCGCCTCCAGGGGAAGCACAGGAGAGCAGCTCCTCACAGACTCTATCTCCTGCTGGAGCGAGAAAGAAGAGCCCTGCTGCTCCTGTCGTCGACGTTCCTGCTCCTCATGCAGGCGATGGTGCAGTCTCTCCAAGTGGCTGGACTATCCGGCCACGGGACGGCGAAGCGGACGCTCAGCAAGGCGGGAGGGTAAGAAGGGGATGACGGACTTTCGTGTAGTGTGTCTAAGACGAGCCATCTACAAAAGACACCGCAAGCAAAAGAGTGAGAACAGAATTAATATGACCAGCAAATAATGAATCATAAATAAATGAAGGATTAGAATAAAACATAATTTTCAGCAAGGTATAATATATAGTAGAACATAGGTTTGGTCAGTATGACCAACTTTTGAAGGGGTACCAAAATCAAGGCAGTGACAGAGGTCTATAATCCTTAGAACGACCCTTCTACTCTAGGTTAGCGGTCCTACAGTCAGCACGGCTTTGATACCACTTATGTCACACCCGATTTTAGAAGGCAAACCGAATGCGAACCATGTACGTGCCAGGATCAGTTATTCACGTACACAGCAGTTACATAACATGGACATCATCACACAGTGCTCAAAATAGTATTAAAAAGGGAAATAGTAGTCGATTACATCATACGTCTGAGACGTCCATATAGTCCTTACAATAAATCAAAGTGCGAAAACGAAACGTAGATAACCGCGGCCTTCACAGGCAGCCGACTGGGGGTTGCCGCTAACCCACACCTAGAACTCGTCGTAGTCTTGGAACTCCTGGAAGTCTCCTTCCACATCTTCATCTTCTCCTGAGCAGTGGTTGCAATGCTGACAACCTGGGGGGGGGGGGTTTGGTGTGTAGAGCAAGAGTGAGTACACATCAACATACTCAGCAAGTATCCTGTTTGGCTGTAGTGGACTAGCTTTATGTGGGGGTAAGTCAAGCAGTTGCTTTTAGTTGGTCAGTTTATTATTTACTAGTAGAAAGCCAGGTTTTAGCATTAACCCAAGTTATTAATCCAGAGTACCCTTTCCAAACGGAAAGAATACCACTTACCATTACCATAAGCATAATCATAACCATCCTCATTGTCATCTGTAAACCAAAATGTCTCTGATCAAGTACCACTAATCACTGGAGCTCCCTTGGCCGCTCATAACCGCGAGCACGGCTGATATATCAGTTTTCAAACACTCTGTAGAGGTTGTGCACTTTACCCACAAGCCGTGATTCCCTCTTGCCTCGGGCCGATCAAACCCTTAAACACTACCAAGGTGAATAAGCAGGGTTTCACTACGTAGCCTTTACAAAGATTCCCCAGGGCTGTAGCCGCCCATTAGGTTTCCTAAATGTACCGCACTCCTCCCCAAGGGACAAATCAACCTTGGCAGAGCGAGCCGCATACACCGAGCCCCATTGACGGCACAACGGCTAAGCGAACTACACCCCGGTTCCTCTAATTATTCAGCTAAGGGCGTCCCACTCCACCCTCATGGTTGCACTGTTTTCCCGGGCGGTCATCCATAGAACAGGTCCTTACGGAGAGGCACTCGAGAAACCGCTCGAGCCCCCTTGAAGACCACAAGTACAACATCATAATAAGAGAAGGGAAAACAGCGTATCATATATCATCTCATCATGTTCATTGATTAGAGTTTGAGCAATAACATGAAGCTAAACAATAATAATCCGACCCAAATAGGTAAACAAGGACATGGATAACAAAAGCTAGTCAATCCTTAGGTATAAATGTGTAATGCGGGAGGTGAATTAAAGAATGAATAGGACAGAGATAGGTCAAAGGACACTTGCCTCCACCAACCGACTGCTGCTCAGGGGCTTCTCCTGCGAGTTCCTCGGGCTCTTCAACCGGATCGTTCTCTATGCGATTCCAAGCATACATACATACATCCATTCAAATTAGGAAACAAACAGTACACCACACAAGGGGACAAATAAAGTAAATATGCATCAAGTATGACATTCGATATCGCATTCATTATGGTTAGAAAGAAACGGGAAAGGGTCACGGGGGGGGGGGGGGGTTAAAGCTTATGCACTAATGATTAGTTACAATTGGTTCTAACAAAAGAATTTAGTTATATGCACTAATGGAAACCTAGTCATTTTTAGTTGATCAACATTGAACTGGATAAACAATTGATTATATGAATTAACTAGCGTAACGAAATTCTAAATTAAGTTTCCTATTTCATTAACATGAACGATGATTAGCTTGCCCAAAATAAAATAAACAACAGTAATGAAATAAAATAAAGTAAAATAAAATAAAATAAAAAAGGGGGGCGGTTGAACCGGCCGGGGGGCGGTTGAACCGGCCTGGGGCAGGGGCGGCTGGGCAGGGCGCGGGCGCGGGGCAGGGGGCGGCCGAGCTGGCCAGGGGGCGGGGCAGGGCGCGCAGGGGCGGCCGAGCTGGGCATGCAGGGGCGGCGGCTAGGGTGGGGAAGAGAGAATGGGAGGGAGAGAGAGGGATTTGGGGGAAGAGGGAGGGGCGGCTGGGCCAACTGGGCCCAAAAGGGCGGCGCGCGGGGGGGGGCGGCTGGGCCGGCCGGGGCGGCCCACGGCGCGGGAGAGAGAAAAAGGAGGAGGAAGAGAAAGAAAAAGAAAAAGAAAGAAAAGGTTTTCTCCTTTTCGAAATCCGATCTTCCTAGATGAATGCACTTACATTTCTAAGCAATCAAAGAATGCATAGTTCGGCATGGTGCATCAAACAACATAAAGTAATTTAGGGTTTTTCTTTACACGGGAATTCCAAACCAAACCCCGCTAACTTTGGAAAAGATCAAGGTTTAGCGAGGGAACGAGAAAAGAAAAGGGTAACGCCTGAATTTGGTGAGAGAAAAGAAGAAGAAAAATTCTACCCCCAAATTCAGGGCGTTACAATCAACCTTATAGTGGCCGAAGACTGACGGGCCCCAATAACATTGTACCTCCAGGGCCATTACCACCCATCCGATCGCAACGTGGCCAAAAGGCTAAACACAGGAGCAGGGACTTCACAATAGTCGAGGGCCAGCTTTACAAAAAGGGCATCAGCCAGCCTATGTTGAAATGCATAACTGAAACCGAAGGCCAAGAGATCCTTCGCGAAGTCCACGACGGAACCTGTGGGTCACACTCAGGACCAAGGGCCCTCGAAGCCAAGGTAATTCGCCAGGGATTCTATTGGCTCGCAATAATATGCACGACCAACCGAGTCACCAGATCATGCAAAGCATGCCAAAAATTCTCTCCTCACTCAGGCGCCCTTTTGCAATTTACCAAGCTCATCGCCCACACTTGGCCACTTCAGTGATGGGGGCTGGACATTGTCAGACCACTGTCTACAACACAAGGGAACCTAAAATTCACCTTCGTCGCCGTCGAATATTTTACCAAATGGATCGAGGGCAAAGCAGTATCCACAATAACTGCGAAGACCACGCAGAAATTCTTCTAGCAAAACATCATCTGTCGGTTAGGAGCCCCGTCCAAGCTAACAGTCGACAACGGCAAGCAGTTTGACAAACAGGACTTCCGAGAATTCTGCAGTTCCATTGGCACCAAGGCAGTGTTCGCATCTATCTACCATCCACAGTCCAATGCTATCGTCGAACGCGCCAACGGCAAGATCTTCAGCGCTATCAAGAAAAGGCTCCTCGACAACAAAAAGGGCAAATGGGCAGACCAACTACCCGAAGTCATATGGGCGCTAAATACAACAGAATGCCGAGCAACCGGATTCACACCCTTCCGCTTGATGTACGGATCCGAGGCAATGACACCACACGAGTTAAATCATGGATCCCCACGAACAAACCAATTAGCCATCCCTGACGTCGACGAATCAACTTCCAAAGATCTTATCAACGGAGACCGTGTCCTCACCTTGCAGGCCATGAACAAGTATCAAGCTCAGACTAAGGCATGGCGTGACAACAGTGTCGTCCCAAGAGAATTAAACGAAGGGGACTTAGTACTCACAAGGACCACCAGAACAGAGTCCTGGGGCAAGCTAGAGCCCAAGTGGGAAGGGCCATACATAGCCAAGGCAAAAGCATCGCCAAACGCTTATAGGCTAGCCACATCATCTGGCGAAGACTTAGAGCATTCATGGAATATAGATAACCTACGTAAATTTTTTATTTAAGATCCAAGGCCCAAGTGCCTTTGTAATTCTTCAAACAATGTCGCTCAGGCCCGCACTCTTTTCCTCCCGGGGGGTGAGGTTTTTAACGAGGCGAAGCCATATAATATAATACCAAAAAGCCCCCACACAAACAATCCAGCCAGTATCATGGCCATGGGTGTTGAAAAAGACCATGGCAACGGTCTTCGACATTCACCGCACAAAACAGTCACCGCAAGAGGCAGCCTAGACTGCCCTCGCGTGCGACATGTCCAAGCAAAATCCGCCTAAGGGTGCAGCCGGGCATGCACAATAAGTGAGCAACATCACCCATAGGGTGCAAAGTCCGAGCAAAAGCCGCCTAAGGGTGCAGCCGGGCATGCACAATAAGTGTGCGACATCACCTATAGGGTGCGAAGTCTTTTCTATAAGACACGTCCGAGCAAAAGCCACCTAAGGGTGTAGCCGGGCATGCACAATAAGTGCGCGACATCACCCACAGGGTGCAAAGTCTTTTCTATAAGACACGTCCGAGCAAAAGCAGCCTAAGGGTACAGCCGGGCAAGCACAATAAGTGTGCGACATCACCCACAGGGTGCGAAGTTTTTTCTATAAGACACGTCCAAGCAAAAGTCACCTAAGGGTGCAGCCAAGCATGCACAATAAGTGTGCGACATCACCCACATGGTGCAAAGTCTTTTCTATAAGACACGTCCGAGCGAAAGCCGTCTAAGGGTACAGCCGGGCATGCATAATAAGTGCACGACATCACCCATAGGGTGCGAAGTATTTGCTATAAGACACGTCCGAGCAAAAGGCGCCTAAGGGTGCAGCCGGGCACGCGCCAGAAGCGCACGACATCAACCGCGGGAAGCGAAGTCCTCATCCTAAGTGCCGCGCCAACACGATTACAAACCGAGACAATCTTATAATAAATGCAGCACGCGATATGCCATCGTATTTTAGATACATAAAACAAAGGGCCCATCGGCCACATCATACAAGTAATACAAATCATATTTTGCCGCCCTCCCTCTCTACTGCGAAGCGGGGGAGGGCAACGTTTTCACTCACTATCGCAACACGAGAGCGAGGCCAGCAAAAATGCTACATCGGCTCCACCTTCGGAATAAGACCCGCCTCTAGGAAATTAAACAACATCATCTTCAACTCTTCGCCCTCAAATAGATTCCACAAGTCCCCCTCCCCAATACACGTCCTAGCCATCGAAGACAGTAGATCGCGTTGGGTATCCCGATCTAGTCGAAGACGGGATCACTCCATACCCATCCAGTGACGTCTCCCACTTTGTGACATCCCAACAACACTCTTCTTCGACACCACCGTTTGCCTGTGGTGGTCTTCGGCTATTGCCCTGACCGGGGGAATAGACCCCTCGCGCGCATCAGATTGCGGCAGGGACTCCGATGCGGCAAAATCCAACGCAGCAAAGTAGTCTAAATCTTCCTCAGAAGACTCCTCAATCCACGAGAGCGGGCTCCCAAAATCATCCCCATCCAAGGACCGCGAGTAAGTTTCAGAACCCTCACACACATATCCATTAAAGGGCGTTGCATTAGCAGCCGCCAAAATACTAGTATCAACAACAGCAAGGGTTCCTTGCACAGGCCCAGACGTCGGAACCTGTACAGCAACTAACCTTCAGTATCACAAAAAGAAACCTAAAAACCCAACCCTAACGTGACCCTGCCACCTGCGAAGGAGTAGCCGCCGCTGCAGAGTGTTCGCCAGCTGGAGCAGCCACCGCTGTAGAGTCTTCGCCAGGGCCGGCTTGAGGCGCTAAGTGCCCTTCAGCCCCCGTCTCCACGCCCTCTATCTGGGTCATCGAGCTTTCAAGGCCACCGAAGTCCTCGACTTCTTCATCATTCATCATCTATGAAGGCAACAAAAATTGTCAAAAAAAGATGAAAAAATGCATAGCGACAACATCACTTGCGCTAATACTCGGTCAGTGTGTCGCGGCCGTGAGGGCCCCACATCCTATCGTAAAGCACCCCAGTAGACCGCTTTAGCACCTCATCTCCGACCTGGAAGATTCCACGGTCAAAGTCCTCAATAACCCGATCGAAGACTTCGAAATGCCTACACCCCTCGCGGGACAAGGCATTCGCCGCCCCTCGTAGGTAACGAGCAAGGCGTAGGACATGAGGCCGGTCACGATAGACGGGAGCGACTCTAGCTCCTCCTACAGCCACTCGAGAAAGCGAAGGCTCACCTCTTCGCCAGACTTGTAAAAGGGGCAGTTTGCTCGCCAAGCTCGCGGTACGCATCCACAAACAACGTGTGCGCCCGTTCAACCCCAGCGCGGGTGGAGGCCTCTGTCTTCTCGATGTGGCTGCGCAAGCTCTTCAGCCCTGACTCCGCGTTGGCGGCGCGCTTGAGGGCAAGACTGGTCTCAGCCCGGGGCAGCCTGGGCCTCTACATAGGCCTTTTCCGCGCCCTCCCTCTCCTCCGCAAGCCGATGGCTGAGATCCTCTTTCTCCATCTCCGTTACCGTCAGCTTCTCAAGTAGGTTGGGGCTCTTGTTCTCCACCACCGACTTGTCCCGGACCGCCTCCGTATGTTGCGTCCAGAGGCGCTCAATCCTCCCCTCAAGCTGCCGCCTATCGGCAGAAAACTCTAAGGTCAGCGCCCCCGAAGCAATGCATTCGGCGAAGGCAGCCGCCTGTCATAGACTGTTAATGCAGAACCACGAAAATGATACAATTGCAAACACTGGTCACACACACATATTTCAGCTGCTGCGCAACTGATGCGGCCACGCCCTTCGCAGTGGCGGCCGAAGCAATCTCGCCACCGGTGCAGAACTTGGACCACGGGTCCTCCGGGGCCCCCATGTCACCCTTCGCTACGGTCGCCGCGGCCACCGACCGGCTGACGTAGCGCCGGAACGATAGCCAGTTGCCCGGACCCCGCCCCTACACCATAGTCAAGTCAAAAACATAGACCTCACAAAAAAACTCACCAACAGGAGCCAGCCCCGTATGGGCGTTGAACATGGCGACCCCACCCACAAGGTAGTCGTTCACAGAGAGCTCCATGGAGACTTCGGTGCCCGCCACCGCTGTCTCAGCAGCGCGCGGTGGCGAGGGAGGCCTTCGCTCACTCGTGGACATGGCGAGCGGAGGCATGCTGGTGCTTGGGGCGGCAGGCTTCGCACTGGCCCATGCCATCTTCGCCTCGCGCCATGGGTCCGCCAACCTGGCATACGCCGCACTTCCGCGACGCATCTTGGCAATCCCTCTCCATCACTGCCGACACAACAGCACCAACATTCCTTCTGTAAGGGAAAATCTTCATCTCACGAGCTAATCAAGATGTAAATATGTCCTCACTTGCCGCCCGGGGTATCAGAACATTCCTAGGCCAGCGACCCCCAGTAACCTTCAGCATTCGCGCAGAAGATTCCCAGAGCTCTGGCGAAGACATCGTCTCCCCGGGAGCCGCACACGTCTCCAACAAATCCATAACAAAATGATCGGAAGCCCTCAACCCCTCAGCCGTTGTACCTAATTTCCTTTTCATGGTGGCCACACCCTGAGCCTTGTCCCGTGAGGGGCCCTCGTCGGCCGTCAGCATCGCCTGTTTTCCTAGGCGGGCAGCAACGTCGGCATAGTGTAACACCCGGATTTAAGGGACAAAGCTGGGTGCATCTCATACATGCGCCAAAGAAGACAAGATATATAATAACAGAGTGTATAGAGATAAATGTCACAATAACATCAGAGTACTTATTACATAGAGGAAGTCTTACAAAAATAAAGGATAAATATGAAACGAACTAAATCCATCCTTGGCGCCAATAAGTCAACTGGGAGACACCACCTAGATCAGATCAAACTCCTCGTTGTGTGGCTCCTCTTGAACCACCTGTTCTTCTCCTTTGCGGGGTGTGAGACAGCAAGGGTGAGCTCACACATGATCATAGCCCAACAAGTTGTGGGGAAACTAGTGGGCATGAACTCACCAAAGGTGGGAATTCATGTGATGTGTAAGGTTGATCAACAATAGGGGTTAAAGCTGAGCATGCTTTTAATAAGCTGGTCAAATTTTATTAGTAGTTACTAAGTGTAAGTAAATACCAAACCATAATAAATAATAGAACAAAATTAATAAATAATCCCATGCAAATGCAAATGACAAATTGAATTTAAGTTACATAAATTAATCATGTGAGTGTCCAAGTCGCTCATGACTGTGAGCACGGTTAGTATACCAGTTTTACACTCTGCAGAGTTGTACCCTGTACCCACAAGTCATGTTACCCATCTGCCAAGAGACGGCCAATCCCATACACCTCTACCGATGAGGCGAGGTAGGGCAACACTACGAGACCTTTACAAAGTTCCACTAGCTTCAAAAAACCCGCTACAGTTTACGGGAAGAGCACTTGCAAGAATCCCCCGTCTGACCACCATCGCAGCAAAATCAACCCGAGAACCTCCCTGCATGCAACTCCCCTACTGCCCTTGCCCCTTTTGGGTAAGGTAGTCTTCCACTAGCTTTCCTAATTAGTTAGCCAAGGGGTCCCATTCCTCCCTTGTGGTGGCACGTTTTCTCGGGTGGTTCTCCATGTTCCCATTAACATAATAATATTATCATGAACATAAATAACATAACAGAATAATTGGAACATGGATGTAATGAAATATTAACCCAAAACCATATAAAGCAATAGCAAAACTACCCAAGTGATTCAGGGGTAATCAAGGTAAAAAGGATAAACAGACTAGGGTGACCTATTGGGTCCTGTCAAAATTAACATATGCAGATCATTATGATTAATAAGAACATGACTGGGTAAAAAGGAAGTGATCAAGGGCACAACTTGCCTTCAATGAGCTCCTGCTCAGCAACTTCTATCTGCTGAACCTCAGGATCCACAGTAGCTTGCTCGTCTAGTCGCGTCAATACAAACATACATAGTATAGCAAAATTAATATCACACCAAACATGTAAACAAAATGCATAATAAAAATCTACACATTAAAACAAGATCATAGGAACATGAATCATTAAATTTGGAGTTATGGATTTTAAATTATGAATTTCCAAAGGCTTAATGTGCTTGATATATGATTAAGTGAGAAACCAATTTTACTACTGTTTTCATGACAAAACAGAGACTCTAGGTGATAAATAATAATATTACAAAATTTTAGGCACTGGAATGAATTAATTTGGAGTTCATATGAATTTTCTATGGATTAATCAAGTTCTAGCATTTATTTTTACACTAAAATTTCATTTCTAATTCAATTTCCTTATTTTAGTAACTCTCTGGACTGCGCCTCAAATTCCAGAGACAACAGGGGCTAAACTATAAAGTTTCCAGAGACTCAGAGCGCTGCACCGCGGACCGCGGGTTGTTTCCCATGTTTCCCGAGGGCTAAATTACAATTTGCGCGAACCTAGGTATTTGGAGTAACCCTAGCCATCCGATCAAGAGTGGATGACCCAGATTAGGTCCATGATTCATTGAATCAGTATGTAGCGTGGTTCATCGGATCAGAGATCGACGATTAGGATTTTATGATTCATGAACAGCGCTCGACGCTAGGATTCGATATTAACGGTCGCAATGCCGCGATCCCGAAGAGGTACGCCAATCTAATCGTGGCCGCCCACATGACAATCTACAGCCTCGATCCACTCACCCCATCTTCTAATCCCAATCGTCCATTCCGGATCCATCGTCCCAAGGATCATCTTCCACCTTTTCACCCTCTACACGACGGCGGGACTGGACTCACGGTGGCGCTTCGCCGCCGAGCGCGGTCACCGCGACTTAGTGCCCCAAAACCTAATCCTAAGTGTATTATACGTAGAGGAGAGTAGGGCAAAGGGTAGGGAGGTGATCTTACCTCTGATTTATGATGATAGCGGCTCTGTCCACGTGATTGCACGGTCGGTAGAAATTTCCCAGCAACGGCGAGCAATTCACCACGCGACGAAGGCACTTGACTTCAACCGCGGCCACGCACGGCTTCACGGACGATGGCGACCCTCCCTCGGCCTAGCACTGAGGACGAAGAACCGGTATCGACGGAAATCACCGACGACGAACCAATTCGCTCCTTCGGCTAACACCTTCTCTCACCACTATGGCGCTTTTGGCTAGGCGTGGATGGTTAGCTGACGACAAACTTGGGATGTGGCAGCTAGGCACCTAAGTAGGACAAAGAAGGGGGGAAGATGGAGGCAATGCGGGCGCCCACGACGTGGCCATTGCGCTCGGTTTGTTACGGACACGAGCAGGGTGACCGGTGGGCCCCGGCTCCAGTGAAATGAATGCGCGGTCAAAAGAGGGACCTGCGCCCGGGACCCGCACGGCAGTGAAGTCTAAGCTTGCGCGCGCGGGAGTGCCGTGTGGCTGATAGCCCCGCCCCACATGCCAGCAGTTGCGGAGAGTGGGGAAGCGAGTGTGTGACCGACCAGGCGGTCCCGCCTATCAGCGCACGGACGTGGATGGGCTGTTCACTGGTGCTAGGTAGTTGGGCCGTCGGGGTGGGTTTTAGCCCAGTAACTGTTTCCCATTTTTCTTTCCCTTTTCCTTTATATTTTCTGTTTTCTTTTCTCATTTTGAATTTCAAATTCAACACCTCCATTTATATTCAACTTTGTGACATAATTTGTTCTTAGATTAAATGTTCCACTTGATCATACCAAAATATAAAAAAAGTTATTTATTCATAAATTTATTTTGTATGGTATGATATTCCTTCCTTTCCTCTTTTTCCTATTTTTCCAAGTCCTTCTAAATTCCAATTTGGGGTACTAATATATTTTCTCTTTACATTATTATTTTTTATACTATCACAAAATGCACACAAAAATAAAGTCTTAGCATGATGCATGATTTAGTGGCATGTCTTTTAGTTATTATTTGTTTTTAAATATGGTGTTCACATGTGATGGTAAATAGATACAACACACACATATAAATAAAGGAAATAATTTTTTTCTCCTTTTATATTATCTCTTACAAATTGGGTATTACACATAGTCCCCCCCGGGTAACCATCATAAGGCAAATGGTTTAACTCAAAAACATGGTTCAGCCTAATGTTTGAACCACGAATGTCCCAACTCCATAAAGCCTCTGTCTTCGGCACATACTTCCCTACAATTTTCACGGCCTCGGCCTCGACTTCACGCACAAACATGGCCGCGTCACGACCGCATAGATCCACTGCGAAGGCTGGACTTCGCACCATCTGGCCACCCAGGGTAGGCATCTGGCGAGGGGTCACTTCGCCCAATGCCCAACCATGCGCCAAGGGCCACACCCTATATGCAATAAACTCCTCCACTAGGTCACGCCCGCTACTCAGGCGGGCAACGTATCGAAGGGCCCCTTCGTCTTCGTCTTCTTCCGCCACCTCGAATCGAGGAAACGCCACATAACAATGTGAGCACAGGATGGCCGGAGGCAGACTTGGCAAGCCTTCGACATCACCGGGAGCCACATAGAACCAAAAATCCCACCAATTACCCCACTTGTTCCTAGCGCAGGGGACTATCTCCACAACCTCAGCCGAAGTCTTCCTAGTCCTCGACGTGAAGGTACACGATCCAAATTGGGATATCTTATCCCCTATCTTCCTCTCCTGCCAATGCAGGCAATAATTCTTAGCGAAGACCTCCATAGACGGCTGCCCGCCGTAGGAAGAAATTGCCCAGACGTACTTCGCAAGCGCCACCATTGCGTTCGGCGTCAACTGGTGGACTTGCACCTCAAACCTTCGCAACACCTCCACCACGAATCGAAGTGTCGGGAGGCGAAGATCGGTAGCAAAAAAGGCCTCAAAAACTATCAACTCGCCCTCAGGCTCGGGGACCTCTTCTGCACTCGGGGCCCGCCCGACACCGTTATCAAAGTAACCAAGCCGCTGTATCTCCAACACGCGACCCAAGAAAATCCTTGAGGTCCCAAACTCCACGGTGTGGCCAAGCTGCAACTCAACCACTGCCAAATCACTCAAGGTCTCCTTGGACGACGGCATGGCCGGCAACACGCTCGCAGCAAACGAGGAAGAAGACATTGCAACGTACCGGTGGTGGCGGCGCGTGGTCTGCTTGATATGGGCCAGATTTCTGGCGCAGAAAGAGCAAGGAGGCTAGGCGAGCAACTATAAAAAGCTAGGGTTTCTGCAATGCAAATGCAAGCAAGCAGCGGTCTCGGTCGAGGCCAGCTTTTTATAGGTGCGACGCGATGCCTCGGGAAACCCACAGTCCAACAGTAACGCGTCCATTAACGTTCACATTTCAAAAACCTTCGCGGGACCACTTCAAGCAAGGGCATCGTTTTCACCATCTCACGGTGGTCTTCGGCACTAGCTGACTTGGTCGAATTGGCCCCTCAGAGGGCAAATGTTGGGGCAAAGGCAAACACGCCACCCTTCACTCGACGATATCTACTTCGCGTGTTGCACGGATGAAGACCGCATTCGCAGGACATGCCGGACGACCAAGGACGTTGTCCATACGGGGGCCTGTTCAGCCCCCTTCGCTCTAGGAAGACAAGACGAAGGCCCCGCGAAGACCATAGGGCCTACTCCCCCCTTAGGGTAGGGAGAGGCCCATGTACAATTTGGCCCATGTAGTAGGACCCCGCGTGGAGCAGTGTGGGTTGGGCCGTGTCTGTAATAAAGTACGCCGTAATGACTCGCTGTAACCTCCCCTCGAGGGAATATTTCGAGGATAAACTAGGTAATCGAGGGTCTAAATGTCCTTTACAGGGTCGGGCAGTCCCTCGATTACCTATAAATACCCTCGTACTGTGCCAAAGCGCAGAGAGAAAATACTGTTGCTTTGACATCCCATGTTAGTTTCACAAATCTCTCCCCCATTCTCCATTTTATCTACCTGTCCTGAAAGGCAGGTACCAACTTGTAGTTTAAACATGATGCATGCATAACCTAATGATTACGGAATCAACTTTTTGTTGATCCCCTACCTCTTACGTATACTATTATTTGGCACTCTGTTACCCGACTCCATCGATAAGTTACTACCAGAAAGTGGCAAGATAAGAATGAAAGAAGGTTTTAAGCTAAGTATTTGAAAATCCTTTGAAGTACTATGTAATGTCCGAAGAGATGGGCTTCGCTCTGATACCAGCTATGACGAAACCTCCCAAGGTATTAGGCCCACCTACAGATGTCCTTGTCCTAAGGACCTCAGACAGTCATGCACGTGCGCGTAATGACTCGGTAAGTTTGGTTATTTGTATCTTCATCCTATCGCCCAAGAGCGCTTAACCCATCATGCAGACATTACATATCATCGGAGTAAAGAATGAGCGGAAAGGATTACAATAACATAATTTACATTCATATAAAAATATAGAAAGAGTATTTATTACATAACCTAGTGTTCGAGTGTAGAACTTATTATTACATTATTGGGAGGCAAAACACCCTCCCACCAACAAGTTTAGTGTTCTTCCTCCTGCTTTGGCACCACCTTGCAGCAGAAACAGCATAACTCGGCTGTTTCATCACCTACAACAACATGGGCTCGAAAACCCTGAGTACGGAGTGTACTTTCGCATGTCTTACCTGTCAAAGGAAAAGACTCCCAAGGATATGCTGGTTTTTGGGAATCAAGGTGAAGCTTATCAAGAATCAAAGACTCTGTTTGCAGAAAAGCTTACTATGAGTGGATCCTTAAAAATTCATTTTTATTATCAGGTTAAGTAGTTACCTGCATCTAGAGTTCTTTCTATCCTAGTTCAAACACTTGGCCTACACTAGCCGTCTTTTATCAACCCTTCGGTTCACTGAATTGCTACGTGTAAGTCAGTGACCAAGTCTTCATGTCCGAGAAGTAACGGCGATCCGAATCGATTAATACCCAGTTGGGGATCTCCAACCACACGACATATGTAGCACTTAACCCTTTCATATATCAACTCGCTACCGCGTTTCTCAAGACCAGAATGGGTTCACGCCAACCGATAGCACAAATACACCACCACCCAGCCTCTTGCCATGGAGGGTACACGCTACTCTTGCTATCTCTCCACTCCCATTGCGTGGTGACCTTTCTAGTATTGGTCCGACCGAGGCAAACCTTACCCATGATGAGGCATGTGTCTAGTTAAAAGGTCCTCGGTCAGCAGGCCCACATCGGCTCGGTCTTTAAGCGACTCAGACGGAGACACTACACCGAGACTTCCCTCTTGTGCAAGTCACCCACCCAGTCTCGTCTTTATCATTTACAACCCAAAGTTTGGTACCTGACAGAGGTACATCTTTTCAGATGTTGAACCCATCATGGCCATGATGGATTCACCTTCATAAGTCTTGTTGGGGACCTTCGGCTTCCGAAGGTCCTCAAAAACAGGATTTAACAGTATTTCTGGAGTATAATGTGTGAACAGGTATCTTCGGACTCAAGTCGGCATCACAGTAGACCAGAATAATACGAAGGTTGATACAGCGCCGAAGGTGTGAGCAGGAAAGCTTCGGCGTGGCAGCAAAAAGTGAAACCGACTTAAAGATGAAAAGGCTATTTAGACCCCGATAGATTACTATAGAATTATTATCAAGTGTAAAGGGCATGAATGTAATTTTGTATGGGTTGTGTCCCGTGCCTATAAATAGATGAACAGTGCTCCCGTACTGTTCACGCTGACTTGGCATTCACTTTTTGCGTCACGCTTGTACTATCATCTCTTTCAAGTTGAAGGTACATTTATAATTCAACGATATTTCTGTTTATACATGATAATATATAATTGTTTATGTTGTCTTTTGTATTCCCTACATTTTATCCTTCGTCACTGTATAATGAATTTATGAAGGTACGCCCTTTCATAACCTTCGTCCAAAAACCATTATATCCTAAGGGAAATAATGCTTCGAAGGACGAAGGACTTTAACGATTAACATTTTCTATGTTGCCTTGTTCTTAACTCATAGCATTTGAGAACAAGTCCCCAACATTGGCGCCCACCTCCGGTGAACTCACTTCCACAGTCTGAGTTTTCTGAACTCCTTCGGCGATCATAAACCTTCGTTATGGCGCCGAAGAAAGCTTCAGCAACTGGCACTGCAGCCCTTCAACCGCTGGACCACAATCAGGAGACTGTCTCTCTTCGGGAGGCCCGAAGCCAGAAAAGGAAGGCTACTAGCCCGACACCGCCAGAGGACGAGATAGATCAAGAAATCAGAGACATGGAGATGCTTCATCAACAAGTGCAGAGGAAGAAAGAAAAGATGGCTAGGCTAGCTGAGCTGCAAAGGCAGATAGACGAAGCCTCTGAGGAAGTTCGTCATCTTGCTCAGGATGAGCAGCACCGAAGGCCTCAGCACCAAGACCTTCATCAGGAGGGTTTCCCCAACGAAGATGACTGGTATGATAATTTCCATCATGGGAATTTTGTTTTCGATGATGCTTCTCCTCTGTCTGCTGAGCTGCAGGCTACACCTTGGCCCTCGTCCTACAAACCGCCTCAGCTTCCCGTATTCGACGGCCATTCAGACCCGAAGCAGTTTTTGATGAGCTACGAAGCAACAGTGTCTTCGTATGGTGGCAATGCTGCAGTCATGGCCAAATCTTTTGTTATGGCTGTCAGGAGTGTTGCTCAAACCTGGTATTCCTCCCTTCGACCAGGAACGATCACTTCATGGCAGAAACTGAAGGACTTGCTGTTAACTAGCTTTCAAGGATTTCAGACGAAGCCGGTCACTGCTCAAGCTCTTTTCCAGTGCACCCAGGATCACGAAGAATACCATCAGGCGTACGTCCGGAGGTTCCTGCGTTTGAGGGCACAGGCGCCAACGGTGCCCAATGAAATTGTCATTGAGGCCATGATCAAGGGGCTTCGGCCAGGACCGTCAGCTCAGTACTTCGCTAGGAAGCCCCCTCAAACTTTGGAGAAGCTGCTCCAGAAGATGGACGAGTACATTCGGGCCGATAATGATTTCCGCCAAAGAAGGGAGGAGGCTTTTAGGTTTTCTGAGATGACCAGGGGCTTCGGAGGAAGGTTCTATCCGAGGCATGTTAGATCAATCCACAACTCTGCCCAAAATGATGATCGAGGGAGCCAACAGCAAAGGCCACAGTGTTCCTCACAGGCTTCGGGGTAACAGCAAGGGCCCTTCCGACCACCAGCCCCAAGAGGCAGAGGCGCCAGGGGCTTTGGCGGAAGATTCGGGGATCAACTAAGAAGAATTTTTTGCTTGTTCTGCGGTGAGAACAAAGGCCATACCACCAGGATGTGCCATGTTACCATCCAGAAGCAAAAGGAAATAGCCGAAGCCGCAGCACAGCATGCTCAGCCGAAGCAGGTCATGCATACTGCTTCGTATCATTCACCTTACATCCCAGAATATGTGGGCAACCACCCTGCAGTTTCTGTTGCTTCGGCGAGTCAACCTCAAGCTTCCTGGCAACAGCCTCCGCCTCCACCTCCGCTGTAACAAGGCCAGCAGCCAGAAGGGAGTCAGTATGCTCCACACCAAAGGGACTTCAGAGAGCAGTCCGAAGCTCGTACAGTCAACAGCACTGTACCAGAGTCAAAGCACATATATTGACAAATATCCTACCTAAATAGCAGTCTTTCTTATTCAGTCTTCTTTTCTGTGTAATAAAGGACATTATTTAGATTTCATGAATATAGTTTCGTTGTTTGCCAAAAGGAAAATATATTCTCTTCACAGGCCTAAGTTGTTGAAGTTTAAAGGTTTATGATAACAAAGAGGACCTTCGGATTATCGAAAATTCTTCGAAGCAACAAAAAGTCGTTCTAAGGAACGCAGAGTAAGTTTGCCGAAGTCACAAAAAGTCGCTCCAAAGGGAGCGCAGTGTAAGTTTTCTGCTCCAAAGTCGTTCCAAAGGGAATGCAGAGCATACAGCGAAAAGTCAACGCTGATACCGCCTAAGTAAAAGGCGAAGCGCGAAAAGTCAACGCGAATACCGCTGAAAGTAAAAGGCGAAGAAGCTCCTAAGGGAGGCTTACAGCGAAAAATAAACGCTGATTCCGCTGAAGTAAAAGGCGAAGAAGCTCCTAAGGGAGGCTTATAAAAGATTGTGTTTTATTGCAGGGATGTGCGTACATCTTCGGAATAAACATCACCTCACATAACATAACATCATCGCATCATTTCGCATAGCATAAGCATCATACATCATGTTGCATATGGCACAAGAGATGGACACAATATTAATCTACAGAAGAACGTTTTGAAGAAAGGGGAAACGTTTTGAAAAAAGGGAAAAATCATAATGTCACAAAGAGATACATTATTGATCTTCGGAGGTGTAGCTTCGGAAAATATCTTCACGAAGCCTGGATATTATTCATCAGAACACTGGACATTGTTGTGACAAAGAAAAATTCTTCTTCACGAAGCATGAAAAGAAGGGAAGGTGTTTTTTCGTCAAAGACTCAAAAGCGGTACGTATAAAGTTTCATGCATCGTAAAGAATTGTGCAATAAAAACAGGTATATTACATTCAGGGTTACAAAATGTTACAATATATTACATTTCAGAAGTTTTTTACAATAATACTTAATCCTCTCTCAAAACGACTTCTGCAGCCTCGTTCAGGAGCCGATTGACGACTTCGTCCATAATAGCTTCAGCCATCTTTTTTATTTCGTCATCTCCTTTCGGCTGAGGGCCCGAAGACGCTTTAGCAGAATCTGAAGTAGGACAGGATACGACTACATTGCTATTACAAATTGCAAACGAATTTTAAAACCTAAAATTACAACACAATAAAAACTATTAGTTAATACCTAATTGACCTTCGGGCTCTGCGCTCTTTTCAGCAGCCTCAGCCACTTCTCTAGCATCGTGAATGCCCTTTTCACTTTTTTGAATAATTTCTCCGGCCATTTCTCGGCCACCATTATCCCAGATATCGGTGAAAAATTTTCCACCGATCATGCTAGCTTCGGCCGAAGGATCTCTTGCATCTTCAAAGGACAAAGCAGCTTCGGATTGTGCTAAAATTTTTACATGTTCGCAACCCTTCTTCTCTAAAATGGTGGCAATTCCTCTGGCACCAGAGAAAGCACATATGTCTCCACGGCTATTTAAAATTTCTTCGAAGGCCTCAGCTTCGTGGTCGATCCATTCGATGGGACCTTCGGGATTGCCTCTTATAAAGTTTTCTTCGCTTGAGAAGGCGCCGACCCTGGCGAAGCTAGCCTTTAACTTCTTAACACACTCTATAGATTTGTTATAGCATCTCTTCTTGGATGACCGAAGCTCTTCAACAGTTCCTTCTAAGTGATCTGCCCATTGGTCGCTGAGTTCTCGCTTTGTTTCTTCAAGTATGCGTTCTTCCTTGGCTCTGGCCAGTTGTTTCCGAAGATCTTCAATTTCGCGCTTCTGAGCTTCAGCTTGACTTTTAAAAGCAGCTTTGTCTTCTTTTATTTTATTTATCAATGAATGTAATATCTTATCTTTTTCGAGACCTTCGTTCCTCAGTTCAATTACTTCGGAATGAAGGTTGCTCAGGGCTATAGTACACCCTTCGTCTTCAGCATCTTTCTGTGCCCTGAGGGCATTGCTAAGTATCAAGCCCTGCAAAGAGAAATATGTGTGTGTCAATAGATTTAACTAAAGGAAAAATTTTGGTCCCAGCAAGAAATTACAAAGATTCCATTTGTTGTACCTTTAAGCTATTATATGCTAGGCTGTCGGCCAAATCATTTTTCGATAACACTGAGAGCCCGTCTTCCAGTGTTGGGAATCCGAAGCTCTTGCTCATCTCCCGGCAGACAGAAATTTCTTTGCTGTCAGGGAGACAATACAAAAAGTCTTCTTCTCCACTGCCATTGAATATTAACGCCCCCTTTGGATACTTCAGCTTTTGGGCGTAGCGCTGGGCCTCTTGCTCTTCTTTTTCTGATAGTTTTTTCCCCGAAGCATGACGAACAATATAATCGCGAACTTTGGGGGATGCTTCGGGGGCAATGACACCGATTTCTTCAACAAAAGTTGGCTTTGTTATTTTTTCTGCCTCACTTTCCAAGGATTTTATCTTTGCGGGCTCTGAGGAACCAGCTTCGGCTTCAGGTTCTTGCTCTGGAGTTTTAGTATCAGAAATTTCAGTTGTTGTTTCAGGAATGACAGCAGCCTTCTTCGGAGGTGTGCTTGAAGATTTGATTGTTTCCAGTACATCTAGCACATTAGCCATTCTCTTTCTTTTCGGAGTCACTGCTGGCACTTTTTGATTTTTTACTGTCTCAACATTTGCTGCAGAACTCACAACTTCTGATGTTTTTTCTTCAGTTGGTTTTTTCACTTTTTCCATTTTTTCTGTGGATGGCGCTTCGGCCATTTCTTCGGTTTCTAGTAGCGAAATCTTCGGTTCTTCCAATTCTATCCTCTTTGGCGTTTCGGCCATTTCTGCAACTTCTGGCAGCAAGGTTGGTTTGGTTGGCTTTTTAGCCTCGGTGGCCGAAGAAGTTTCTCCGGTAAACTCAGGCACCGAAGCTGGTTCAATATAGCGTGGCCGATGTGTGAGGACCTTAATCTTCTTTCTTTTCGGTTCTGGCTCGCTAGGAGCAGTTGCAGCTTCTTCTTTTGCAGAGGTTGTGTTTTTTCTCTTCTGCCTTCGAATGGGATAGCAATAGTCAGGGTAGACGAACCCGATTGCATCAAATACCCGATTCAGCCTCTTCTTTTTTCGGCCTCCGAAGGCTGCTGACATTGCAGTATCTTCAGCCTTCGAATAAGCCCCAAGCAGTTCATCACTTAAATTTTCAATACTTTTTAACCAGTCATCATCTGGCTCAACGAATTTATCTCCGAACTTAAAAGTGTACTTCAGCCTGATAAGTCCACCTTCGTCGGCCTCCTTTATGGTTTCTTGTGGCATTTCCCATTTCTCCGCGAGCGGCCATACCCTGAAGGCAATATGCTCTTGTACTAAATCTCTTGTTCCAATAAAAGAACAGATAACGCCGAAGGCCCTCTGGCATTCTTCGGCAGCTTCATTCATTTCAACCTTCGGCCTCCGAAGGCCGAAGCTTTGCCAAATAGGGCGCATAATTACACCTTTGATATCTTCTCGTACTGACAGGTCATTCTTCACATAAAACCATTCTGTCATCCAGTCTCCGGGCCATCTCTTCCGAAAGGTTGGCACGGGACAGCTTGACCCGGACCGAGAAACGAAACTGTAGCAGCCAAAATTATTATGATACTGTTCCTTACCCCAAGGTTTTGTTTCGTATGATAATTCGTGTATATTGCAGAAGCTTTTTGCATCAGGCTTCAGACCTTGGCTTCTTACGGCCCACACGAAGATATTCAGCCTTATGATTGCCTCAGGGGTAAGTTGGTGAAGATAGACTTCGAAGATTTTCAGCACCTCCACAACGAAGCTGCTCAAGGGAAATCGCAGTCCAGCTTTCAAAAAGCTTCGGTACACTACGACTTCATTTTCTTCAGGGTGTGGACAAGTTTTTTCCCCTTCGTCGGCCCTCACAATGGACAAATCCCGGAAATACCTTCCTCTCATGTTCACAAGATGATTCTCTTTGATAGTTGATTTACCATAAACTGAATGGCTTGGTCGCCAGGGACGATCTTCGGAGTCTTCACCACCACTGTCCACATCATAACTGTCACTGTCACCAGTATCTTCAGACAAACCCTCCAGAATTTCCTTGGTGATTTTTTCTGTATTGGTTTTTGACATCGCTATAAGAAACCCCAAGTTTTTCTCTTCGACGAGGCTCAGCTTCATCTCAGCAGCAGTCTTCTTATCTTCAGACATCTTCGGAGACACTAAAAAACTATTTTCAAAGCCGAAGCTTCAAAACTAAAAGCTTAGCAAATCTTAGTGCACAAGAGCTAAAAATTGAGTGAGCGGGAGCAGTTGGCCAGAGAGCGTGTCAAATGAGCTTGCGGTATGACCGTATTTATACGCCAAGTGCGTTGAAAATTGAAAGACCCCGCTTGTCAGTGAATGTTGCTATTCTAGCAAAGGGAAGGTGTTTTTCGGACCTTCGGCGTAAAACCTTCGTCCATGTCGCAATCTAAATTTATTATTTTAAAACAAATTAATATTGCGAGGGGCTACTGTTGGGGACCTTCGGCTTCCGAAGGTCCTCAAAAACAGGATTTAACAGTATTTCTGGAGTATAATGTGTGAACAGGTATCTTCGGACTCAAGTCGGCATCACAGTAGACCAGAATAATACGAAGGTTGATACAGCGCCGAAGGTGTGAGCAGGAAAGCTTCGGCGTGGCAGCAAAAAGTGAAACCGACTTAAAGATGAAAAGGCTATTTAGACCCCGATAGATTACTATAGAATTATTATCAAGTGTAAAGGGCATGAATGTAATTTTGTATGGGTTGTGTCCCGTGCCTATAAATAGATGAACAGTGCTCCCGTACTGTTCACGCTGACTTGGCATTCACTTTTTGCGTCACGCTTGTACCATCATCTCTTTCAAGTTGAAGGTACATTTATAATTCAACGATATTTCTGTTTATACATGATAATATATAATTGTTTATGTTGTCTTTTGTATTCCCTACATTTTATCCTTCGTCACTGTATAATGAATTTATGAAGGTACGCCCTTTCATAACCTTCGTCCAAAAACCATTATATCCTAAGGGAAATAATGCTTCGAAGGACGAAGGACTTTAACGATTAACATTTTCTATGTTGCCTTGTTCTTAACTCATAGCATTTGAGAACAAGTCCCCAACAAGTCTTTTCTTTGTAAAAATTCCCATCGCATATGAAGCATCACCTTTTGTTTAAAACAAAGAATTTTGTTTTCTAAAGCAAAGCTAAGCATCAGAAAACTTGTTTGAATAAATTAGGTAACAAGGAATGGTAATCAGGTTACAAGGAAGGGAATGCAGCAATTGTTTAGCACACAACTCCTATCACCTAATGCATCATCTCAAGTGATAAAGAGTTTAAAACCACATGGAAAAGGGATAATGCACCGGGGCTTGCCTTTTGTTGCAGGAGGTTCCAGGTCTCTACTCCACAAATGTCTAAGTAGAAGTTATTCTCAGCTGGTGGGTTCTTAGCTTGAGGGAGAACTTCTTCCTCAACTACAATCTCTTCTCCATTCTCTATACATGACAGTACATGTATATGAATGCTTATGTGATGCTATGAATATGCAGTTACATAATAGAACATACTAAGTTGCATTTTGAATACAACTTTACTTCAGGGTACCCACTAATCACTAAGGTTTCCTTAGTATTCTATCAATATTAAGCAATTAAATCCTAAGAGGCTAGTTTATTGGGTTTGGGAGCAAACAATGTCCAAATCATTTCAAACTTCACCCAAGGTCTTTAATCATCATACTAAGCCTGCTCAAAAAGTTTTACTATTTTTGGAGCTACGAAATTATTTTTAAAATTCTAAAAGGCTTGGTTTGAGCATCTTTAAATGCTAAATAATTCCAGGCTTTGGTTAAAAATATTGGAACTATTTTTATTAAATACTAGATGATTTTAGAAGTCTAGCAAAATTGGTCTCATATTTTTACCATTTTTTCTATTATTTTCTACAAATTTCCTAATCTGGTATTAAAAAGAAAAGGAAAAGAATGAATAGTATTGGGCCAAATCTGGCCCAAACCAGCCCACGAACAGAGGAAACGAGCGCGCGCCCACGCTGGCGGCTTTGCGCAGAGGCCCCTGGCCATTTGAATAACCGGTAAAGAGCCCGCGACACTATTCATCTGTCTCACTGACATTTGCGCAAAGACCCTCGGCTTTCTATTTCTTCACCAAATCAGTCCCTGGCGACGGCGCGCTCGCCCGCCAGCCATCCCCTCACTAGGACTCTCCTCAAACGACAACGACGGTTGAAATCGAGCGTCGGACCAACATCCCCGATCCCAGGCGAGCCTAGTCCATGCCCTAATTGAGCTAGTCTGACCCAGAATCCCCTCTGCCCACGACGACGGCGAACGCTGAGGGCAAGCCGAGGTGTTCCCGACGATCCAGCATGGTAGCGTTCAAGCGTTTGGGTCGATAAGCAACATTAACAATCAAGGATGCTTAAACACATCACATAAGGGGATGAATAGACCTAAGAACGGCTGGCCATGGTGGGGTGTTTCACGGCGGCGCCGCAAACCGATTTGGGGGAAAATTCGGATTCGGGCGCTACTGTGGCTAATCGGGGGTGAGGAGTGGTGCTCTGAGTTCGTAACAAGCTAACGGAGCACACTGAACACTCAATTTATAGATACCACTTGAGGGTTTCACGAATTTGAGATGGGATGACTTGTGGTCAGAGCGGAGGTGAGTCATCAGAGCATAACTATCATGGCGCTCACGAGGTAAAGACCCTGGCGGTAAACGGGTTGTCCACTGTGACGTCTTGTGACATGATAACAAGCGTAAGCACGCGGCACGGCTACAAAGGGCAGAAACTCCAGCGAGAACACTTCGGCTGGTCGCGCGACAAGTAGCGCGGTGAACAGTCCAATGATAAGGCTCCAACTCTTCCCCGTGTTGAGATTTTTCACCTCACGTAGATATCCGCGCGCCACCAGGCACGAATCGCAATGCCGGCGTGGATCATGGCGCGGGTTCACCGGCAGCGAGATGCACCGAACCTGAAGATCTTTTCACTACTGTAACATCAGGATCTTCTTCAGCCGTTCTAACAGAGCATCTTCAGGGGCGTTTTTCTTCAATTTCTACGTGATGAGCTACTGATCGGATTACATCAAAGTATTTAACCTATATACCAGCTTCAATTCGATCATAGGAAACCTAGTCATTTGCTCACTCGATCAAGCTTAAATTGGCTCCAAAGTTCATCAGATCACACCATCAGTCGGGTTTCAGTCTTTAGTGGTGACTGACAGCCGAACTTTAGATCCATTTCTCTCCCATTTCCATGTAACTCCAAGGCTTAGTCACTTAATCAAACTTGTACTACTAACATAGCTCTACCATTTTGTTTGAATGACTTGGGGCAAAATCTCCATGGATTAAGAGATACAAGGGCACAAACTTGGCCTATTCACACTGATTTCAGAGTTAGCCATATGGGTGCCCTTGGGAACTTTTACAAATTACTCCAGTTTGTTCCACAACACTTGAAAATCTTCCAATGTAAAAGTTGTTTAGTTTTTTATACTCTACCACTTTGATATATGCACTTTGGTCCAAAAGTGTATAGAAATTGAAATAACCTTATAGGGCACAAATTAGGGTTTCTAGGGTTCTTATTAGAGTTTTGAGTGCTCTAGGGTTTATGTGCCACTTAAACTCTCCAAGTTTAGTCTCTTATGAACATTTCCACTAACTTTTGAGATAATACTCAATTTGGTATCACACACACCCACAAACCTCTATCCCTTGGTTAAGTACCCTATTCTAGGGTTTAAGGATCACTTCAAATCATCACATCACAACTTGTTTGAAGTTTTAGCCTAGTGGATGCACTCTAGGTGTAACATACATAATGAAATGTCAATGCATATGATGTCATGCCCAAGTTTTAGTTCTTATAACACCAGGGGTGTTACAATTACTATACATTGTGATAGCCATAGTGCTATATGTCTTACTAAAGGTTAGATATTTCATGAAAGAACAAAACACATTGATGTGAGATATCACTTTATTCAAGGCGTCATTACTAAATATGATGTTAAGGTATGTAAGATAAGTACCCATGAAAATCATGTTGATATGTTGCTAATGCTTATTCCAAGAGCTAAGTTTCAGCTATGCTCAGACCTAGTTGGTATTACTGAAAGCTCTCTTGTGGGTTTTGGTGTTTGGATGACAACCCAATTAAAGAACTAACAAGTGTGCTAAGTGTTGAATAGGTGCTTATTGCAAAGCTAATAGGGTTCAACACAAGTGAACAAGTGTGATGGTCTAAAGATTAAATTATCTATGGATAATGAACACTACTTAAGTGAGACTCGGTGTGCGTAACTCAAAGACAACCGATCAAACCAAGGATGGAGGCAAGAAGAGCTTCGAGGTACCGAGTGCACGGGAGAAGGACAAGGAGACCAAGAACCCAAAGCCAGGGGTGCAGAAGAAGACTTGCAAAGTCAAGGTTGGTCGAGTTAAGAGTTATGGTGCATCAAGGATCACTACATAAGGACATGACTTACAACCAATGAGGTAACATCTACAGTTATGTGGTGTAAGTCATAAGGCTCAAGATCAAGCTCGAGAAATGAGCAAGGGAGTTGGAGCTTAGATATGTCAATCTAGATCAAATCAAGTTGACTTAATGGTTTAGAGTCCAACATCGACCTCAAACATGCCAAATTGGGTAAAACGATGAAAAATGTTAAGTATGTAAGGTTTGAGTGTTCAACCATGTCGTATACACCTCTTACTACAAGTTTGGTGCTTTGGTTTGCTCTCTAACTCTTTCTGTAGAGAAAGTACCATTCTGAGCTCTGCTAGAGGAGAAATAGAAAAGCTAGAAGAAGAACAAGAAAGATGTAAGTTTTTAGGACTAAATCAATTGGATTATACTCTAAATGCGTTTTTTAAGTCTCAGGAAAATCCTCCAAAAAATTAAAGTCAAATAGAGAAAGAACGGAGGAAAAATCACTTAGTGTGTTGTTGGCTGGTGCACAGGACAGTGAATAGTAGCTGTCTGGTGCACAGGACAGTGAATAGTAACTCTGTCCAGTGCACAGGACAGTGAATAGTGACATGTTCGGTGCACAGGACAGTGAATAGTAGCAGTGTTCAGTGCACAAAACAGTGAATAGTAGCTATGTCTGATGCACAGGACAGTGAATAGTAGCTGTGTCCAGTGCACAGGACAGTGAATAGTGACCTGTCCGGTGTACAGGACAGTGAATAGTAACCTGTCTGGTGCACCAATGGCTAGCTGTTCCAGAGAAGGAAACTGTCAACAGATCCGTTACTATTTACTGTCTGGTGAACCACCGGACAGTCCGGTGCACTCGCAACCAGGGAAGGCTGGGAGCTTCCAAATGAAGCTCCAACGGCTCCTAGGCCCTTTGGGGCTATAAAAGGGACCCCTAGGCATCTCAAACAAGTACACAAGTGCAGCCAACAAGTGCATACATCATTTGGATCAATTCTCTCTCCCTCTCTTGTGTGTCTCTCTAGTTTGTGTAGAGGCGAAGTTATAAGCCTTTAGAGAGAGAGGAAGAGCTGTTGAGAGCTAGAGCAAAATCTTGAGCGCATTGTTACTCTGTCGGAGTACTGTCGAGAATATTGTAAGCAGCCACGGCATCGTTGTAACTGATATCAACATAGTGGAAGGTTCTATCTGTCGCACTGACAGATCTGAGCAAACGGAGGAAGGAGTTGAAATAGACTCCAAGCCAAGGTGTGGCTAACTCCAACGAGGACTGGACAAGCATTTCAGGCTTGGCTGAACCTCGGGATAAATCCCTATGCCTGTGTGCTCTGCTCTGTGCTGTGTGCTGTTTCTCTATCTTATTTGCTGTTTATACTTGCACTTCTATATTTATATGTGGTACAAGCTATCTTCGAAGTGCAGGGTATTTTAAGACAGGAACTTCAATTCCGCTGCAACCTACTCGAAGGGTCTTTTATTCCACTGCGATCCAGCCTTCGAGTAGACAAAGAACTTCCAGTTTAAAGTGATAATTATTATTCGCCTATTCACCCCCTCTAGGCGACATCTAGATCCTGTTCCCGGGCATAGGGAACTTTCAATTACAATTTAAGTCATATTGACTTTAAGCATCAACAATTATTAATTATTAAAGTGAGTTAACTGATGATACTTCAATTTCTACAGATAAAATCCATCTCAAGATTGAGTTTATTGGAATATGATCTGAATTCTAATGCGAATCTTATAGGGACATTTGGAGGGCCCATTGTTCAGGTTATATTAATTAACAAATTTATTTCGCATTGGACTATAATCCGTCTGTCCTATATATACATCTTGTAAGTCGCACAAAAAATACAAATGACTCATTATACTCCCCACATATCGTAAACTCTTCTTATATAATGAAGATTGCGGTTGGCGCTTATGTTTTTTCTATAAGGGGTTTTCAAGTAAAAAAATATATGTCTCATGTTGATCCATATTAGCATTATTTGCTAACAACTAGAATGTGAATTTGAACTCTATATATGTAGGAATTGACTTGCTATGTAGTTGAATCATCAACCAACATGGATCTAAACTTGTGAACAAGTCTACAATATAATGTGGTAGTTGTTGAACTTGTGAAAAAGTCTGCAATGCAATGTGTTAGAATTATGTCTTTTTTGGAACAAAATGGAGGCGCTAGCAAAAACCAAGTAGCTAATTCCAATATTTTGTCATTGACGGTTTGGTGACAGGAAATGGATGTGAAATCTGGTTGGTGGTTGTTCCTGATGGTGTCGTGACAAGAACGAACACCAAATCCTTGTCGGTGGTCGTTTTTCTTGAGGGTTGTGCGACATGAATTGAATGCAAATTCTTGTAGCTCCACAAATCTTGACAAGGATTTCAATCGATCAAATTGATAGTAAATACTGTTGATTGGTCTAGGGCTGGGCATTTGGTTTTTTTGGGAACTTTGGTTCGGTTTTTCGGTTTTCAAAAACTTCGGTTTTTCAAATATTAGAAACCGATTGGTTTTCTAGAAAATTAAAAACCGATAAGTTCGGTTTCGGTTTTTTACTTCGGTTTTTGGTAAAAACCGAATACCAAACTTATACTTAATAAGGATAAATGACAACACATTACACATAATTTTTAAGAGTAAAAATTATATAGGTATAAATATTTCAAAATATATCATACATCACATACAAATAAGTGAATAACAATTTGATTGCATTACACATTTAATTCACATAATCAAATAGTCAAAATTTTGAATTCATAATGTTTGGTATTCGGTTTTTTTGGTATTTCGGTTCGGTATACGGTGAAAACCGATTACGATACTGAATACCGAAATTCTCAGATGTAAAAACCGAAACCGAACCGAACTACCAAAAAAACCAAAATTTTGGTTCGGTTCGGTACGGTTCGGTTTGGTTTTCGGTTTACGGTAAAAAAATGCCCACCCCTAATTGGTCAAACTAGCCATGTTAGAAACTGCCGACATGAAAAGTTTCCTGGTGAAAGTTCATTAGGATTTACAGAATTTTCCCATCGAGATGTTCATGCTAGCTTGTTCTTATCAGTTTGCCAAGAGGAAAATGTTTCCTCATGATTTTTCACTCATTCTACAATGTTCTCTAGCCTAATAGTGTTATATAACTATTAAGAAACTACATGCAAATTACAATGCATATATGTTATGGTTAGTTTGGTAGGGCTCTAGCTCCACTTAAAATGCCTTTGCTCTAGTGGATCATATCAAAAGAATTTTATAAAAGAAAAGTTTGGCAAAACTGCACTGGATAGAATTTTTGAGAGGACGAGAGGGTAGAAGCTAAAGATTTTAGGTGACTCCTAGATTAAAAAGGTTCTTGGCGTGTTGGTGGATTTAGAGGCGAAGTCATTTTTACTCCCATTTAGTAGAGTTTCTCTTGGTCAATTTAGAGGTGAAGCTCTTTTTCACTCCAATTTAGTGGGGTTTCTGAGAAGCTAGAGCTTGTTTAGAAGCCTTATAAAGGTAAATTGTACTATATTTACTCTATTCAGCACAAAATATGTTAGATAGGGAGCCATGTATGACCCATTTTGTCTAAACTAAGCTTTGTGATCTCTATATTCTAAATTGTAATACATTTTGATTTTTAGGCACATTATTTTTATTATATATATATAGTTTGTATATTACGAGCCCTGGTCTTCCAATAGCTAGGGGAAGCCCTGACCTAATACTTCCATCCGGTTCAGCCGCACCAGGTCTCGAGCGTCTATAAAAAGAGCTCCAGGCCGCCAGGGCTCAGTTTTTGACGCTCCCACCACGATGCACGAGCGACGATCGCCCACCTAGGTGCGCACGATAGAGGTAGTTTCACGAGAGCGCGAGACGGTGGTTCTCCGATCCAAAGGTGCGATGGTGGCGGTTCTCCGATCCAGAAGCGCAACGACAGTGGCTCCCTGATCCGGAGGTACGGGGCGGCAGGTCCCCGGCGACACGACAATGGGGGTTCCTCGATCCGAAGGTGCAACGATGGCGGCTCCCTGATCCAGTTGCACGACGACGACAGTTCCTCCATCCGGAGGCACAGAGGCTCCCCGATCTAAAGGCATGGTGTAAATGGCTTCCCAGAGGCGCGGCGGTGGCTCCCCAGAGGCACGCCCCACCATACGCACCGCAGGCCCTGTGACATCCTCCGATCCAGCGTGCTTCAGGCATCCTCCAGCGAGCGGTGGCAAATCCCAGAGGCAAGGTGGCGGTTTCGCGAGTGGCGGCCCTGTTTTTATGCGACTTTGTATACATATTTTATGCCAACGTCAATAGGTGTTTACGACATATATTTTAGTTCATGGCTCCCCTTCCATATATTGTTTGTTTATGATATTTCTATTCACATTTTACGTAAATATTTATTAATTTTATGCATTATCTCATTACCTAACCTGTTGTGTATATTGGGTTCCTACCGTTTACGCCATATGTACAAGATATTTATGACACACTCATTTACGCAACGAAACAAAAATTCACAAAAAGGTAACCGCTCCCGAAAATAAGGCCATTTGCCATGATTTTGTAAAATCTTACGCAAGCAATCCCTTCATTTATGGTGTTCATTACTGCCATAAAAAATTATATTCCCTAATCACCTAATCAACTCCTCTAATCAAATCATTTTTATTTATGTTGCCTGTATGGACGTGTGTGATGTTGATTCGAACCGTATGCCAAATTTTTACGCAGTGTACCGCAATGCTTAAATACCTTCACCGTGTAGCACAATTAGTACTCCCTCCGTTCATAAATATATGACACAGAAACTTTGACCACTCGTCTTATTCAAAAAATAATGAGTTATCATTTATTTTGTTGTGATTTGTTTTATCACATAAGATAGTTTGTGCTTGATTTAAAATTTTATATTTTTGAATAAATATTTTGAATAAGACGAGTGGTCAAAGTTTTCAAAAAAAGTCGACAGTGTCATATATTTATGAAAGAAGGTAGTATCAGTATATATCATAAACTAGTTCTAAGAAGCCTAGATGCATGGCTGTTGGAGAGATCCTATATTTATGGAGAAAATAAAGCACTTAAAATAGACTTTTTATTTCCATGCATTCCAATCGATTTTCTTTCAACACACATTTTTGTCATCCTAATTTTGTGCGCATATAGCACAAAATTGATTTTTTACGAGGGTACCATATTACATAAATACTTAAACTTTATAGCATACTTGGTATTATTATATATCATAAACTGATTATAACGAGTCTAACTGCATGGCTGTAGCAGAGATCCTAAATTTATGTAGGAAATAAATCATTTAAATTAATTTTTTTGTTTCCATGAATGTCAATCCATTTTCTCTCAATGCACATTCTTATCATCCTAAATTTGTGCAAATGCAGCAAGAAACTGATTTTTATGCAGCGTACCGTATTACATAAATATCTATATCGTGTAGCATAATTAGTAGTAATATATATCATAAACTGGTTTTAACGAGTTAGCTGCATCGCTGTTATAGAGATCCTATATTTATGGATAGAATAAATCATTTAAATCTGAATTTTTGTTTCCATGCATGCCAAACTATTTCCTAAATTTGTGCACCTGCATTTCAAAATTTTCTTGCATACAAACGGTAATGTGGGGACCGGGGGTTTCACTGACGTGCGTACGTGGGGTATTAGCCTGGTGCATGGCGGAGACGTATCAGACTGCATGCACCTGGTTGTTGGGAACGATCCAGGGGTGCCTAGGGCTTCCTGTACCTATTAGAATCCTAGGGCTCCCAATATTCCCTCCCTAGAAAAACAATGTGCATAAAAGTATATTTTTTATAATTTAGAATAGAGGGAGTGTTTTGGAATGGAGGTCAATAGATAGATAGATAGATAGATAGATACTCCTACGATAGATAGAGATATTATGGATAGATATACACATAAACATAATAATAGATATAGATATTATCAATAAATATAGATATAAATACAATCAATAGATAGAGATATCATGGATAGATAAAGATATAAACAAAGATATAGATTGATAGATAGGAAATTGGAATTGGCATATACCAAATATCTATATAATCTCAAATATAGTTTCATCTCTCAACTCTGAACTTTTAAACATTCCAAGATACCTAAAAGTTCACAAAGATTGTTATTGCTAGATTTGTTAAAAAAGAATTTCATAACATATACAACAATATAGTTTACATATATTGCTTGTGATTTTTTTTTTAAAAAAATGGTTAGGCAGTTGGCACAAACATCAATACAATACACACATTATATTAATTGTGGGAAACATGTCACGTAGGGTTCTTTGAACGCAAGAAACTAAACATCTGTATAATAGATCGACTGATGTTATGAATGAGATATGGTACAAGACGGTGTATGCCTTACAAACACAAGATAAAGTTCTACTCAATTATGATCTATATTATGGTTTGTACTCGTATTATAATATGATTACATCTATGGCACATAATCGACTTATAACTCTTGCCTCTGCGTTTTTAAAGGGAGCTAGGGACCCAACATAGAGGCATGTGCATGATTTGAGAGACAGGGAAGAGATATGGAAAATAGACATGTTTAAAGACAACTCACAAGACTAGCTCATTACATCAACTCATCTATACACAGCAAAAGCACCAGTTGTTACGCACGGTGGAATGGTTGAGTTTGGGCACCACTCCCGTCACTTGTCTCCTCTTTCGAAGATTTCGTAATCGGTAGTAATGGTGCCAATACACGACGGACGCCGCCGCCAGCCACCGGACGTAGCCGGGATCCAAACTGTTCTCTGTCTGTCGTTCCCTTTTCCTCTACGCCAAGGCAAGGGTCCTTATGATGAGGACATCACTTCTATACATACAATGAATGGACCGATAACACGATCTCGTGCACGACAGCTAAATCTCCAGGTACATTCTACCATAGTCAATTGTGTTTCAGAGCTTATGCTTGGGACCATGGATGTTTTGATGATTAGGTACCTTGGAGAGAACCAGCAAGGACTTGGGAAAGGTCGGGCGGCCAAAACAGGAAGGAGATCAAGTCTGACTCAGCTGTGACTCCATCTCGGGTTTCAGGACCAGTCTGCACTAAAATGGACGCCCAAGATGCAACCGGACTTCGATTGCGACGGACTGGATATAGTTGGAAAGATAACGAAATTATCTAACCAACCCAACTGATTCCACCCTAAAATTCATCCGGAGTCAACGGGAATAGTCAAAAAAAGTCATCGTTCAGATTCTGTTTTGGTGCTGCGACACCGTCTGTTGGGCCGTTGGGCCGTGTATCGCATCAGAGCCCATTAGGGGCGAGTCCAGGGGTCACGCACGCCCTAATACTCTATTTATTCAGCAGCCGCCGCCACATTTAGGTTTAGGTTTTGCTTAGATCAATTCTGTCATCGAACAGTGTCGCCGTCATCGGCTTGTGAGACCCTATCACGTAATCAATACAATTTTGGTTGCGTTTCTTTCCTGTTCTTGCTTGTATTCTTGATTGCGCTTGCAGAGATAAGCCTTCATGGCGAGGTCATTCGTGTGTCACGGGTGATAACCAACGGAGCCGTGGTGTAGTGATTGCGAGGAACCGTTCGCTCGGAGCCTTGGATCATCAACGTCGAGATCTCCACTCAATCAAGTTATCGTATCTTACGGAAGATCGGGCCGCGTCTACTATCAATTGGTATCAGATTTCTAGGTTGCCCGTGAGGTATAATCCTACCTTTAGATTAGTTTTGTTTTGTCCCATAGTCCACAAAAAGCCAAAAAAAATTACGATCAGTTTATTCCGACCTAAAACCATCGCCTTAGCCTTTGCACAATTCAGTTTTAGAGTCCGCAGTTCTGAGTTCGTGTTCTAGTTGAGTTCGGTTGCTGAATTAGATTTGTTTTGGTTCAATTTGATTTTGTCCATCCGCTTCCATCCTACAAAACCGACCCTATCTACAAAATAGATTTTATCTCTAAAACCGACCCTATCCACAAAACAGATCCTATCCACAAAACAGATCCTATCTATACAACCCACTCTATCCAAAAAACAGATCCTATCTCTAAAACCGACCCTATCCACAAAACAGATCTTGTATCTAAACCAACCATATCCACAAAACAAATCCTATCTCTAAAACCGACCCTGTGCTCCATAGCCGCCGCTTCGGTTTCTGCCGATTTGTGCCTCTGAAAACCATAACTTGAGGTACCTTCCATAAAACAGGCATAACTTTTCGCTCGGTGCTCCGTTTGAGCTCCATTTTTTACAGCAGATTCTTGACTCCATTCTGGGGTAACCCAAACTCACCTTTGGCTTGTTTGGTTCGGTCAAAAAATTCAAAAAAAATCAGGAAGATAATTAAAAAAATTGTTTAAGTGTTTTCAGGAATTTTAGAGATCCTTTGTGAATTTCTCTAGGTCACAATACAACTATGTTTCAATTGAAATTTTGTGTGCTTCCATCTTTTGTGATTTTGCATCAGTGATAAAAAATTCAGAATATTTCAAGCTCTTTTGCTGGTACTCCTTTGGAAACGTGCCTTTGATTTCTACTAGTGCTGAAAAATCTCCTATATTTACAGAACTTTCATTTCTACTAGATACTTGTACCTCCTTTCTTGTGCCTTGGTCCAACTGTTCTATTACATTTTCTAGGCCAGCAACTAGGACGAGTACTTGGAACACTTATTCAGCATTGCTATCTGTTACTGACTTGTGTGCCACATATATATATTTAGTCAGCCTTCCCAAAACTCCAGCTTTCTCTCGAGCAGAACAGGTACTCCTTTGCAATCACACCCACGCTCGTTGGATGGTCACACCGGTCACCGTTTGCCACCTGCAGTGCTGGTAAGAACGTTGTAAGAGCGGGGTAAGACGCTCCATAATTTGTATTCCACCTCCACACCCACCCTGGGAGATAGTTGTAGGGTTCATATTGTTTGTTGCCTTTTGTCTCTGTTTTCTGCTAACAATGACAGGACCAAAGAATCAAATGGACAAGGACAAGGGGCCTAAGCTTAACGACGATGAGTGTGTCTCTCAGCTGGAATTGAAGGAGATGATGCGCGCGATGACTGAAGCTTTTAAAAAGTACCAGGACTCTGCGGCGACATCCTATGAGCAGCTTGATCGACGAGTTGATGAACTTGCTACACGTATGGACGTACTGGAGGCTCGTCCCCCACTATCAACTCTAGCCCCATCTCACTCTCCTGTGGACGACGACGACGATGACGACGATGTTTATGCACCGCTGCCACAACGCCTCACACGTAATCGACAAGGTATGGAAGGTAATGGTAGACGTCGTCATCATAATCCTCAACTAGACTATGATCCATTTGCTAAGATTAAGTTCTCTATTCCACCGTTCATGGGTTCTTATGATGTTGAAGCTTACTTAGACTGGGAGATGACGGTAGAACAAAAATTTAATTCTCATCTTGTTCCTGAGCAGCATAGGGTTAGACAAGCCACTAGTGAATTTAGAGATTTTGCTATCATTTGGTGGAATGAACTTGTTAACACACGTGTTGCACCACAAACATGGAATGCGTTAAAAGAGGAGATGCGAGCTCGCTTTGTTCCCCCTTCTTATAGACGTGATCTTTGAAAAAAATTGCAACGCTTAGATCAGGGAGACATGTCGGTACAGGAATACTACCAAGAGCTTGAGAAAGGTATGCTACGATGTGGGGTAGTTGAGGATCCGGAGGATCAAATGGTTAGGTTTTATGGGGGGATTGAGGCGGGAGATTTAGGATATTGTTGATTATAAAGAATATCATTCTATACAACGCTTGTTCCATCTTTCTATGTTGGCAGAAAAAGAATTGCAGGGTCGTCAACAGCGGATGAGCAGCACTTTCGCGCCACACCAGCCACCGGCGCCAGCCAAGGCGTCATCCTCTTCGGGCGTATGGACGTCCACATCTTCCTCAACCAGCGGCACACGCAGCACCGCACCTTCGGCATCACAGGGACACGACAACAGCAAGTCCTTGGTGCCTTCAGGTGTTGCAGCAAAACCTACTACGACCACCTCTTCCACAGGCCGCTCCTCCGACATCAAGTGCCACCGCTGCCAGGGACTTGGCCATATTCAGCGAGATTGCCCAGCAAATGGGCATACATTGCTACTGGTGATGCGACCGAGACCTATAAGGCCTTGATTGTGCAACGAGCTTTGAGTGCCACGGCTAGTGACGACGACAACAAACAACGCCACAACCTCTTCAACATGTTCCTCATCGTCAAGGACTACCGTGTACATACCATCATTGACGGTGGTAGCTGCAACAACTTGGTGAACGTTGAGTTGGTCAAGAAGCTTGGCTTGACCACACGAGAGCATCCCCACCCTTATCACATTCAATGGTTTAACAACCGAGGTAAGTTCAAGGTAACAAAAACAGCAAGGGTGCATTTTTCTATTGGCTCTTACCATGACTTTGCTGATTTCGATGTGGTGAGTATGGATGCTTGCTCTCTTTTACTAGGACGTCCTTGGGAGTTTGATACTGATGCTATTCACCATGGTAGATCTAATAAATATACTTTCATGCATAAGGGAAAGAAAATTGTGTTGCTTCCTATGACTCCCACTAAAATAGTCCACTTAGAACATGAAAAAAATATTAATGCTAAGCAAAAAGGTGTTTTGAACTCTGAAAATCAGCAACCTATAAAGTTAAAAACTCCTACTTTGCTAGCCACTAAATATGATCTTGATGAGTTACATGCCTCTGTTGGACTTTGCTATGCCTTAGTGTGCAAAAATGTTTTCTATTCCATTGATGATACGTCTATTGCTTTGCCACCGGCTATTGCTAACCTTTTGCAAGAGTATATGGATGTGTTTCCCTCTGAGATACCCCCTGGATTACCACCTGAGTTGCCTCTAGATTTTCGGGTTAGTTCCACCTTTAACATTTCACATTTGAAGCCATATATGGGTGTCGAAGATGAGATCGAGTCGAGGACGACTCCAATTCAAGAGGAGGAGGATGATGAGGACATCACTTCTATACATACAATGAATGGACCGATAATACGATCTCGTGCACGACAGCTAAATCTCCAGGTACGTTCTACCCTAGTCAATTGTGTTTTAGAGCTTACGCTTGGGGCCATGGATGTTTTGATGATTAGGTACCTTGGAAAGGACCAGCAAGGACTTGGGAAAGGCCAAGGTGTTGAGGAGGAGCAGCAAGGGCGGCCACAACAGGAAGGAGATCAAGTCCGACTCAGCTGCGACTCCATCTCGGGTTCCAGGACCAGTCTGCACTAAAATGGATGCCCAAGATGCATCCGGACTCCGATTGCGACAGACTGGATATGGTTGGAAAGATAACGAGATTATCTAACCAACCCAACTGGTTCCACCCTAAAATTCATCCGGAGTCAACGGGAATCGTCGAAACAAGTCAGCGTTCAGATTATGTTTTGGTGCTGCGACACTGTCTGTTTGGCCGTTGGGCCGTGTATCGCGTCGGAGCCCATTAGGGGCAAGTCCAGGGGTCACGCACGCCCTAATACTCTATTTATTCAGCAGCCGCCGCCACATTTAGGTTTGGGTTTTGCTTAGATCAATTCTGTCATCGAACAGTGTCGCCGTCATTGGCTTGTGAGACCCCATCTCGTAATCAGTACAATTTTGGTTGCGTTTCTTTCCTGTTCTTGCTTCTGTTCTTGATTGCGCTTGCAGGGATAAGCCTTCGTGGCGAGGTTATTCGTGTGTCACGGGTGATAACCAACGGAGCCGTGGTGTAGTGATTGCGAGGAACCGTTCGCTCGGAGCCTTGGATCATCAACGTCGAGATCTCCACTCAATCAAGTTATCGTATCTCATGGAAGATCGGGCCACGTCTACTATCACCTTATAGCCACCCTCTCACTACCTGTGGACCCCCTTATAGGCGCCAGTCAGCACCAATGAACCGTTTGTTGGGCCGGGGTATTCGTTTGCTTCGCCTGAGAGGTTCTCCACTCGGCCCACGAGCTTGATCATCTCTCTCTGCCTCACGACCAGCATCTCCCGCACCATTGTCTTGCCTCCCTTCATCGCTGCAGTCGCTAACATCTTCCCTTCCTTGAATTCCAGCTTGTCCCCAAGCTGGGGCAAGTGGAAAGCGTTGCTTGATGTCGATCTCAGCTTCCCACGTGGCCAGTGAAGAATGCCAGCCACTCCACTTGATCAGCAGTTGTTTGATCACTTTACCCGCACGAAGGCAAAGTCTAGTAGCCAAGATAGCTTCCGGTACCTGAATACCATGATGCAAGTTAGGCAAAGTAGGGCTCACATGAGTTTGATGATTGATTACCGCCTTGAGTTGCGAGACATAAAATACTGGATGGACTAAACTCCCAGCTGGCAGCTCGAATTCATAAGCCACTGGGTTGATTTGTTCCACAATGGTATAAGGTCCAAAGAAGCGAAAGGACGGTTTATGGTTCTAGCGTTCAACTAGAGATGACTGGCAGTAGGGCTAAAGTTTGAGAAAAACACGATCACCCACTCAAAAAGTCCGCTCAGTTCTGCCCTTATCAGACTGCTTCTTCATACGTTGTTATGCGCGGTGTAGATGCATACGCACTTGCTGCAGCATGCTCTGTCTGTCCTGCAGAAACAGTTGTAGATCTAGAACGACACAGTGTTCAGCTGACCCAATGCCTAAATGGGATGGTGAATGGCCATATAGTACTTCGAATGGAGACTTTCACAGAGAGGTGTGGTAGCAGGTGTTGTACCAAAATTCTGCAAGCGACAGCCAACTGGGCCACTACCAAGGACAAGACTGCATAAAACAACGTAAATAGGTCTCTAGGCATTGATTTACTCAGTTTGCCCGTCAGATTGTGGGTGGTAGGAACTACTCAAGCATAATTTAGTCCCTGAAAGTCTGAATAGCTCCTTCCATAGATTGCTAGTGAAGATTGGGTCACGATATGATATGATAGCATTGGGAAGTCCATGGAGTTTGTACACCTGAGACAAATACATCTTAGCCACTATCAGAGCGGTGAAAGGATGTGTCAATGATATAAAATGTGCATATTTTGAGAATTTGTCGACCACAACGAGTATGCAATTGCCTTGGCAAGGAGGGAGCCCTGATATAAAGTCCATACTTACTACCTGCCAGGCATTTTCTGGGATTGGTAGAGGTAACAGCGGTCCTGGATATTTTACCCTTTCAGGTTTTGCCTGTTGACAGATCTGACACGTTTGAACAAAATCATAGATCTGTTGCTTCATACCCGGCCAAGCAAAATTCGATTTAATTCGGCGGTAAGTGACTGGAAATCCAAAGTGGCCACCAACAGCGCTTTCATGTAATTCATACATGATCAGTTGTTGTATGGTCTTGTTCCCTCCAAGCCAGATTGATCCTTTAAACTGAATGATGCCTAAGACAACGTGTAGTGTTCCATTGGTTGCCTAGTAGCTAAGTTACTCAACATTTTTTGTACCTGGATCCTGCTCATAGCCTTTAGCAACTTGGCTCAGCCAACTTGGTATAACTGTTGACACTGAAGTGACATTCAGCTGCATCTCTAGTTCATCCTGGTCTAGGTTTGGACAACGCGACAAGCGTCTGCTACTCAGTTTTCGCTGCCTTGTCTATATATGATCCGAAACTGCAGACTGAGTAACTTGGTTAAGGCCTTTTGTTGCCATGGAGTGGACAATTTTTGGTCATCTAAATGGGTTAAACTCTGGTGATCGGTTTTAATCAGGAATTCGTCATGTTGCAAATAAGAACACCATTGTTCCATCGCAAAAAGGATAGCCATACATTCCTTCTCGTAAATAGACAGTCCCAAATTCTTTGGCCCTAAAGCTCGACTTATATAAGCAATAGGATGTCCTTCCTGTTGTATGTCACACCCGGTTTTAGAAGGCAAACCGAATGCGAACCATGTAAATGCTAGGATCAGCAACTCACGTACACAGCAGTTACATAACTGGACATCATCACACAGTGCTCAAATAATAACATAGAAGGGGAATAATAGTCGATTACATCATATGTCTGAGACATCCACATAGTCTTTATAATAATCAAGGTGCAGAAAAGAAACATAGATACACGCAGCCTTCACAAGCAGCTGACTGGGGGTTGCCGCTAACCCACGCCTCAAACTCGTCGTAATCTTGGAATTCCTGGAAGTCTCCTTCCACAGCTTCATCCTCTCCTGAGCAGTGGTTGCAAAGTGGACAACCTGGGGGGTTTGGTGTGTAGAGCAAGGGTGAGTACACATCAACATACTCAACAAGTGTCCTGTTTGGCTGTAGTGGACTAGCTTTATGTGGGGGTAAGTCAAGCAGTTGCTTTTAGTTGGTCAGATGATTATTACTAGTAGAGAAAGCCAAGTTTTAGAATTAACCCACGTTATTAACCCAAACGTACCCTTTCCAAACGGAAAGAATACCACTTACCATTACCATAGTCAATACCAAAACCATCATTCTCATTGCCACCTGTAATCCGAACATCTCTGATCAAGTACCACTAATCACTAGAGCTCCCTTGGCCGCTCATAACCACGAACACGGCTGATATATCAATTTTCATACACTTTGCAGAGGTTGCGCACTTTACCCACAAGCCGTGATTTCCCTTTCTGCCCGGAGATCATGACTCTCCATTGATCACTACTAAGGTGACCCAGCAGGGTATCACTACGTAGCCTTTACAAAGATTCCCCGGAGCTGTAGCCACCCGTTAGGTTTCCTAAATGTACCGCACTCCTCTCCAAGGGACAAATCAACCTTGGCAGAGCGAGCCGCATACACCGAGCCCCATTAACGGCACGACAGTGAAGCGAACCACATCCCGGTTCCTCTAATTATTCAGCTAAGGGCGTCCCACTCCACCCTCATGGTTGCACTGTTTTCCTGGGCGGTCATCCAACGAACAGGTCCTTACGGAGAGGCACTCGAGAAACCGCTCGAGTCCCCTTAAATGCCACAAGTATATCAATAATAAAGGAGGGAAAACAGCGTATCGTTGATAAATCTCATCATGTTCATTGATTAGTGTTAAGCACTAGCAATAAGCTAAGCAATAATAATCCAACCCAAATAGGTAAACAAGGACATGGATAACAAAAGCTAGTCAATCCTTAGGTATAATTGTGTAAATGCAGGAAGTGAATTATAGAATGGATAGGACAAAGATAGGTCAAGGGACACTTGCCTCCACCAACCAGCTGCTGTTGAGGGGCTTCTCCTGTGAGTTCCTCGGGCTCTTCAACCAGGTCATTCTCTATACGAGTTCAAACATACATTCCATACATTTAATACAAAAGAACAGTACACCATACAACAGAATACAATAATCAAACAGACGTTCAACGCGGGGCTCGCAATTACGGTTAAAAGAGAAAGAGGAACTAACAGTCGAGTCTACGGTCGAGAAGCGATCACGTTACATAATTATAAATTAAACCACTCGTTTAAACAAATGGGTATCAATTTGGACACTGCGTTTAGCATAAAGTAAGGTCATGTTCCATGTTTAATTATTATAAATAGATAAAGATGAATGAAAGAGAGTGGTCGTACGGTGAGATGTACGACACAGCATTTAAATTGAATTAAGAAATAAATGACTCGCTGCGCGACAGAGCGCGCAACGGGATTCTTGCATTAATTAAAGACAAACGATACGCGTTGCGCGACGAAACGAACGACGACTTACGTTAACAGAACTGCATTTAAAACGAATCGTCGCGCGACGAAGCCCGCGACGCAGCACTGTAATAAATATAAATTAAACGAATCATCGCGCGACGAAGCGCGCGACGCAACACATTAATAAATATAAATTTAAAAGGACCGTCACGCGATGAAGCGCGCGACGCAGCACATTAATAAAGATGAAATTAGAATGAACCGTCGCGCGGCAAAGCGCGTGATGTAGCATATTAATAAAGATGAAATTAGAATGAACCGTCGCCTGGCGAAGCGCGCGACGCAGCACATTGACTAAACAAAATTAAAGTGGATTAAACGAGGGTTAAACGAAGCGCGACTACGGTCACACGTGCGAGAGCACGCTGTGTGTGCCGAGGGCACGCGAAACGTGCAAGCGCGCGGGACGCGAGGCCGGGGCACGGGTTCGGGCAGTGGCGTGCGAGGGCGCAGCCGAGGGCACGGCCGAGGGCGCACCGCGAGGACCGGGGCGCGGGCACCGACGCGCGGGGCCGGGGCACGGGGCGCACGGCGCGGCCGTCAGCTCGCGGGCTCACCGGGGCAGGGGCTCGCCGGGGGCGAGGAGGGCGCGGCGTGGGGAGGGCTCGCCGGGGGCGCGAGCGCGCGGGGAGGGTAGGGGCGCAGGCGGCCGAGCTCGCCGGGGCGGAGCTCGCCGGGGCGCAGGACGGGGAGGGGAGGGCGCGGCGCGGGCCGCCGCCGAGCGTGGGGAGGACGCGGGGGGCGCAGGGCCGGGGCTAGGCGCAGGACGTGGCGCGGCCGGGGCGCCGCCACAGCGCGCGACGGGGCAAGGGAGGGCGCACGGCGCACGCAGGGGAGGGCGCGCGGCGGGCGCGGGGCTGGGGCGCGGCTCGCCGGAGAGGGGCTCACCGGCGGCCAGCGCGCAGGGCACGGGGTGGGGGAGGGGGCGCGACGGGGCGGGACCCGCCAGGGGGCACGCGCGACGAGTACAGGGGAGGGGCGCGTCCAGGGGAAGAAGAAGGGAGAGGGAGGAGGGAGAGAGAGAAGGGAAGGGGAGGGGAAAACTCACCTCCAGGGATCCAAATTCCGGCGATCTTGACTCCAAACCCTAAGGCACCACGGGGAGAGAGAGAGAGGTGGAAGAGGGAGAGGGAGGTTACTGCGCGGGAGAAATCAAATGAGACAAATGGATCAGGGGGAGGGAGGGGCGCGCGCATGGGGAGGGCAGGGGGCGCTAGGGGCGCGCGGGCCGGACCGGGCCGAGCTAGTCCACACCGCGGATCGAAACCCATGACACGCACGACCACTAAACGGAATCCAATCGCGAACTGAAATCCGAAACAGGACGAGACGAACACGCAACATCAGACAAAGAAATGCGCTTCGGCATGATGCAACACCCATGACACTTAGGTTTTGTTTATACATGACACGGACACCTGTCACTATACTGGTTTGAAATTGGGAAGAAGGAGCAAAACGGGAAGAGAAAAGAGAGTAACGCCCGAATTTGGTGAGTGAAAAGAAGAAAAAAATTCTACCCAAAATTCAGGGCGTTACAAACCTATCCCCCTTAAAAGAATCTCGCCCTCGAGATTCAGGGTTGGCTAGCAAAGAGCTCAGGATATTTAGCCATCAGATCATCTTCACGCTCCCAGGTTGCTTCTTCCTCATAGTGGTGACTCCATCTGACTTTGCACATTCTGATAGTCTTCATCCGGGTGACTCTGTCTGCAGTCTCAAGAATCTGCGCTGGCTTCTCTATGTAGGTCAAGTCCTCCTGGACCTCCAGACCTTCCACTGGCAACTACTCTTTTGGCACAAGCAAACACTTCTTCAACTGAGACACATGAAAGACATCATGCACTGCGGACAAACCTTCTGGCAAACTGAGTTGATAGGCCACTTCTCCACGCCTTGCAAGGATCTGATACGGACCAACATAGCGGGGTGCTAGCTTGCCTTTGACTCTGAATCTTCTGACTCCTCTGATCGGTGACACTTTCAGATAGACAAAATCTCCAACTTCAAAACTCATCTCTCTTCTTCTTGTGTCTGCATAACTTTGCTGCCTTGATTGCGCTATCTTCAAATTCTCCCGAACCATCTTGATGTTCTCTTCAGCTTCAAGTAGAATGTCTGGCCCAAACACTTGCTTTTCTCCAGGCAACCTCTTGTCCCATCCGGATTGATCTTGCAATGCACAGGCTCTCAACATGTCTTCAAGGATTTGATTGGTTCTTTCGGTCTGACAGTCTGTCTGCGGATGATAGGCTGAACTGAAATTCAGATGTGTACCCAAGGCTTCATGCAACTGCTGCCAGAAATGAGAGGTGAAATGTGTTCCTCTGTCTGACACTATCCTCTTTGGTACACCATGGAGACAAACGATCCGGGACATGTACAACTCTGCCAATACTGCACTGCTGTAGTTGGTCTTGATAGGTATGAAGTGGGTTGACTTGGTTAAGCGATCCACCACTACCCAAATGGAATCGTAGCCGGCTCGAGTGCGAGGCAATCCGACTATGAAATCCATACCGATTTCATCCCATTTCCACTTAGGAATTTGCAACGGTTGCAACAATCCAGCTGGCCTCTGATGCTCTGCCTTGATCCTTCGACAACTATCACACATAGCCACATGCTCTGCGGTTTCCCTCTTCATTCTGTACCACCAGAATTTTTTCTTCGGATCCTGATACATCTTCTCACTTCCAGGGTTGAAAGGGAAATGTGCCCTTGGGCCATTTCTAAGTATTTTGGTGATTGAGTGCCAACACAAGTGCTTAAATGTGAAGCTATGCCCATGGATGAACAAAGTGCAAATCAAGAGCAAAGGTATGTTTCTAAGTCTTAGTACATTGGTTTTGTGTACTAATATACTTGTCTAAGTATCAGAAACAGAAAGAAGAAGAAAAGAGAAGAGTTGGTTGTGTACAGCCAAGAGGATGTTTCGGTCTGGGGCACTGGACTGTCCGGTGGTGCACCGAACAGTGTCCGGTGGTGCACCGGACAGTGTCCGGTGAGTTAGGCTGGCTCGAGCGAAGTGGCCGCTCTCGGGAATTCGCCGACGACGTACGGCTAAAATTCACCGGACTGTCCGGTGTGCACCGGACTGTCCGGTGAGCCAACGGTCGGCCGGGCCAACGGTCGGCCGCGGAATCCGCGCGCGACACGTGGCCGAGCCAACGGTCGGAAGGGGGCACCGGACTGTCCGGTGTGCACCGGACATGTCCGGTGCGCCAACGGCTCCCAGATCTGCAACGGTCGGCTGTGCCTTTTTGGAAGGAGATCGGGCACCGGACAGTGTCCGGTGTGCACCGGACTGTCCGGTGCGCCCGATGACAGAAGGCAAGATCAGCCTTCCAGAATTGCTCTCAACGGCTCCTAGCTGCCTTGGGGCTATAAAAGGGACCCCTAGGCGCATGGAGGAGTACACCAAGCAACCTTAGAGCATTCTTGATCATCCACACTCAGTCTTTGCGCATTCGTTTGTCATTCTCAGTGATTCGAGCTCCGTTCTAGTGAGAACTTTGAGATAGTCTTTTGAGCTCGATTCTTGGCCGTGTGTGTGCGCATTTTGCTGTGGATTTGTGTGTGTTGCTTCCCTTCCTTACTCCGTGATTTTGTTTTGTGAACATCAAAAGTGTAAGGGCGAGAGGCTCCAAGTTGTGGAGATTCCTCGCGAACGGGATAAGAAAAGAAAAGCATAACACTGTGGTATTCAAGTTGATCATTGGATCACTTGAGAGGAGTTGAGTGCAACTCTCGTCCGTTGGGACGCCACAACGTGGAGTAGGCAAGTTTTGTACTTGGCCGAACCACGGGATAAATCACTGTGTCTTCTTTGTGTTGAATTCTTTGTGATTATCGTATTGTGCAAGACCTTCTCTCTAGCCACTTGGCGATTATTGCGCTAACACTTAACAAGTTTTTGTGGCTATAAGTTTAAGTTTCACAGGATCACCTATTCACCCCCCCTCTAGGTGCTCTCAATTGGTATCGGAGCCGCTCTCTTCAAGAAGGGACTAATCGCCCGAAGAGATGGATCCTAAGGGGAAGGGAATCGTGATCAACGACAAGGAGAAGGAGTCCTTCGTCAACGAGCCGAAGGATGACAAGCCTACTGACTCGGGCTCGGGCCACAAGCGCAAAGACGGGAAGAAGAAGAAGACAAGGCGCATCAAGGAGATCGTCTACTACGACGATAGCGATGAGTCTACCTCTTCCCAAAAGGACGACGACAACGACTACAGGAAGACAGTCAATTCGAACTTTTCATTTGATTATTCTCGTATTCCACATAGTTCGAATTCGCATTTGCTTTCCATTCCTCTTGGCAAACCTCCACACTTCGATGGGGAAGACTACGGATTTTGGAGTCACAAAATGCGTAGTCACTTATTCTCCCTCCATCCAAGCATATGGGAGATTGTAGAGAATGGAATGAAATTTGATAGCTCGGATAGCCCTATGCTTATAAATGAACAAATCCATAGAAATGCACAAGCTACTACTGTTCTATTAGCATCTTTGTGCAGGGAAGAGTACAATAAGGTGAGCGGCTTGGACAACGCCAAGCAGATATGGGACACCCTCAAAATCTCTCACGAGGGGAACGACATCACCATGCTCACTAAAATGGAGTTGGTAGAGGGCGAGCTTGGACGATTCGCAATGATAAGGGGAGAGGAGCCAACCCAAACTTACAACCGGCTCAAGACCCTTATCAACAAAATAAGGAGCTACGGAAGCACTCGATGGACGGACCACGACGTCGTTCGCCTAATGCTAAGGTCCTTTACCATTCTTGATCCTCATCTCGTAAACAATATTCGTGAGAATCCCAGGTACACGATGATGACGCCCGAGGAGGTACTCGGAAAATTCGTAAGCGGGCGGATGATGATCAAGGAGGCAAGATACGTCGACGACGCTCTAAACGGTCCAATCAATGAGCCTCAACCTCTTGCTCTCAAGGCAACAAGAAGCAAGGAAACGCTACCTAGCAAGGTGGCACAAATTGAGGCGGCCGGACTTAATGATGAAGAGATGGCTCTCATCATCAAGAGATTCAAGACGGCACTAAAAGGCCGCAAGGGGCAACCAAGCAAGACCAAGACAAAGGGGAAACGCTCATGCTTCAAGTGTGGTAAGCTTGGTCATTTTATTGCTAACTGTCCCGACAATGATAGTGATCAGGATCAAGGGAACAAGAGGGAGAAGAAGAAGAACTATAAGAAGGCAAAGGGCGAGGCGCATCTAGGCAAGGAGTGGGACTCGGACTGCTCCTCTTCCGACTCCGACAATGAAGGACTCGCCGCCACCGCCTTCAACAAGTCATCCCTTTTCCCCAACGAGCATCACACATGCCTTATGGCAAGGGAGAAGAAGGTGAGTACTCGAGACTCCACTTATGCTTCTTCTAGTGATAATGAGTCTAGTGATGATGATGACATAGACTATTCATGCTTATTCAAGGGCTTAGATAGATCTAAGATAGATAAAATTAATGAATTGATTGATGCCTTGAATGATAAGAATAGGCTTTTAGAAAAGCAAGAGGATTTGTTGTATGAAGAACATGACAAATTTGTAGAAGCACAAAAATCACTTGCATTAGAGATTAAGAGAAATGAAATGCTTTCTTTTGAACTATCTACTTGTCATGAAACCATTTCTACTTTAAAAAGTGTCAACAATGATTTAAATGCTAAATTAGAAGTAGCAAATAAATCTAATTCTTGTGTAGAACATGTTGTAATTTGTACTAGGTGTAAAGATTTTGACATTGATGTTTGTAGTGAACACCTAGTTTCAATTTCCAAGCTTAATGATGAGTTGGCTAGTCTTAATGCTCAACTTAAGACTAGCAAGAATGATTTCGATAAGCTAAAATTTGCAAGGGATGCCTACACGATTGGTAGACACCCCTCAATTAAGGATGGACTTGGCTTCAAGAGGGAAGCCAAGAACTTAACAAGCCATAAGGCTCCTATCTCCGCCAAGGAGAAAGGGAAGGCTCCTATGGCTAGTAGTACTAAAAGGAACCATGCTTTTATGTATCATGATAGGAGACAAACTAGAAATACTTATAGGAGTTATAATGCTTATGATGATTTTGACTCTCATACCATGTTTGCTTCTAGTTCTTCCTATATGCATGGTAGAAATATGTCTAGGAGAAATGCTATTCATCATGTGCCTAGAAAGAATATTATTCATACTCCTAGGAAAGTAGTGAATGAACCCTCTACAATATATCATGCTTTAAATGCTTCCTTTGCTATTTGTAGAAAGGATAGGAAAATTGTTGCCAGGAAGTTAGGGGCAAAATGCAAGGGAGACAAAACTTGCATTTGGGTCCCTAAGGATATTTGCACTAACCTTGTAGGACCCAACAAGAGTTGGGTACCTAAGTCCCAAGCCTAAATTTGCCTTGCAGGTTTATGCATCCGGGGGTTCAAGCTGGATTATCGACAGCGGATGCACAAACCATATGACGGGGGAGAAGAAGATGTTCACCTCCTACGTCAAGAACAAGGATTCCCAAGATTCAATTATATTCGGTGATGGGAATCAAGGCAAGGTAAAAGGGTTAGGTAAAATTGCAATTTCTAATGAGCACTCTATCTCTAATGTGTTTTTAGTAGAGTCTCTTGGATATAATTTGCTATTGGTTAGTCAATTATGCAATATGGGATATAACTGTCTATTTACAAATGTAGATGTGTCTGTCTTTAGAAGAAGTGATGGTTCACTAGCTTTTAAGGGTGTATTAGACGGCAAACTTTATTTAGTTGATTTTGCAAAAGAAGAGGCCGGTCTAGATGCATGCTTAATAGCTAAGACTAGCATGGGCTGGCTGTGGCATCGCCGCTTAGCACATGTGGGGATGAAGAACCTTCACAAGCTTCTAAAGGGAGAACACGTGATAGGTTTGACTAACGTGCAATTCGAAAAAGATAGACCTTGTGCAACATGTCAAGCAGGTAAACAGGTGGGAGGAGCACATCACAGCAAGAATGTGATGACCACTTCAAGACCCCTGGAGTTACTACATATGGACCTGTTCGGACCCGTCGCCTATCTGAGCATAGGAGGAAGTAAGTATGGTTTAGTTATTGTTGATGATTTTTCCCGCTTCACTTGGGTATTCTTTTTGCAGGATAAGTCTGAAACCCAAGGGACCCTCAAGCGCTTCCTCAGGAGAGCTCAAAATGAGTTTGAGCTCAAGGTGAAGAAGATAAGGAGCGACAACGGGTCCGAGTTCAAGAACCTTCAAGTGGAGGAGTTCCTTGAGGAGGAAGGGATCAAGCACGAGTTCTCCGCTCCCTACACACCACAGCAAAATGGTGTGGTAGAGAGGAAGAACAGGACGCTAATCAATATGGCAAGGACGATGCTTGGAGAATTCAAGACCCCCGAGCGTTTCTGGTCGGAAGCCGTGAACACGGCTTGTCACGCCATCAACAGGGTCTACCTTCACCGCCTCCTCAAGAAGACGTCGTATGAGCTTCTAACCGGTAACAAACCCAATGTATCTTACTTTCGTGTATTTGGGAGCAAATGCTACATTCTAGTGAAGAAGGGTAGAAATTCTAAGTTTGCTCCCAAAGCTGTAGAAGGGTTTTTGTTAGGTTATGACTCAAATACAAAGGCGTATAGAGTCTTCAACAAATCATCGGGTTTGGTTGAAGTCTCTAGCGACGTTGTATTTGATGAGACTAATGGCTCTCCAAGAGAGCAAGTTGTTGATTGTGATGATGTAGATGAAGAAGATGTTCCGACAGCCGCTATACGAACCATGGCGATTGGAGAAGTGCGGCCACAGGAACAAGATGAACGAGATCAACCTTCTTCCTCAACAACGGTGCATCCCCCAACTCAAGACGATGAACAGGTTCATCAACAGGAGGCGTGTGATCAAGGGGGAGCACAAGATGATCATGTGATGGAGGAAGAAGCACAACCGGCACCTCCAACCCAAGTTCGAGCAATCATTCAAAGGGATCATCCCGTCGACCAAATTCTGGGTGATATTAGCAAGGGAGTAACTACTCGATCTCGATTAGTTAATTTTTGTGAGCATTACTCCTTTGTCTCTTCTATTGAGCCTTTCAGGGTAGAGGAGGCCTTGCTAGATCCGGACTGGGTGGTGGCCATGCAGGAGGAGCTCAACAATTTCAAGCGCAATGAAATTTGGACACTGGTGCCTCGTCCCAAGCAAAATGTTGTGGGAACCAAGTGGGTGTTCCGCAACAAACAAGACGAGCACGGGGTGGTGACAAGGAACAAGGCTAGACTTGTGGCAAAAGGTTATGCCCAAGTCGCAGGTTTGGACTTTGAGGAGACTTTTGCTCCTGTGGCTAGGCTAGAATCAATTCGTATCTTGCTAGCATATGCTGCTCACCATTCTTTCAGGTTGTACCAAATGGACGTGAAGAGCGCTTTCCTCAACGGGCCGATCAAAGAGGAGGTGTACGTAGAGCAACCCCCTGGCTTCGAGGATGAACGGTACCCCGACCACGTGTGTAAGCTCTCTAAGGCGCTCTATGGACTTAAGCAAGCCCCAAGAGCATGGTATGAATGCCTTAGAGACTTTCTAATTGTTAATGCTTTCAAGGTTGGGAAAGCCGATCCAACTCTCTTTACTAAGACATGTGATGGTGATCTGTTTGTGTGCCAAATTTATGTCGATGACATAATATTTGGTTCTACTAACCAAAAGTCTTGTGAAGAGTTTAGCAGGGTAATGACGCAGAAATTCGAGATGTCGATGATGGGCGAGTTGAACTATTTCCTTGGGTTCCAAGTGAAGCAACTCAAGGACGGCACCTTCATCTCCCAAACGAAGTACACGCAAGATCTGCTAAAGCGGTTTGGGATGAAGGACGCCAAGCCCGCAAAGACTTCGATGGGGACCGACGGACACACCGACCTCAACAAAGGAGGTAAGTCCGTTGATCAAAAAGCATACCGGTCAATGATAGGGTCTCTACTTTATTTATGTGCTAGTAGACCGGATATTATGCTTAGCGTATGCATGTGTTCTAGATTTCAATCCGATCCTAAGGAGTGTCACTTAGTGGCGGTGAAGCGAATTCTAAGATATTTGGTTGCTACGCCTTGCTTCGGGCTCTGGTATCCAAAAGGGTCTACCTTTGACTTGGTTGGATACTCAGATTCCGACTATGCTGGATGTAAGGTCGATAGGAAGAGTACATCAGGGACGTGCCAATTCTTAGGAAGGTCCCTGGTGTCGTGGAACTCTAAGAAACAAACTTCCGTTGCCCTATCCACCGCTGAGGCCGAGTACGTTGCCGCAGGACAGTGTTGCGCGCAACTACTTTGGATGAGGCAAACCCTCAGGGACTTTGGCTACAATCTGAGCAAAGTCCCACTCCTATGTGATAATGAGAGTGCTATCCGAATGGCGGAAAATCCTGTTGAGCACAGCCGCACAAAACACATAGACATTCGGCATCACTTTTTGAGAGACCACCGGCAAAAGGGAGATATCGAAGTGTTTCATGTTAGCACCGAGAACCAGCTAGCCGATATCTTCACTAAGCCTCTAGATGAGAAGACCTTTTGCAGGTTGCGTAGTGAGCTAAATGTCTTAGATTCGCGGAACCTGGATTGATTTATAGCATACATGTGTTTATGCCTTTGATCATGTTCCTTTTTGCATCTTGTTGTGTAGTATGGTGCTCAAGTTGTACAAACACTCCCTGGACCTCACAAGTCCGTTGCAAAGAGATGCACATTTTTAGGGGGAGATGTGTTACAACTTGACCCTTTGAGACTAACCATATGCTTGAGTTTGCTTGATTTAGTCTCGAAGGAGAATTGAAAGGGAAAAGGTGGACTTGGACCATGCAAGACTTCCACTGCACTCCGATGAAAAGAGTAACCTTTCCAAGTTCATCTTTAAACTCTTATTGCCTATTTGCTCTTAATTGAAGATTTTGGTGAGGCAATGGGGTTAAAGGGCCAAGATTGATCCCGTTTTGGTGCTTGATGCCAAAGGGGGAGAAAATAAAGGCCAAAGCGATAAATGGATCAGCTACCACTTGAGAGATTTTGAAAACAGTAGAATAGAGCTTTTGGTTTGTCAAATCTCTTTTGTTGTCTCTCTTGTCAAAAGTTGGCTTCTTGTGGGGAGAAGTGTTGATTATGGGAAATAGGGGGAGTTTTTGAAATCTTTGATCAATCTCTTTTGGAATGACTCTATTTATGCTTCAACATGTGTGTTTGACTTAGAGATAGAGATTTGAGTTTGATTTGCAAAAACAAACCAAGTGGTGGCAAAGGATGATCCACATATGCCAAAAATGAATCAAAATAAATTTGAGTTTTATTCGAAGTGATTTTGCACTTATTCTAGTTGCTTTATGTTGTGTTGGCATAAATCACCAAAAAGGGGGAGATTGAAAGGGAAATGTGCCCTTGGGCCATTTCTAAGTATTTTGGTGATTGAGTGCCAACACAAGTGCTTAAATGTGAAGCTATGCCCATGGATGAACAAAGTGCAAATCAAGAGCAAAGGTATGTTTCTAAGTCTTAGTACATTGGTTTTGTGTACTAATATACTTGTCTAAGTATCAGAAACAGAAAGAAGAAGAAAAGAGAAGAGTTGGCTGTGTACAGCCAAGAGGCTGTTTCGGTCTGGGGCACCGGACTGTCCGGTGGTGCACCGGACAGTGTCCGATGAGTCAGGCTGGCTCGAGCGAAGTGGCCGCTCTCGGGAATTCGCCGACGACGTAAGGCTAAAATTCACCAGACTGTTCGGTGTGCACCGGACTGTCCGGTGAGCCAACGGTCGGACGGGTCAACGGTCGGCCACGGAATCCGCGCGCGACACGTGGCCGAGCCAACAGTCGGAAGGGGGCACCGGACTGTCCGGTGTGCACCGGACATGTCCGGTGCGCCAACGGCTCCCAGATCTGCAACGGTCGGTTGTGCCTTTTTGGAAGGAGATCGGGCACCGGACAGTGTCCGGTGTGCACCGGACTGTCCGGTGCGCCCGATGACAGAAGGCAAGATCAGCCTTCCAGAATTGCTCTCAACGGCTCCTAGCTGCCTTGGGGCTATAAAAGGGACCCCTAGGCGCATGGAGGAGTACACCAAGCAACCTTAGAGCATTCTTGATCATCCACACTCAGTCTTTGCGCATTCGTTTGTCATTCTCAGTGATTCGAGCTCCGTTCTAGTGAGAACTTTGAGATAGTCTTTTGAGCTCGATTCTTGGCCGTGTGTGTGCGCATTTTGCTGTGGATTTGTGTGTGTTGCTTCCCTTCCTTACTCCGTGATTTTGTTTTGTGAACATCAAAAGTGTAAGGGCGAGAGGCTCCAAGTTGTGGAGATTCCTCGCGAACGGGATAAGAAAAGAAAAGCATAACACTGTGGTATTCAAGTTGATCATTGGATCACTTGAGAGGAGTTGAGTGCAACTCTCGTCCGTTGGGACGCCACAACGTGGAGTAGGCAAGTTTTGTACTTGGCCGAACCACGGGATAAATCACTGTGTCTTCTTTGTGTTGAATTCTTTGTGATTATCGTATTGTGCAAGACCTTCTCTCTAGCCACTTGGCGATTATTGCGCTAACACTTAACAAGTTTTTGTGGCTATAAGTTTAAGTTTCACAGGATCACCTATTCACCCCCCCCTCTAGGTGCTCTCAAGGGTGTATTGAATAGGCTGTCTCATGAGCTTCCTTGAGGATCAACTCCCGAATAGACTGGACGTTGGGAACACACAAGCGGTCTTTGAACCATATCACACCTTCTGCGTGTTCCCAAAAATCTTTGCCTTTGCCTTCCAGAATCAGTTGCCGGATTTCACTTATCTTCTCATCATTCTTCTGTGCTTCTTTGATTTCCCGCTCTAGGGTAGGTTCCAACTCAATCGTGACTCCTCGCGTATTGTTCAGAAATCCGAGACTCAACCTGTCAAACTCTTTGGCCAACTCATAAGGCATCGGATGAGCGACCATCAGATTGACCTAACTCTTCCTGCTCAAAGCGTCTGCCACTACGTTCGCTTTGCCTGGATGGTAATGAATCTCCAGTTCATAGTCCTTGATCAACTCTAACCATCTTTGCTGCCTCATATTCAACTCTGACTGAGTGAATATGTACTTCAGACTCTTGTGGTCTGTGTAAACATCACATTTCTGCCCATACAGATAGTGCCTCCATGTCTTCAGTGCGTGAACCACTACTACCAACTCTAGGTCATGGATTGGGTAATTCTGCTCATGAACCTTCAGCTGTCGGGACGAGTAAGCCACAACTCTTCCCTCTTGCATCAACACGCATTCCAAACCAGTGTAACAAGCATCGCAATACACTAAGAAAGGCTTGTGCACATCAGGCAAGACTAAAACAGGCGCTGTAGTCAACTTCTCTTTCAGCGCTTCGAAGGCCTCTTGACATTTCTGGGTCCACTTGAACTCAACTTTATTGCCTAGCAAAGTTGTCATTGGTTTCGCAATCTTTGAGAACCCTTCAATGAATCGCCGATAATATCCGGCCATTCCAATGAAGCTTTTGATTCCTCGGGCATCTGTTGGCGCTTTCCAATTCAGAATGTCTACCACTTTCTTCGGATCCACAGCCAATCCTTCTTTGTTGATTATGTGACCCAAGAACAGGACTTCATCAATCTAGAACTCGCACTTGCTCAACTTTGCATACAGCTGGTGCTCTCGCAATCTCTGCAAAACCATCCTCAAATGATCTGCATGTTCTGCTTCGCTTTGAGAATATACCAGAATATCATCAATAAATACCACCACAAACTTGTTAAGATAATCCATGAATACACTGTTCATCGGATTCATGAATAAGGCTGGCGCATTTGTTAGGCCAAAAGACATCACAGTGAACTCATACAACCCATCTTGGTAATGAATGCCGTCTTCGGAATGTCTGAAGGTCGGATCCTAAGCTGATGATAACCTGACCTCAGATCTATCTTTGAAAACATGTTGGCTCCTCTCAACTGGTCGAACAGATCTTCTATTCTGGGCAAGGGATACTTGTTCTTGATTGTGACCTCATTCAGAGCTCGATAATCGATACACATCCTTCTGGTGCCATCTTTCTTCTCCACGAATAGGACAGGGGCAACCCAAGGCGAGGTGCTTGGCCGGATGTAACCTTTCTCTGACAGCTCATCAATCTACTAATTAAGCTCAACCAACTCTGGTCTAGATACTCTGTAAGCTCTCTTAAAGATGGGGGTGGTGCCAGGAAGAAGCTCTATGGCAAACTCAACTTTTCGCTCTGGTGGCATACCTGGTAGGTCCTTTGGGAACACATCTAGGAACTCAGACACAACCTTGATAATCTCAAGTGGGTCTGCTTCACTGCTATCAACAACCATCTGATAACAACTTCCTTTCTTTGGCTCAGGCAGAACTAACTCGGTCATCACTTCCTCTCCTAGTGGGGACATCAACTTGATTGTCCTCTTATCACAACTGATAACTGCCTGATACTTATCTAGCCAGTTCATCCCTAGGATGGCATCTATTCCCTGAGTACCCAATACTATAAGATCAGCAGAAAACGCTATCCCCCTTATTTCCACTCTTACATTCAAGCAAATGCTATCGGCTCGAATTCTACCACCGGCTGAGTCAATTTGAATGGGGGTCGACATGGTAGTTACTGGAAGATTATTTGCTTCTACCCATGATACAGTTATAAAATAATGTGTTGCTCTAGTATCAAATAACACTTCTGCAATATGGGAGTTGACTGGAAACATACCTACTGTCATGTCGGGGTTCTCCTGAACTGCTTCAGCCTCCAAGTGGTTCAGTCTCCCATGGTTGTAGCGTGGCTGAGAGCGGTTGCCTGTTCTAGGCTGAGGCACATTCTGTTTTCCTGGGGCATTGGGGCCTGACTGCTGCTGGGCTGCCTTCTTCGGACATTGCATCACCCAATGGCCTTGCTCTCCACAGTGGAAACATGCTCTGCTTCCACCCTGAACTGGTGTTGCTTGACTGTTCTGCTGTTTTGCTGGGGCAGGAAGACGAGGTGTCTGCTGATTCTGCCTCTGGAACTAACCTCCACCTGACTGATTGTTCTGGTGATTCTGTTGCTAGTGCTGAGGGTACTGCCTTTGGAACTGCTGCTGCTGAAGTGGACGCTAGTTCTGCCTGAACTGCTGAGGTTGATTGCCTGAGAAACGAGGGCGATTGCTGCTTCCAGGCTGGGGTCCACTGATCTTGCGCTTGCGATCCTCCATCTCTTTGTGCTTCCTCTCTGTCATGATTGCTCTGTCAATCTGGTGTTGAAATGTGGGGAAGGTATGATTCATCAGCTGATACTGAAGAGGGTTGACTAAGCCTCTCAGGAAACGATACTGTCGCTTGGCGTCGGTGTTGACATCTTCAGAAGCATAGCGAGACAACTACAAAAACATGTCCTGGTACTCACTGACACACAATGACCCTTGCTTGAGGGCCAGAAACTCCTCCTTTTTCACTGTCATCAGACCTGCAGGAACATGGTACTGACGAAAGCTACCTCTGAACTCTTCCCAGGTGATGGTGTCAGGGTTGGCATGGGTGGCGAGATAAGACTCCCACCAGGACTGAGCTGCTCCTCTCAACAGACGGGGACCATACAGAACTTTCTCCCTATCGTCACACTGAGCGGTATGCAACTCCCGCTCCACTGTGCACAGCCAGTCTTCAGCATCCATGGGGTCAGAAGAATGAGCAAACGTTGGGGGATGACCTCTCATGAACTCAGCACGCTTGTCCCTAGGCATCTGAGGCATCTGAGGCTGGGGTGGTGGCTGCTGCTGCTGCTGAATGGCGGCCAGAGTCTGACCGATGGCTTGAACTGCCTGAGTCTGCATGAGGAACATCTGCTCGATCGACATCGGGGGCGGGGGTGGCAGCTGCTTTTGCTGGAGTGCCTCATCCTATGGGGCTGCATGCTCCTGCTAAGGATGCCTTCCTCCTCTGCGCCTGTTTTCTGACATTTGCAGAATGCAACCACACATCAGAACTGATCTGGCAAATCTTGCAGCATAAGAAAAGAGTATAGAATTCTTCCACAACACTGAACAGATGAACATCTTCACTGATCTCCAACACAGACCAACACAGCTTCTCAGATAAAGAGGAAAGTGGAATAAAAGGTTTCCCAACTAGATAGCTAACCTCATTAACATATAACAGGTAAACCACAATGCAGGGGATGCCCACACTCTGGTGACAGTCATTACAAAGATCCAAATCCTACATAGTTCATCATGACAGACATAAATGCACAGGATAAGCAAACTACCCTGTCTAACTAAGACTAACTAAAAGCAAGACTAACGCTAAGACTATAGCTTCTATGTATATATTTTTGTATTAATTACAAGATCCGACGCTGATGATCTATGGTTCTAAATTTATCTTGGTCTTGCAGTCAGGGTTGCCATAAGACTGGTGTCCACGCCGAGGTGAGCGGTACGGGTGCTGAGTCCCGACGGGAGCGGGGGAGCCATCATCCAGGTGACGACGCTCCGCGCGCTCAGCCCGCAGCTGGGCGATCTCAGCAGCAGCCCTACTCAGCTCATCTAATGCATGGTCCAGCTCCATGTTTAGCACGGCGGCTAGGTTGACTGTGCTGCTCAACCTAGGATTGTCCTCACTAACAGGTGAGACAATCACGCCTCCTGTGCTGCCAGATGGACGGTGGGGGTAATACTTCAGGTTGAGACCATCAGCTACCCCACCGAGCATTGAACAGTAGTGCGAAAGCGCATGTCGTGCGGCATCTTGCATGGCCACCTCAGCTGAGTCCCGCTCAGAGATGGAATATTGCTCTCAGCAGACCTCCGCACCCCGGAGACAGTTCTCCAGACGGTGCACCAAGCAGGTCGCCTCCCAGCAGTCCGGGTAGATCCCGCGATGGTGCTGGAAGACCACACAGCGATACTCGATAGACCAAGTACACCGGTCGAGTGCCCGATGTAGTAAGGTGTCAAGCGCGTCGTGGAAGTGACACCTGCGAGCAGCGTCGCGAGTGATGGGTTGAGCAACCCATCCTTCCGGCTCCTGGGCGGTGGAAAGGTCGGTGTCGTGGCTTGAGCTACTATCGCCACCTCCGTCGTCTAGGTCTCCTCCAGCAGCTACTCCAGCGACTGGGGTGCTCAGCGGTGGTGCAGGGGCGCCTCCAGCGGGAGCACGGGGAAACAACTCCTCACAGGCTCTATCTCCTGCTGGAGCGAGAAAGAAGAGCCTTGCTGCTCCTACTCCTGCTCCTGTCGTCGATGCTCTTGCTCCTCGTGCAGGCGGTGGTGCAGCCTCTCCAAATGGCTGGACTGACCGGTCACTGGACAGCAAAGCGGACGCTCAGCGAGACGAGAGGGTAAGAAGGGGATGATAGACTTCCGTGCAGTGTGTCTAAGACGAGCCATCTACAAAAGACACTGTAAGCATAAGAGTGAGAACAGAACTAATATGACCAGCAAGTAATTAACCATAAATAAATGAAGGATTAGAATAAAAGACAATTTTCAGCAAGGTATAATATATAGTAGAACATAGGTTTGGTCGATATGACCAAATTTTGAAGGGATACAAAAGTCAAGGTAGGAATAGGGGTCTATAATCCTTAGAACGACCATTCTACTCTAGGTTAGCGGTCCTACAGTCAGCCTGGCTTTGATACCACCTATGTCACACCCAGTTTTAGAAGGCAAACCGAATGCGAACCATGTACGTGCCAGGATCAGCAACTCACGTACACAGCAGTTACATAACTTGAATCATCACACAGTGCTCAAATAATAACATAGAAGGGGAATAATAGTCGATTACATCATATGTTTGAGACATCCACATAGTCTTTACAATAATCAAAGTGCGGAAAAGAAACGTAGATACATGCGGCCTTCACAGGCAGCCGACTGGGGGTTGCCGCTAACCCACGCCTAGAACTCATCGTAATCTTGGAATTCCTGGAAGTCTCCTTCCATGGCTTCATCCTCTTCTGAGCAGTGGTTGCAATATGGACAACCTGGGGGGTTGGTGTGTAGAGCAAGGGTGAGTACACATCAACATACTCAGCAAGTGTCCTATTTGGCTATAGTGGACTAGCTTTATGTGGGGGTAAGTCAAGCAGTTGCTTTTAGTTGGTCAGATGATTATTACTAGTAGAGAAAGCCAAGTTTTAGAATTAACCCACGTTATTAACCCAAACGTACCCTTTCCAAATGGAAAGAATACAACTTACCATTACCATAGTCAATACCAAAACCATCATTCTCATTGCCACCTGTAATCCGAACATCTCTGATCAAGTACCACTAATCACTGGAGCTCCCTTGGCCGCTCATAACCACGAGCACGGCTGATATATCAGTTTTCATACACTCTGCAGAGGTTGCGCACTTTACCCACAAGCCATGATTTCCCTTTCTGCCCGAAGATCATAACTCTCCATTGATCACTACCAAGGTGACCCAGCAGGGTATCACTACGTAACCTTTACAAAGATTCCCCGGAGCTGTAGCCGCCCGTTAGGTTTCCTAAATGTACCGCACTCCTCCCCAAGGGACAAATCAACCTTGGCAGAGCGAGCCGCATACACCGAGCCCCATTAACGGCACGACAGCGAAGCGAACCACATCCCGGTTCCTCTAATTATTCAGCTAAGGGCGTCCGACTCCACCCTCATGGTTGCACTGTTTTCCTGGGCGGTCATCCAACGAACAGGTCCTTACGGAGAGGCACTCGAGAAACCGCTCGAGTCCCCTTAAATGCCACAAGTATATCAATAATAAAGGAGGGAAAACAGCGTATCGTTGATAAATCTCATCATGTTCATTGATTAGTGTTAAGCACTAGCAATAAGCTAAGCAATAGTAATCCAACCCAAATAGGTAAACAAGGACATGGATAACAAAAACTAGTCAATCCTTAGGTATAATTGTGTAAATGCGGGAAGTGAATTATAGAATGGATAGGACAGATAGGTCAAGGGACACTTGCCTCCACCAACCAGCTGCTGCTTAGGGGCTTCTCCTGTGAGTTCCTCGGGCTCTTCAACCAGGTCGTTCTCTATACGAGTTCAAACATACATTCCATACATTTAATACAAAAGAACAGTACACCATACAATAGAACGCAATAATCAAACAGACGTTCAACACGGGGCTTGCAATTACGGTTAAAAGAGAAAGAGGAACTGATAGTCGAGTCTACGGTTGAGAAGCGATCATGTTACATAATTATAAATTAAACCACTCGTTTAAACAAAAGGGTATCAATTTGGATACTGCGTTTAGCATAAAGTAAGGTCATGTTCCATGTTTAATCATTATAAATAGATAAACATGAATGAAAGGGAGTGGTCGCACGGCGAGACATACAATACAGCATTTAAATTGAATTAAGAATTAAATGACTCGCTGCTCAACAGAGCGCGCAACGGGATTCTTGCATTAATTAAAGACAAATGTTACGCGTTGCGCGATGAAACGCATGACGGCTTACGTCAACAGAACTGCATTTAAAACGAATCATCGCGCGATGAAGCGCGCGACGCAGCACTGTAATAAATATAAATTAAACGAATCGTCGCGCGACGAAGCGCGCGACGCAACACATTAATAAATATAAATTTAAAAGGACCGTCGCACGACGAAGCGCGCGACGCAACACATTAATAAAGATGAAATTAGAATGAACCGTCGCGCGACGAAGCGCGCGACGCAGCACATTAATAAAGATGAAATTAGAATGAACTGTCGCGCGGTGAAGCGCGCGATGCAGCACATTGACTAAACAAAATTAAAATGGATTAAACGAGGGTTAAACGAAGCGCTACTATGGTTGCACGCGCGAGAGCACGCTACGCGTGCCGAGGGCACGTGAACCGTGCAAGCGCGCGGGACGTGAGGCCAGGGCATGGGTTCGGGCAGGGGCGTGCGAGGGCACAGCCGAGGGCACGACCGAGGGCGTGGCGCGGGGATCGGGGCGCGGGGCACGCGGCGCGGCCGCCAGCGCGCGGCTAGGGCGCGGGGGCGCGCGGGCTCGCCGGGGCAGGGGCTCGGCGGGGGCGGGGAGGGCGCGACATGGGGAGGGCCGAGCCGCGGTGCAGGGAGGGCCGAGCCGCGGTGCGGGGAGGGCTCGCCGGGGGCACGAGCGCGCGGGAAGGGGAGGGGCGCGGGACGGGGAGGGGAGGGTGTGAGGAGAATGCGGGGGGCGCGGAGCCGGGGCTGGGTGTGGGACGCGACGCAGCCGGGCCGCCGCCACGGCACACGATAGGGCAGGGGAGGGCGCGCGGTCAGGGGCGCGGCGGGCGCGGGGCCGGGGCGCGGCTCGCCGGGGAGGGGCTCACCGGCGGCCAGCGCGCTGGGTGCGGGGTGGGGGAGGGGCGCGACGGGGTGGCACCCGCCAGGGGGGCACGCGACGAGGACAGGGGAGGGGCGCGTCCAGGGGAAGAAGAAGGGATAGGGAGGAGGGAGAGAGAGAAGGGAAGGGGAGGAGAAAACTCACCTCCGGGGATCCAAACTCCGGCGATCTCAACTCCAAACCCTAAGGCACCACGGGGAGAGAGAGAGGTGGAAGAGGGAGAGGGAGGTTACTGCGCGGGAGAAATCAAATGAGACAAATGGATTAGGGGGAGGGAGGGGGCGCGTGCATGGGGAGGGCAGGGGGTGCCAGGGGCATGCGGGCCGGACCGAGCCGGGCTGGGCCACACCGCGGATCGAAACCCACGACACGCACGACCACTAAACGGAATCCAATCACGAACTAAAATTCAAAATGGGACGAGACAAACACGCGACATCAGACAAAGAAATGCGCTTCGGCATGATGCAACACCCATGACACTTAGGTTTTGTTTATACATGACACGGACACCTGTCACTATACTGGTTTGAAATTGGGAAGAAGGAGCGAAACAGGAAGAGAAAAGAGAGTAACGCCCGAATTTGGTGAGTGAAAAGAAGAAAAAATTCTACCCCAAATTCAGGGTGTTACATTGTAGAACCGCACCAATTCCTCCCCCACTGGCATCTGTTTCAATGATGAATTGTTTTTGGAAGTTTGGAATGGCTAATACAGGGGCTTGAACGAGTGCTGTTTTTAGAGCCATGAATGCCTGATTTTCTGTTTGAGTCCAAACAAATACAGTATCCTTCCTCAACATATTTGTGAGAGATCTACTGATGACTCCAAAGTTAGGCACAAACTTTCTATAATAACCCACCATGCCCAAAAAGCTACGAACATCCTTCACACAAACTGGGTTTGGCCATTCCCTGATCACCTTGCTTTTTTTGGGATCTATAGTGATACCTGATGCACTTACAACATGACCCAAAAATTCCAACTTCTCCTGACTGAACACACATTTGGACTCCTTCAGATAAAGCTATTGATGACTGATCAAATCCAACACTTGTCTCAAGTGTACTACATGTTCCTCCATCGTAGTACTGTATACTAGCACATCATCTAAGAACACTACCACCCACTTTCGAAGAAATGGAACTAGCAACTGGTTCATAAAATCCTGAAAGGTGGCCGGGGCTCCCATCAGCCCGAAGGGCATGACCCAATATTCAAAATGTCCATGATGTGTCTATAATGCGGTTTTGGATTCATCTCCTTCTCTGAGCCTGATCTGGTGGTAGCCCGAACGGTGGTCGAGTTTAGAGAATACCGATGCGCCTGCCAGTTCATCCGCAATCTCATCAAATACAGGCATGGGGTATCGGTTCTTGACTGTATAGGAGTTCAGTTTTCTATAGTCCACACATAGGTGCCACTCTCCATCTTTCTTCTTCACTAGTAACACCGGAGAGGCTAAAGAACTGGAGCTTTGCTGCACAATTCCACTGTTTAACATCTCTTGGATTTGTTTCTCAATTTGATCCTTCTTTTGAGATGTATAGCGGTACGGTCTGAGTCTGAAAGGCGGTGCACCAGGTATTAAATCAATGGCATGAGCAACTGACCGTTTAGGTGGTAAGCCTTGGGTTTTACTGAAAAGGTGCTGATAATGACTCAACAACTGTTTGATTTGTTCAGGAACCTCAATTTCTGGTGTCTTGTGTACTTGTTGCAATTCCAATAGTTGCTCTACTCCTTCTTGCCTGATTAAAGAGTCAAGCTGCAAATAGGTAATGCTGTTGCATGCTTGTGTGTTGGGCAAAACTCCCTACGACCGAACTTTTCTATGATCATACTCAAACTCTAGCCATTTTTGTGCCTAATGAACAGCCATAGGGCTATGACATTCCAACCAATCCATACCTAAGATCATGTCATAACCTCCTAGCGGTAGTATTTTCAAGGTGCTAGAAAAAGTCAAGCCTCCACATAACCAATTACACTCTAGAACTTCATACTTACTCCACAATGTCCTTCCATTCGCTACCTTCACTTTTATTGGTGCTGTCAACAATTGAATTCCTAGCATAACTCCTAGCAAATGACCACCAAGAAAACTCGCAAAGCTACCTGAATCAACAAGCACAAGTACCTACTAGCAGTGGATCGATGCCCATAACCAGATGGATTTGTTACCTTCGCCCCCACTCACTACATCCAAAGATATGGCCAAAACACCCTCTCCAGTTGGCTCTTCTATACTACCTTCAGTTTCTCCCACTGCTTCCTCACCTTCGATAGCCAGTTCCCACATCTCCTCGACCAGATGTAAAGGAACACTGGTGGAACATCTATGTGTATGACCCCACCTTTCTCCACATTTGAAGCACAATCCTTTTGCTCTGTGATATGCTCTGAGAGCTATCAGTTTGCCATCCTCATTTTTATTGGTAACCTGCACATTTCCTCGATGATCTTTAGTATGGCCAACGATCCTGTGGTTTACTGTAGGTGGTAAAGGTAGCGGCATCAGTGCTAACTTGAGAGCTGGACGAGAAAAATTACTAAAGCCACGACATTGTTGTAACTGATATCAACATAGTGGAAGGCTCTATCTGTTGCACTAACAGATCTGAGCAAACGAAGGAAGGAGTTGAAATAGACTCCAAGCCAAGGTGTGGCTAACTCCAACGAGGACTAGGCAAGCATTTCAGGCTTGGCCGAACCTCAGGATAAATCCCTATGTCTGTGTGCTTTGCTCTGTGTTGTGTGCTGTTTCTCTGTCTTATTTGCTGTTTATACTTGCACTTCAATATTTATATGTGGTTCAAGCTGTCTTCGAAGTGCAGGGTATTTTAAGACAGGAACTTCTATTCCGCTGCAACCTACTCGAAGGGTCTTTCATTCCACTATGATCCAGCCTTCGAGTAGAGTAAGAATTTCCAGTTTTAAAGTGATAATTATTATCCGCCTATTCACCCCCCTCTAGGCGACATCCAGATCCTATTCTCGGGCATAGGGAACTTTCAGTATCATTGGTACAGTGTATTGCCCCATCCCTTCTAGCGTATGGGCCACTGTAGGGACCCCGATGCTGAGGTCCCCGTGTCTGGGGTTGACTGGTCCCACCAGTCAGCGGGGATACTCTTCGGTGTCATGATTTATATAGGTCATTTGGTACTGTTCCCATAGTTTGGTCATGGCTTGGTGATAATCTGTCTCATCGTGCCGTCATGACTTGATGGTACTAGGTTGGCTCTTCCCTCCTGTAGATGTGCTTGCCAGAGAGTCGGTTGTCGTCTTGCTGGTTTGATCGGTAGCCCTGCCTCGCCGGGTTGCTCGGCAGCATTGTTCGATGAGCGGGTTAGACGGCGATCCCACCCCGCCGAGTTGCTCAGCGGGTGGGTTGTTGGTCGAGCGGGTTAGTCGACAGTTCCGCCTTGCTGAGTTGCTCGACGGGAGTGTTGGTCGATAGTCCTGCCACGCCGAGTCGCTTGGCAGGCGGGCTGGTCAGTTAGTGGGTTGCCTTTGGGAGGCCTTTTGGGGCCTCTTTGGGCACCCAGTTCCTAGGTACCGAACACAACTCTACAATTTATATAATTTTATTAGCGTTCCAAAAAGCCCAATATCATCAAAATCAAAGTTTGGAGCTAAAAGTTATGCCCAAAATACGAGAAGCATCATGTTCTGCGCAAAAGGTCTAATGCGCCACCGGATCGGTCCAGTGCGTAAAGTACGGAAGGTCCGGTGCGCCATCTTCAGAAGCTCCAATGTCTACCTCAAATGACTAGTACATGTGGAGGTTCGGTGCGACCTAGAAAGTTGCAATCAGGTTTCCAACGTCTAGTTTTGGTTGGCGCTCTATATATACCACACCACTCTACCATTTGGAGGTGTGGGCGCCCAAGCAACATACCAAGTGAAGTGAGACACATCTCCATAGCTCCAAACATCCAAGTCCTTCACAGAATCACTCGGTGGTTAGCATAGATGCTTTGCAAAGTGCTTAGCTTAGTTAGGCCGCTATTTGCGCTTGCTCTAGGTTGTTCTTAGTAGATTGAGTAGGTTAGAAAAACCCACAAAAACCTCACTCGGTGATTAGTTGTTGTAGTTGTACCGAGTGAGGCGAGAGTCTTGCGAGACCACATCAACCAAGTTCGACCGGAAGCTCGATAGTGAAAATGGCGGGGAGCATCTGAGAGGAGGCTGGAGGCAGAGCACCACTTGTGTGTGGAGAAGGCCCGTGACTCTAAACTGAGTTACACGACCGGGTGCTCAGCCCTTGTGTGGGCTTCCCTATGTGTAGGGAACCAACGAGGATTAGTTAGAACCTTGCGCGGTTCTAGATACCTCGGTAGAAATACCAGCGCATCGATATGGGAGTTTACATCTCTATCGTTCTCTTTAAGCTTCCGCATTTATTGTTTACTTAATTTACAATCTTTACTATTCTTAGTTTAGAATATAGGATTGGAACTTAGATTGCCAAACTTTTTTTGCGGTAGAAATAGCAACACTTAGACAAAACCTAGTGTCGGGGACCATAATTAGGGATACCCCCAAGACTCCTAATCTCAGCTGGTAACCCCCATCAGCACAAAGCTGCAAAGGCCTGATGGGTGCGATTAAGCCAAGGCTCGGTCCACTCAAGGGACACGACCTCGCCTCGCCCGAGCCCAGCCTCGGGCAAGGGCAGCCGACCCCGGAAGATTCACGTCTCGCCCGAGGACCCCCTCAAGCGGCGTACACACCTTCGGCTCGCCCGAGGCCCAGTCTTCGCCAAGAAGCAACCTTGGCCAGATCGCCACACCAACCGACCGAATCGCAAGAGCATTTAATGCAAGGATGGCCTAACATCTTATCATGTCATGCGCCCTTCAGTCGAAAGCCGAAAGTGACCGCAGTCACTTCGCCGCTCCACTGACTGGCCTGACAAGAAGACAGCGCTGCCTGCGTCGCTCCGACTGTTGTGCCACTCGATATAGTGAGGCTGACAGCAGCCAAGTCCGGCCTCGGGCGCCATAGGAAACTCCGCCTCGCCCGACCCCAGGGCTCGGACTCGGGCTCAGCCCCGGAAGACGACGAACTCCGCTTCGCCCGACCCCAGGGCTCAGACTCGGGCTCGGCCCCGGAAGACGACGAACTCCACTTCGCCTGACCCCAGGGCTCGGACTCGGGCTCGGCCCCGGAAGACGATGAACTCCGCTTCGCCCGACCCCAGGGCTCGGACTCGGGCTCAGCCCCGGAAGACGACGAACTCCGCCTCGCCCGACCCCAGGGCTCGGACTCGGGCTCGGCCCCGGAAGACGACGAACTCCGCCTCGCCCGACCCCAGGGCTCGGACTCGGGCTCGGCCCCGGAAGACGACGAACTCCGCCTCGCCCGACCCAGGGCTCAGACTCGACCTCGACCTCGGAAGACCGACTCGACCCCGACCTCGGAGGAGCCTCCGCCTCGCCCGACCCAGGGCTCGGACCGACCACGTCACAGGGGGGGCCATCATTACCCTATCCCTAGCTAGCTCCGGCTACGGGTAACAGGACCGGCGTTCCATCTTGCTCGCCCCGGAAAACAGATAATGATGGCGCCCCGCGTGCTCCATGACGACGGCGACTCTCAAACCCTTATGGAAGCAAGGAGACGTCATCAAGGACTCGACAGCCCCGACAGCTGTCCTTCCGCAAGGCTCCAACGCTCCTCCGACGGCCACGACATCACGTGAACAGGGTGCCAAAACCTCTCTGGCTGCCACGACGGCATTACTCAGGGCACTAGCTCCTCTCTGCTAGACACGATAGCGCACTGCTACACCCCCCATTGTACACCTGGACCCTCTCCTTACGCCTATACAAGGAAGGTCCAGGGCTCTCTTACGAGAAGGTTGGCCGCGCGGGAGGACAGGGCGACGCGTAGAGTCCCTCGCTCTCCCCCCACGCGGACGCTTGTAACCCCCTACTGCAAGCGCACCTGACCTGGGTGCAGGACAAACACGGAGGCCGCAGGCTTTCCCCTCTCTTCTACCCCCCTTCGTGCTCCGTCTCGCGCTGACCCATCTGGGCTGGGACACGCGACAACAATTCACTCGTCGGTCCAGGGACCCCCCCGGGGTCGAAACGCCGACAGTTGGCGCGCCAGGTAGGGGCCTGCTGCGTGTTGACGAACAGCTCCCCGTGAAGCTTCAGATGGGTAGTCTCCAGCAACCTTTCCAACCCGGGACGTTGCTCCGTTTCGGGAGTCTTGAGTTCATGTCCCTCGACGGCAGCTATGACATGATACTCCTTCTTCCGCCGCGCGACAGCGACAATGCCCGCCGGCGGTGGAATCGACGACGTCTTCCCCACGAGGCGGAAGAACGGCGTCCGAGTTTGTCCCGTTACCTCCCCCGCTAGAGGAGGAGGAGGCGGGGCAACCATGGCCAAGCAGGAGGCGGCACCTCATCGGCTGTCGAGCGAGTCGACGGCGCCGGCGCCCCGACGGGGGACACGTCGGGCGTCGACCTCGCGTCAGAGACGAAGACGAGCATCGTTTCCCCGCAACACGCCAACTCCAAGCGGACGGACGACTCCAGCATGCTCGCGAAGGACTTGCTAGGCGTCACCCTCGCCCTGAGACGATGGTGTAGTCCGCCCCTGACGTGACAACGTCACCACCTATCGACCAAGAAGTACCGACCAACTCTCGTCTCATGCCTTTTGGATTCGGCCTCGACCCACCAAGCGACCCCGCTTTGGTGGAAGCCTTCATAGAGGCATGCACCAGCCCTCCGGGGTATCATATGCGGTCACCCTGGGACCGGCTAACGGCCGTCTCGACCTACGGACCCTCGGGTTCCGAGGAAGATGACGAGCCCAACTTTGGTTGGGATTTCTCCAGGCTCGGTAACCCCAGCGCCATGCGGGACTTCATGACTGCATGCGACTACTGCCTTTCCGATTGTTCCGACGGTAGCCACAGCTTCGGCGACGGAGACAGCGGCCGAAGTCGTGAATGTTTCCACGTCGATCTAGGGGGTCCCGACGAAGGCAACCATCTTGGTATATCGGAAAACGGTGATCCCCCTAGGCCTGCGCCTCGCGTTGACATCCTTCGGGAGCTAGCTATGGTCCCAGTCCCTGCGGGGGGTCAGGACGCACAGCTCGAGCAAATCCGCGAGATGCAGGCCAGACTCGACGAGGGGGTAGGAACACTTGAGCCGCTCCGCCGGAATATTGGGCAGGAATGGGTAGACCAAGCTCCGGCCGGAGAAGCGCGTCATCTACCCCAGGGCGTCCAGCTCCACATCGCTGACGACGTCAAGGCAAGGCCGCCACCGACTTCCAGTGGGGTCGGCCAGAACCTGGCTGCAGCAGCGATACTTCTCCGCGCGATGCCGGAACCATCAACCTCCGAAGGGCGGCAGATCAGGGGAGAGCTCAAGAATCTCCTAGAGGATGCCGCGGTCCGACGGGCCGAGAGCTCTGCCTCCCGAAGACAGGGATACCCCTCGGAGCATTGTGCCGCGACTTCCTGATTCATGCGGGAAGCCTCGGTCCACACCGGGTGCACGCGCAACACAGCGCCTGCAGCCCCGGGACGCCTCGGCAAGGAGCACCACCACCGCAACCATCGAGCCCGCCTCGACGAGAGGGTGCGCCGGGGCTACCACCCCAGGCGTGGGGGACGCTACGATAGCGGGGAGGATAGGAGCCCCTCGCCCGATCCGCCTGGCCCGCAGGCTTTCAGCCGAGCCATACGACGGGCGCCGTTCCCGACCCGGTTCCGAACCCCGACTACCATCACAAAGTACTCGGGGGAGACAAGACCGGAACTGTGGCTCACGGACTACCGGCTGGCCTGCCAACTAGGCGGAACGGACGATGACAACCTCGTCATCTGCAACCTCCCCCTGTTCCTCTCTGACTCCGCTCGGGCCTGGCTGGAGCATCTGCCTCCGGGGCAGATCTCCAACTGGGACGACCTGGTCCAAGCCTTCGCCGGTAATTTCCAGGGCACGTATGTGCGCCCTGGGAACTCCTGGGATCTCTGAAGCTGCCGCCAGCAGCCGGGAGAGTCTCTCCGGGACTACATTTGGCGATTCTCAAAGCAGCGCACCGAGCTGCCCAACGTCACCGACTCGGATGTCATCGGCGCGTTCCTCGCCGGCACCACCTGCCGCGACCTGGTGAGCAAGCTGGGTCGCAAGACCCCCACCAGGGCGAGCAAGCTGATGGATATCACCACCAAGTTCGCCTCTGGCCAGGAGGCGGTTGAGGCCATCTTCCGGAAGGACAAGCAGCCCCAAGGCCGCCAGCCGGAAGATGTTCTTGAGGCATCCGCTCAGCGCGGCACCAAGAAGAAAGGCAAGAAGAAGTCGCAAGCGAAACGTGACGCGGACCTTGTCGCTGCCACTGAGTACAAGAACCCTCAGAAACCTCCCGGAGGCGCCAATCTATTCGACAAGATGCTCAAGGAACCGTGCCCCTATCATCAGGGACCCGTCAAGCACACCCTTGAGGAATGCGCCATGCTTCGGCGTCACTTTCACAGGGCCGGGCCACCTGCGGAGGGTGGCAGGGCCCCCCACGATGACAAGAAGGAGGATCACAAGGCAGAGGAGTTCCCCAAGGTCCACGACTGCTTCATGATCTATGGTGGGCCAGTGGCGAACGCCTCGGCTCGACACCGCAAGCAAGAGCGTCGGGAGGTCTACTCGGTAAAGGTGGCGGCGCTAGTCTACCTAGACTGGTTCGACAAGCCCATCACCTTCGACCAGGGCGATCACCCCGACCGCGTGCCGAGCCCGGGGAAATACCCGCTTGTTGTTGACCCCGTCATCGGCAACGTCAGGCTCACCAAGGTCCTCATGGATGAAGGCAGCAGCCTCAACATCATCTACGCCGAGACCCTCGAGCTCCTGCAGATCGATCTGTCCTCGGTCCGGGCCGGTGCGGCGCCTTTTCATGGGATCATCCCCGGGAAACGCGTCCAACCCCTCGGATGACTCGATCTGCCCGTCTGCTTCGGGACTCCCTCCAACTTCAGAAGGGAAACCCTCACGTTCGAGGTGGTTGGGTTCCGAGGAACCTACCACGCGGTACTGGGGAGGCCATGCTACGCCAAGTTCATGGTCGTCCCCAACTACACCTACCTCAAGCTCAAGATGTTGGGCCCCAACGGGGTCATCACCGTCGGCCCCACGTACCGACACGCGTACGAATGCGACGTAGAGTGCGTGGAGTACGCCGAGGCCCTCGCCGAATCCGAGGCCCTCATCGCCGACCTGGAGAGCCTCTCCAAGGAGGTGCCAGACGTGAAGCGCCATGCCGACAACTTTGAGCCAGCGGAGACGGTTAAGTCCGTCCCACTCGACCCCAGCAACGACGCCTCCAAGTAGATCCGGATCGGCTCCGAGCTTGACCCCAAATAGGAAGCAGTGCTCGTCGACTTTCTCCGCGCAAATGCCGAAGTTTTCGTGTGGAGTCCCTCGGACATGCCTGGCATACCGAGGGATGTCGCCGAGCACTCTCTGGATATCCGAGCTAGAGCCCGTTCCGTGAAGCAACCTCTGCGTGGATTCGACGAAGAAAAGTGCAGAGCCATAGGCGAGGAGATCCACAAGCTGATGACCGCAGGGTTCATCAAAGAGGTATTCCATCCCGAATGGCTTGCCAACCCCGTGCTTGTGAGAAAGAAAGGAGGGAAATGGCGGATGTGTGTAGACTACACTGGTCTAAACAAAGCATGCCCAAAAGTTCCCTATCCTCTGCCTCGCATCGATCAAATCATGGATTCCACTGCGGGATGCGAAACCCTGTCTTTCCTCGATGCCTACTCAGGGTATCACCAAATCAGGATGAAAGAGTCCGACCAGCTCGCGACTTCTTTCATCACACCTTTTGGCATGTACTGCTATGTTACTATGCCATTTGGTTTGAGGAATGCGGGTGCGACGTACCAAAGGTGCATGAACCACGTGTTCGGCGAACACATTGGTCGAACGGTCGAGGCTTATGTCGATGACATCGTAGTCAAGACGAGGAAAGCCTCTGACCTCCTTTCCGACCTTGAAACGACATTCCGGTGTCTCAAGGCAAAGGGCGTAAAACTCAATCCCGAGAAGTGTGTCTTTGGAGTCCCCCGAGGCATGCTCTTTGGGTTCATCGTCTCCGAGCGGGGCATCGAGGCCAACCCGGAGAAAATCGCGGCCATCACCAACATGGGGCCCATCAAGGACTTGAAAGGCGTATAGAGGGTCATGGGATGCCTTGCGGCTCTGAGCCGTTTCATCTCGCGCCTCGGTGAAAGAGGCCTACCTCTGTACCGCCTCTTAAGAAAGACTGAGTGCTTCACTTGGACCTCCGAGGCCGAGGAAGCCCTCGGGAACCTGAAGGCACTCCTTACGAACGCGCCCATCTTGGTGCCCCCTGCCGCCGGAGAAGCCCTCTTGATCTACGTCGCCGCTACCACTCAGGTGGTCAGCGCCGCGATCGTGGTTGAGAAACAAGAAGAAGGGCATGCATTGCCCGTCCAGAGGCCGGTTTACTTCATCAGCGAGGTACTATCTGAGACCAAGATCCGCTACCCGCAAATTCAGAAGCTGTTGTACGCGGTGATCCTGACGCGGCGAAAGTTGCGACACTACTTCGAGTCTCATCCGGTGACTGTGGTGTCATCCTTCCCCTTAGGGGAGATCTTCCAGTGCCGAGAGGCCTCGGGTAGGATTGCAAAGTGGGCGGTGGAAATCATGGGCGAGACGATCTCGTTCGCCCCTCGGAAGGCCATCAAGTCCCAAGTCCTAGCGGACTTTGTGGCTGAATGGGTCGACACCCAGCTCCCGGTGGCTCCGATCCAGCCTGAACTCTGGACCATGTTTTTCGATGGGTCGCTGATGAAAATAGGGGCAGGCGCGGGCCTGCTCTTCATCTCACCCCTCAGGAAACACCTATGCTACGTGCTGCGCCTCCATTTCCCGGCGTCCAACAACGTGGCTGAGTACGAAGCTCTAGTCAACGGGTTGCGCATCGCCATTGAGCTAGGGGTCCGACGCCTCGACGCTCACGGCGACTCGCAGCTCGTCATTGACCAAGTTATGAAGAACTCCCACTGCCGCGACCTGAAGATGGAAGCCTACTGCGATGAGGTTCGGCGCCTGGAGGACAAGTTCTACGGGCTCGAGCTCAACCACATCGCCCGACGACACAACGAGACTGCGGACGAGCTAGCTAAGATAGCCTCGGGGCGGACAATGGTTCCCCCGGACGTCTTCTCCTGAGACCTACATCAACCCTTAGTCAAGACCGACGACGCGCCCAAGCCCGAGAAGGCCTCGGCCCAGCCCGAGGCATCCTCGGCACAGCCCAAGGCGCCCTCGGCTCGGCCCAAGGCACCCTCGGCCCCCGAGGGTGAGGCACTGCGCGTCGAGGAAGAGCGGAGTGGGGTCCAGCCTAATCGAAACTGGCAGACCCCGTACCTACAATATCTCCTCCAAGGAGAGCTGCCCCTCGACCGAGCCGAGGCTCGGCGACTGGCGCGGCGCGCCAAGTCGTTCGTCTTACTGGGTGACGGAAAGGAGCTCTACCACCGCAGCCCATCCGGCATCCTCCAGCGGTGCGTATCCATCGCCGAAGGCCAGGGGCTCTTACGAGAAATACACTCGGGGGCTTGCGGTCATCACGCAGCGCCCCGAGCCCTTGTTGGAAACGCCTTCCGACAAGGTTTCTACTGGCCGACCGCGGTGGCCGACGCCACTAGAATTGTCCGCGCCTGTCAAGGGTGTCAGTTCTACGCAAGGCAGACCCACCTACCCGCTTAGGCTCTGTAGACAATACCCATCACCTGGTCGTTTGCTGTGTGGGGACTGGACCTCGTCGGTCCCTTGCAGAAGGCACCCGGGGGCTACACGCACCTGCTGGTCGCCATCGACAAATTTTCCAAGTGGATCGAGGTCCGACCCCTAAACAGCATCAGGTCCGAACAGGCGGTGGCATTCTTCACCAACATCATCCATCGCTTTGGGGTTCCGAACTCCATCATCACCGACAACGGCACCCAGTTCACTGGCCGAAAGTTCCTGGACTTCTGCAAGGATCACCATATCCGGGTGGACTGGGCTGTCGTGGCTCACCCCATGACGAATGGGCAAGTGGAACGTGCCAACGGCATGATTCTGCAAAGACTCAAGCCAAGGATCTACAGCGACCTCCACAAGTTCGGAAGGCGGTGGATAAAGGAACTCCCCTTGGTGGTCTGGAGTCTGAGGACAACGCCGAGCCAGGCCACAGGCTTCACACCGTTCTTTCTAGTCTATGGGGCCGAGGCCGTCTTGCCCACGAACTTAGAATACGGTTCCCCGAGGATGAGGGCGTACGACGACCGAAGAAACCAGACCGACCGAGAAGAGAAGACTCACTGGACCAGCTCGAAGAGGCTCGGGACATGGCCTTACTACACTCGGCGCGGTACCAGCAGTCCCTGCGACGCTACCATGCCCGAGGGGTTCGGTCCCGAGACCTCCAAGCAGGCGACCTGGTGCTTCGGCTACGACAAGACGCCCGAGGGCGGCACAAGCTCACGCCTCCCTGGGAAGGGCCGTTCGTCATCGCCAAGGTTCTGAAGCCCGGGACATACAAGCTGGCCAACAGCCAAGGCGAGGTCTACAGCAACGCTTGGAACATCCGACAGCTACGTCGCTTCTACCCTTAAGATGCTTTCAAGTCGTTCGTACACCTCGTTCACGTTCAAAGTCTAACCATCAAGGAAGGGTCAGCCTTGCCTCAGCAAAGCCCGACCCTCCCTCGGGGGCTAGAAGGGGGGAACCCCCTCTACGTCAAAATTTTCCACGAAAAAAGACTTCCATCAAAAAGCTTTCGTGTCCCCCGGCTATGTCAGTAACAGGACCCCAAGAAACGAATAAGGGTGCATCTAAGTGGCAAGGCCGACCGAGCCGAGGGACTCCTATGCCTCTGGGATACGGATACCTCACTCGTCGCCTACCATGAAAAATGACTCTTACTTGGGCAAGCTACCCTGCTACTAACGAACGGGTCTGGATAAAACGGAAGGAAAAGAAACACGATCTTATATTACGATAATAAAGTGTTCGGGCCTCGGCGGCCGCAAAAGACACGTATGCATTCAAAGAAAACTGCTCCGGCAGAATCAGGCATCGCCCGGAGAAGGAGCCGCGCCCTCGGCTTCGTCTCCACCCTCGGCAAGATCTGCCCCGGCCTCGGATGACGGCACAAGCGGGAGGATCTCTGCCTCGAAGGTGGTTGCCAGCACCGCGCTTGGGCCCGCGGCGGCCGCGTCAAGCCTCTGGACTTCGGCCAGGGCGGCTTCATCTTCGTCGGGGAGGCAATACCCCTCGCTGACCCGCTCCAGATCCACGTCATAGTGGGAAGCTAGCACGGCGAAGGCCTGCCTGACGCCGTGATGCAACGCCTCGCGAAGTCTGCCACGCGCATGGTCACCCAAGGCTTGCAGGCGACTTTGAGGGGAGCTTCCCGAGGGGACGTCGTCGAAGCTGAAGACCCGGCAGAAGGCCGAGATGGCCTCGGACATGGCCGCGCGGTCGGTTTCCCTCTGCTCGGCCGCCTGAGCAAGCGCCCTGGTGGACTTATCAAGGGTAGACTCGAGCTCTGGGAACAGCCAAAGCGGAAGACCTCAAACACGAGTTGAAGAACAAAGCTGAAACAAAATCTTCAAACAGCCGAGACATACCTTCGGCTTGGGCACGCTGCTCCGAGGATGCGGCTTGGGCCACGGCGAGGTCCGCTGCAAGGGCTCCAGCCCGAGCAGACGCCTCGGCTAACTGGACTCCAAGAGCCTCAGCCCGGCTTTCGGCCTCGTCGGCCCGGCCCCAAGAATGGTCCCGCTCGCCGGTGGCCTGGTCAAGCTCCGACTGCCGCCGCTGCGCCTCTGCGCGTGCCACCACCGCCTCCGCTCCCAGATCGGCACAGAGCAACCGAAGGTCCGCCACCTCTGCGCTCTATTGGGAGAGGCGCGCGGTAGCACTGGCAAGCGTGGTCCTCAGAGACCACAGCAAACCCCAGACATCAACCTCGCGGCGGATGAACGACGACTTGGCGGCGCTCAGATCCGTCAGATCCTGAGGGAAGGAAGCGGGGTGTCACAAAGAACGCCTTAATCACGAGAAAGGTATGCATGAAGTCATTACCTAGAGGATCTTGGGAACGTCCCTGCAAAGGACCTCCAAGGTCGACCGAAGCGATCCCAATGTTGCCTCGGCACACTCACGAAGCCTGTCCCAAGACTTCTCCTCCCGTTCATCGTCAAGAACGAAGAGGGGATCCGAGGCCCCACGGGTCCGGAACCGAAGCAACTGGCGCCGCCCCTCAGAACTGTGTCGCGCGGGGACAAGGCTGCCGCTCGGTGGGGCGGGTCGCGGTTCTGCGCCCCCCTCCTCCGAGGCATCAGGTAGCGACGCCTCGGCCATCTCAGCGTCAGCGGCAACGGGTGGCTCCACGGCCAGAATGGCAGCGGCCTCAGCAGAAGCCGGTGACAGCGCCAGCAACGCGTCTGGTGGGCTCGAGGCCGCAACCGCGCCAGCAGTCTCCCTCGGCACGACGACCGCCTCGGCAGAAGAGTCAGCCTTGGGAGCTCGCCCCACGGCGACTTGTGCCGCCTGGGCCTCCCGCTTTGGGGCATCTTGTAAGAAGGTCAGCTGGCCGGCGAGGCCCGGTGCGGCACTGGCTGCAGAAGCCGGCGCCGTTTTGAGGGCCTTCCGGGGAGCCAGACCGGTCGAACCATGCCTCCGTTTGCTGGGAGGAAAAGGAAGAGCAGGATCAGAACACACGAAGGAGGAGCCAGGACAAAGATATCCTAAGATACTTACCCACTCCGGGCCACGATCAATCGTGCCTGTGGGGAGGTCTCTCGAGCCTCGATCTCCGAAGGTACCACCAAGGTCAGCCCCGCTGCCGGCTTCATCCTTGCCTCAGGCACCCGAGGCACCAGAGGGATGGACTGCCCAGGCATAGCGACGGCGACCTGAGGGTCACCCTCCTGTACAGTCGGCACGGGCAACGGTTCTTCGGAAACAGGCGGCTCGGCCTGAGACCCCGGGGTCACCTCAACTACCTCGGCCAAGGGGTCAAGTACCCCCTCGGCCTGCCCCCGTTCTTTGGACCGGGACCCCGACATCCCGGCCCCGGATACCGACGGCGCCAGCCCGCTCGGGGGCTGGCTCGACGACCCCTGGCCCAGCCTCAGATCTGGGCTGAGGCCGAGGCGGGCCGCCATGTCGTCATCTTCATCTTCATCATCGTCTTCATCATCGTCGTCGTCATCATCAGGCGTCTCCGGCGATGGCTCCCTCGGGAGCCCATCCCTCTCCTGCCGACGACGAAGCCTTTCCAAGGCGTCCCGAGCCCGCATCCGCTCGCGGGCTCGAGCCTTCTCCGTGTCCATCTTCTCCTTCCTCTTCTCCGCGGCGACCCTCCGCGCAGCTCGGTCCATCGCGTCCTCCGGGACCGGTGGCAGGGAAGACTTGTGAAACCCCACCTCTTGGAGACGGACGAAAGGTCTCAGCTGTGAGAACCAAGGGCAATCCGACACAAGAAGGAAGAAGGTGCGGACACTCACCAGGGACACACACCCGCGATCGAGACGCATCGAGAGCTGGGAAAGGGCGCCGGCGTCCGGCTTCCCCAACGTGCCCGCTACCCGCCTGTGGAGGTCTTCGATGGGAAGGGGATCCGAGGACATCCGCGAACCCTCCAAGTCGACCCCCGACATCATCTCCCAAAGCGGCAGCCGCCGCCCCGTCAAAGGAAGCACCCTCCGGCAGTGAATGGCGGCAACCACCCCCGCAGCGGTGAGCCCTCCTTTCCGCAGCTCCTCCAGGGCCTTCAGAAGGGGCTGGAGATTCTTCTGCCTGTCGCGCGGGGTCTCGTAGCGCCAGTTATCGGCGGCGGCGGTCACCACTCGCTGAGAAAACGACGGGAGCCTCCCATCGTCATTTCGGAGATAGAACCACCGGCGCTGCCACCCTTTGTTCGAAGACGCCAGGACGGCGGGGATGTACTGCAGCGCCCGCGCCTGCCTCAGCTGGAGGATGCAGCCACCGGCCCGCACCGCCATGCGGACCCTCCTTTCCCCCGTCGATGAGGCAAAAAGCTCCGCAGAGAAGAGATGGGTCCACAAGTCCCAGTGAGGGTCAATCCCCAAGTATCCTTCACAAACCGCCGCAAAGATGGCAGCTTGTGAGATGGAGTTGGGACTGAGGTTGTGCAGCTCCACCCCGTAGACATGCAGAATTGCCCGCATAAAATGGCTTGCCGGCACTCCGAACCCCCGCTCGTGAAAGGAGACAAAGCTCACGACATACCCCGGCGGCGGGGACGGGGCAGCTCCGCTCGGAGGGGCCATCCACTCCAGCTGCGAGTCACCAGAGAGAGGGCGAAGCAAACCCTCAGCAACAAGGGCCTCCAGGTCATCCGCCGTAACGGTGGAGAAAGGCCACGGGTCGCGCGGCAGGACAATGGTCACCCGGTCGGCCATCCCCAAGCGGAAGAGGTGGCGGCGGAGGAACTGGGTGCGCGGTTTCCTTTCTCTGGCTATTCCCTCGGGTTGCGAAAACCTAAGTGGGAGGCAAGCCGCTGAGTAAAGAACCGTCACCAGCCCCTCTCCCAAATATATAAAGGCCAAGGCGAGACCCATTCAACACTTCGCCCGAACCCACCGCAAGGTTCAAAACTCAAAGAGACGCCCGTCCCTCGAAACGGCTCGCGCACGCGCAACGGCCGCCCCGTGAACCACTCGTCCCGTCGCATTAACTCTGCGGCAGGACAGACGGCACCTTTGGCAGACGAAGCAGGCGATGCTTCACCTCCGCCATAATGACCGCATCAAAAAAGGTGTGCCACGTCATTCGATTTCGTATCCTTTTCACTTCCTCTTTCTCTCTCTTGCCCCAGGGGTCAGAAAAGGGGATACTCCGAAAGGGATCCTTCTCCGAGAAGGAAGCGGGCCCCGAGCCCCCCTACTGATTAGAGGTTCAAAGGCTAGCCCCTCGGAAGGGTTCAACAGCCTCCTCAGAGCGCTCGGGCTCCGCGCCCACTACTGGTCAGAGGTTCAAAGGTCAGCCCCTCGAAAGGGTTCAACGGCCGCCTCAGGCCACTCGGGCTCCGCGCCCACTACTGATCAGGGGTTCGAAGGCTGGCCCCCGAAGGGTTCGACAGCCACCTCAGACGCAGAGCGAGGGATGACCCTGGGTACGTTCGATACATAACCGAGGCTCGGGCTGCGCTCCTGAGGTACCCTAGGACATTTCCGAGACCGACGGGAACGATTTTGTAACGGAATCCCACCAGAGGGAGGCTTCGAGCCCTCGGACCCCGTCAAAAGGGGACCGGGTCCGGCAAGTCACCCGCAGGTACTTTTGGAGCGCGCCTCCAGGCCGCTAGCTGACCCCTAACAAATGGGGCACGGGCGTCCACTCGGATTACCCGTTAGCAACTCACTGGAGACACCATGTTCGGCATCCTCCGAGGGCAACATGGCGCTTTCCCCCCTCCTCCTTGCGGAAAGGTGACGCAGGGGCGTATGTAAAAAGTCGAGTATGTCCATAACCGTCCTCTCGCTCTGTGCGGAGGCTCGGGGGCTGCTCTCGCAAACCCGGCTCCGGCCAAACCGTTGACAGCGTCAACATACCAGCCCGAGAACTTGGGACCCGACTGTTCACCCGGGCTACGGCCAGTTCGCATGAGGGAGCGGCTAGACCGGCCGAAGCGTTACGAAACGTACTAAGACCTCGAAAAAGTCAAACCACTCCTCCGAGGCCTCGGGGGCTACACCCGGCGAGTGCTCTCGCGCGCACCCACCGGAACAAAAAGCAACCGAGGAAGGCCGGTCCCCTTGCAAAAAAGTGCGACAAAAGCCTCCAAGCGAGTATCAACACTCCCTTCGAGGCTCGGGGGCTACTGTTGGGGACCATAATTAGGGGTACCCCCAAGACTCCTAATCTCAGCTGGTAACCCCCATCAGCACAAAGCTGCAAAGGCCTGATGGGTGCGATTAAGCCAAGGCTCGATCCACTCAAGGGACACGACCTCGCCTCACCTGAGCCCAGCCTCGGGCAAGGGCAGCCGACCCCGGAAGATTCACGTCTCGCCCGAGGACCCCCTCAAGCGGCGTACACACCTTCGGCTCGCCCGAGGCCCAGTCTTCGCCAAGAAGCAACCTTGGCCAGATCGCCAAACCAACCGACCGAATCGCAGGAGCATTTAATGCAAGGATGGCCTGACATCTTATCCTGTCATGCGCCCTTCAGTCGAAAGAGCCGAAAGTGACCGCAGTCACTTTGCCGCTCCACTAACCGGCCTAACAAGAAGACAGCGCCGCCTGCGTCGCTCTGACTGTTGTGCCACTCGACAGACTGAGGCTGACAGTAGCCAAGTCCGGCCTCGGGCGCCATAGGAAACTCCGCCTCGCCCGACCCTAGGGCTCGGACTCGGGCTCGGCCCCGGAAGACGACGAACTCCGCTTCGCCCGACCCCAGGGCTCGGACTCGGGCTCGGCCCCGGAAGACGACGAACTCCACTTCGCCCGACCCTAGGGCTCGGACTCGGGCTCGGCCCCAGAAGACGACGAACTCCGCCTCGCCCGACCCCAGGGCTCGGACTCGGGCTCGGCCCCGGAAGACGACGAACTCCGCCTCGCCCGACCACAGGGCTCGGACTCGGGCTCGGCCCCGGAAGACGACGAACTCCGCCTCGCCCGACCCAGGGCTCGGACTCGACCTCGACCTCGGAAGACCGACTCGACCCTGACCTCGGAGGAGCCTCCGCCTCGCCCGACCCAGGGCTCGGACCGACCACGTCACATGGGGGGCCATCATTACCCTATCCCTAGCTAGCTCAGGCTACGGGTAACAGGACCGGCGTCCCATCTGGCTCGCCCTAGAAAATAGATAATGATGGCGCCCTGCGTGCTCCATGACGACGGCGACTCTCAAACCCTTACGGAAGCAAGGAGACGTCAGCAAGGACTCGACAGCCCCGACAGCTGTCCTTCCGCAAGGCTCCAACGCTCCTCCGACGGCCACGACATCACGTGAACAGGGTGCCAAAACCTCTCTGGCTGCCACGACGGCATGTACTCAGGGCACTAGCTCCTCTCTGCTAGACACGATAGCGCACTGCTACACCCCCCATTGTACACCTGGACCCTCTCCTTACGCCTATAAAAGGAAGGTCCAGGGCTCTCTTACGAGAAGGTTGGTCGCGCGGGAGGACGGGGCGACGCGTAGAGTCCCTCACTCTCCCCCCACGCGGACGCTTGTAACCCCCTACTGCAAGCGCACCCGACCTGGGCGCAGGACAAACACGGAGGCCGCAGGCTTTCCCCTCTCTTCTACCCCCTTCGTGCTCCGTCTCGCGCCGACCCATCTGGGCTGGGACACGCGGCGACAATTCACTCGTCGGTCCAGGGGCCCCCGGGGTCGAAACGCCGACACCTAGTTTACACATTATTGATCAGTTATTTACATAGGTTTTGTTTAGTAGAATTATTTATGGTCTAGATTAGTGAGAAAAATAGAAGTCCTAATTCACCCCCTTTTAGGCATCCGTAGTCCTTCCAATTGGTATTAGAGCCTGGTTTGGCTCATCAGGAATCTTTTGGCTTAACCGTTGTTGAGCCAACACTAGATGAGAGGTAAGAGATGGATATCCATAGTCCACCACACTTCGATGACACTAACTTCCTCTATTATAGCGCTAGAATGGATTGGTACCTAGAATATATTGATTTAGGTGTTTAGTGAGTCACTCGCGATAGGATCAAACCCCCTAAGAATCTTGAAAAGCTCACCGTGAGTGATGAAAAAGAAATTCATTTACATGCTCGAGCAAAAAATTGTTTGTATGAATCTCTTAACATGGAAATTTTCAATCAAGTATTTATTTTAAAAACTGCTAATGAGATTTGGCTAAAATTGCATGAGCTCCATGATTATAATTGCCTAGCTTTAAATGATTATAATTGTTTTACAAAGAAAGAAAATGAGCTTGTTAGAGATATGTATTCTCGTTTGAATCTTATTGTTAACAAGCTCAATTCAATTGGGATCAATAAGCTAGGTGATACAGACATGGTGAAGAAGATCATCTTCCTTCTACCACAACAAAAATATGGGGGCATCATCACCATCCTTCACCATTTGGAGGACTTGAGCCAAATGACTCCCACGCTCTTAATTGAAAATATTGTGGCATTTAAAATGTCATACAAGATGGGTCAAGAAGAACCAACCTCTTCAAAGCCATATGCTTTCGCTTGTGATGAGCATAAAAAGATGAAAGACAAAAAGAAGGTTGAGAGCTCAAGCTCCTCAAGTGAAGAATAGGGGAATGAAGAATAAGAAGATGATGATGAAGAAGATGATCAACCCCCTACATCATCCTCCGAAGATGAAGAAATCATCCGACACATCAGAAAAGTAATAAGGATGATTTGCAAGATTAATCTAACGGTTGTGCCCCTGTAGGTTGAGGATATCATTTTTAACATTGACATGAAAGAACAAAGAAATAAAGGTTGCTTTGGATGTGGGGAGAAGGGTCATTTCCGGGATAATCGCCCAAACCAAGCCAAACCTAAGAAGAGGAGCAAATGCAAAGCGCTCACCACTGTTAGAACTTAGGGTGATTCTTCAAGTGAAGGTGAACCTCCAAGGAGCCATGACCATCGCTCTTCACGATCATCACACAAATGCCTGATGGCAAGAGGTAACACCAGTATCCCATCCTCTAGTGATGATAGTGATAGTGATAGCGATGATGATAAGCCCTCTGTAGATGAACTTATGCATGTCATTAAATTTTTTGAGGATGTTTACACTAAACAAAAGGTTCAATTAAAAGTGCTAAAATCTAAGTTGCTTAGCTCTGAAATAATTATAAGAATTTGCTAAAAAATGAAAAACTTAAGGCTAAGTTAGCTAGCTCTCAAGATGTTATTGAAAACTTGCTAGAGAAAATGGAAATTCTTAGCATGCATAATAATGAGCTAACAACTAGGCTAGAAAGTATCATTAATACCCCAGAAGCATCTTTAATTTAAATTCCTAAAATAATTAAAAATGATGCTTCTACTTATTGCTTAGATTTAATTGACATTAACTATAATCCTTGCAATCGAGTCTTGGTTAAGAATGTTACTGTAGAAACATGTTCATCAAGGGAGTGAACAAGTCTGATGAGGGTGAAATTGTGGTTTGTTGGTTGTGTCACATGGAAGGACACAACTCTTAGCAATGTAAGGTGAAGAACATGGGAGAAAAGAAGAAAAAGCTAACAAGCAAGATCTCCAACACCTACACCAGCAAGGTGGTGACAAGAAGGTGGCTACACCATATTTGATCAAGAAGAAGAATGGAAAGGTGATAGCCATCAAGGCCAACAAGCATGCCAATAAAGGGAGAGCGGCCAAACAAATCTAGGTGCCAAAGGAGATTATTTCAACCATAAAAAGCACCAAGAAAGTTTGGGTCCCTTGATGGAAGTTAGAAGTCTAATGAACTTCAGGGAATTTGGAGACTTGGCAAAAACAAAATGTATATCATGAGATACATCATATCGAATCAGGACTATTGCGAAGTGGGTTAGTGAACATTATGGACCCAAATTCCGCACCCATGACTAAGGTAACTAGATTTGCTATTTGCTTTCTTTAGATATGCATATCTATTTCTTATGAATCTAGTTTACTTTTCATGCCCAGTTCATAGCTTTAAATTGTTATGTTTTTCAATTGATATGCCTCATGCTTAGTAATTATAGATTTTTCTAATTGGTATTCATTTTCAATGCATATCATACATACAAGGTAAAATCATATGGTAGGGTTGCTCTCTTTTAATTCATATTCTTGGAGCATACCTACATGGTTCAAATGTTAAAATAAAGCACGACACATAGCTTAATTAAACTCCTAAATGAATGATACTCATGATGTCATCTTTCAAGTATTTTCCATTAGTATAATTTTTAATTATATGCGCCAAATTTCAATTTATAGGTAATTTGCCCCTATTTGACCTTAGAAGATCAAGTGCATGTCTCCTACAAGTATTCAAAACTTGTATGCACATTTTTTGGGGGAGGTTACTCTATAGTTTTATTTCTTTGAGATTAAGACCCTTTTTAAGTCCATTATGTGTGTAGTAGTCCCATTGAAGGAAAATGGAGTCCCAGAGATTGATAAAAGCCTCCACTGCTAAAATGATCTTTCATTCAGTACCCTACAAGTGGTATCTTACATTCGGTATCATTTTCATGTCATCTCCTCCTGAATAGACTATCATCTTGATTAGGAATCCTTTACACCTCATGTTGCCCTTATGCATATGCTTTAAATTTTTCCATTAATATCTATAGAATATTTTTTTCATATAAATATGCTAGAGAAAAGGGGAGTCTAGTCTATTCTTCATGTTTTGAGTCTCTCGCTTGTTCTTCAATTTCACGTGTTCTAGTTAGGGAGAGTTTTTTGACAAGGGAGCACATCTTTTTCAAATTGAGGGAGATTGCTTCACCAAATGGGGAAAACTTCATTTAAAAGGGAGGGAAATTTTTAGAGAGGTCTTAAGCTTCCTATATACGCTTAATGTCTTCCTTTTCGGTGTTTGATTCCAAAGGGGGAGAAAGTTGAGGATCAAAGAAAACCAAAGTATATCAAATACCAAAACCACTAATTTTAAAATTTTTAGTCTTCAATTGGTTTCTTATGTTGGTTTTTGTCCAAAATAAGAAGTATGTGAATTATGGAGTTAGGGGGAGGCTTAAGTCTATAATCACACATTGTGGGGGACATTCATGCATCCTAGCAAGTAGATTGTATATTTACATCAAGTATTTGTTATATTTTCTTGCCTTGGTTGTGTTGTCATCAATCACCAAAAAGGCATAGATTGTAAGGAAAATGGACCCCGTCCCATTTGACTAAATGATCTTGGTGTTTGTTTGCTAGTGTTTGTGTTTGTAGTTCACAAAATGCAAAGTATTGATGGACTAAGGCAATGAGGAGATTAACAGTTCAAAGAAGAAATTATAAAGTTATATTGAAGACCTTTATACATGCTAAGAATTCAACACATTAAGAAGTTGAAGTCGGATGCAAAGACACAAACAAAAGTGAAGTTACCAAAGTTGATGAAAAGGGGTGACTAAATTAGAAGTGTCTCATGATTTTTGATCTACTCAAATTGATATGGCTTCAACTCTGAGATGTAGAGATTTTTGTTAGCTTTCCAAAAAAGTGCAAGATCATCAAAATTGGAGTTTGAAGGAATTATGACCACAATATGAATTTGGTTGTGCTAAAAAAGCAGCAGCATATGAGTGGAGTGCACAAGCGGTTCAGTGCGCCAAATCTACTCAAGCTGACATGGATTCAACACTCGGATATAGATAATTTTATTAGCTTCCCAAAAAGTCCAAGATCATCAAAATCGGAGTTTGGAGCTAAAAGTTATGCCCAAAATACGAGAAGCATCCTGTTCTGGGCAAGAGGTCCGGTGCACCATCTTAGGAAGCTCCAACAGCTACCTCTAACGGCTAGTACACGTGGAGGTCCAACGCACAGGTCCGGTGTGTCATCTTCGGAAGCTCCAATAGCTACCTCTAATGGGCTAGTACACATGGAGGTCCGTTGCACAGGCCCGATGCACCACAGGAAGGTACGGTGTGACGGAACCTCCCAAATCATTAGGCCCACCTACAGTTGTCCTTGTCCAGCGGACCTCAGGCAACCCTGTAGATGCTTCTAATCACTCGACAAGTTTGGTATCTGTATCCTTTACCCTTCCCAAGAGCGTTTCACCCGTCATGCAGATATTACAACACATCAGAGGAACGAATATGCGGAAGCAATTACAACAACTTGTTTATATTAAAGTATAGAAAGAGTATTAATATTACAGACCAGTACTATATAGGAGTGAAGGAGTAATATTATTACAAACTCGGGAGGCAAAAACCCCTCCCGTAGAACAGTAAAAAGTTTTAAAGGAGGACACTTCCTCCCGAGGCTTCAATCCTGGTTCTCTTCCTTAGGCACCACCTTGGAGCAAAAGCAACAAAAATTTGCTGCTTCCTCACCTACAACAACATGGGTTTGAAAACCCTGAGTACAAAGTGTACTTTCGCAAGTCTTACCCATCAAAATAAAAGACTCTCAAGGATATGCTGGCTTAAGGGAGTCAAGGTAAGGCTTAATCAATAATCAAGACTCTGTATTGCAAAAATGCTTACTAATAGTGGATCCATAAAATCCAGTTTTATTAGCAAGTTAAGTCATTACCTGCATCTAGAGTTCTTTCTACCCTAGTTCAAGCACTTGGCCTATACTAGCCATTTTCTTATCAACCCTTCTTGTTCACTAGAATGCTACGTGTAAGTCAGTGACCAAGTCTTCATGTCCGAGAAGTAACGGCGATCCGAATCGATTAATACCTAGCTAGGGATCTCCAATCACACAACATATGTAGCACTTAACCCTTGCATATGTCAACTCGCCACCGGGGTTCTTAAGACCAGATCAGGTTCACGCTAACCGAGAGCACAAATACACCACCGTCCAGCCTCTTGCCACGGAGGATACACGCTACTCTCGCCATCTCTCCACTCCCATTTTGTGTTATCTTATTCTGGTATTAGTCTGCCCGAGGCAAAGCTTACCCATGATGAGGCATGTGACCAGTTAAAGGGTCCTCGGTCAGCAGGCCCACATCGACACGGTCCTTAATCGACTCAGACGGAGACACTACACCGAGACTCTTCTCGTGCAAGTCAACTGCCTGGTCTCAGCTTTATTATTTTCAACCCAAAGATTGGTACCTGACAGAGGTACATCTTTTCCGTTGTTGAACCCATCACGGCCATGATGGATCCACCATCCAGTTTTATTTTTGAAAAACATCTCATCCCACTTGAAGCATCATCTTTTGTCAAAACAAAACATTTTGTTTTTCTAGAGCAAGACTAAGCATAAGAAAAAACTTTTTTATTAAATAGGTGATCAAGGAAAGTAATCAATCTTTCAAGGAAGGAAATGCAGCAAGTGTTTAGCACACAACTCCTATCACCTAATGCATCAAGCAAGTGAGAAAGATTTTAAAATAGCAAGGAGGTGGCAAATGCACTGGGGCTTGCCTTGTGTTATAGGAGAGTCAGGCTCTGCTCCACAAATGTCAAAATAAAAGCAGTTTCCGGCAGGTGGGTCTTCAGGTGGTGGTGGTGGTGTAGCTCTTTCTTCTTCAACTTCTACTTCTTCTTCGTTTCCTATTTATATCACATATATAATCATGAATGCTCATGTAATGCTTATGAAAATGCAAAGATAATAAAGGTATATTATCTTAGATTTTGAATACAACTTTCCTTCACGGGACTCTAGGAAATTAGGGTTTTTGAAGTCAGAACTGTAGTTCCTAGGGCAGGCATCACTAGAGGATTAGGGTTTTGGGGTTTAGGCATCAAACAATGTCCAAATCATGCCAAACTTTACCCAAGGTTTCTAAATAACATTTAAAGCTTATCTAAAAAGTTTAGTGATTTTTGGAGTTACTAATCAATTTTTAAAATTCCAGTAGTATAGGTTTTGGCTATTTTTAATACACCAAAATTCCTTATTTGGACTAAAAATCATAAGACTATTTTTATTAAATAGTATAGAATTTTAGGAATCTAGCAAAATTGGTCTGGTATTTTTAGAATTTTTCTACAATTTTCTAGAAATTCTTTAATCTTGGCAGAAAAAGGAAAAGAGTCAACAGTATTGGACTGAATCTGGCCCGAGTTAGCCCAACAAGGGCAGAACGCGCCCGCGTGACAGTTTTGCACTGAAGCCCTCGGCGGTTTGAAAATCTAGAGAAGAACCCCGAGCACTATTTGCTTGGGTCACTTACAAATGCAAATAAGCCCTCGCACCTCTATTCCTTTACAACGTCATGCCCACGACGTCGTCCCACGGCAGACCGAGCTCCTGCGAGCCTATACCGGCCAGATAACTCAACTACCGGTGCTCCCGTGCGGTTGACACCGAATTCAACTCCTAATAACCATTTCCCCTCGATCAATTGCACGATTCGAGCTCTTAATCACACTATCCACGGTGACAGCGCGAACAACGGATGAACACGGGTGTTCCTGACGATCTAACGCGGTCTAGCTTAATTGGACGGGTCGAGGAGCATCAGGGGAACATAAGGGCACTGAAACGAGAGAGCAGATAGCATAAACGGACCTAGAACGAGCTATCCAGGGCGAGGTTACTTCGTGCGGTGTTTCGGACCGATTTGGGGGAAATCCCAAATTGGAGCTCTCTGATGGTTTATTGGAGGCACGGGTGGGTGCGTTAGGTGCTTGACTACATGGCGGAGCCAAAGGCACGCTCAATTATAGGATCCGGGGCGGTGGCGGCTAATTTGGTAGAGACGCGCGACGGCCAGAGAGGGGAAAGAGCACTGGCGCAGGTGATACCGTGGCTTTCACCGTGGCAATTCACCGGCGATCACCGGATATGCCTAACGCGAGCAACTACGACGTGGTAAGATGCCCGAGCACATGGCGCAAGGTCACGAGTCGCCCAAAGCCAGTGAGGACCAATCGGCCGATCGCAATCCAAGTAGGTGCGACGAACTCACCATCGATCGGGTCCGAGCCTATTTGGTGCCAAGATCTTTACGCGACCGTGATTATCTCCTTACCAGAGGGCACGAATCGTAGCGATAACACGAATCATGGCACAACGGTCACCGGCGGCGAGGGGCAGTGCATCTGAAGATCTTCTTCAGTTTACTGTACCATGAGAAATCCAATTCAGAGCCTCTGTCCGACCAACTTGCAGGACCCATAACTCCAATTTCTGCGTGAGAACTTGCTAATCTCATAGTAACAAAGTTGTAGCCCTATATTCCAGCTACAATCTTGCTATAGTGGTCAGACTCAAATACTTACTGGATTTCCTTCGAAAGAGCTCCCAAAGTTCACCCTAAACCACTGTTAGTCGGATTTCAGATCCTGAGCTGACTGATAGCCCAACTTTGAGTCCATTTAACTCCAACTTTTGCATAACACTTGTGTTTGATGACTTAAACAAAGTTATACCCCTTTAATAGCTCTATAATCTTGATGTGTTGACCTAGGGCAAATTCTTTATGAATTGGGAGATATAAAGCTCCGAAGTTGACCCATTTAAACTGAATTCAGATTTAGTAACTTATAGTTTATGGGTTGCCCATTTTGCAAATAAGTCCATTTTCCATAATTTGATTAGTAAATCCACAAAGTTGTGAACCATATGCTTTGAGGTGCCTAAATACCTTGGTTTTTGCACTTGGGTCCAAAAGTGCTCTAATTTTACACTTAGCCCCCTATGGTTTCTATTTAGCGTTTTCCAGGGGTCTTTCTAGGGTTTTTAACACTTTAGGGTTTTGGTGCTACCCAAGTCCATTAAGCATGATATATTATGATCATTTCTAATGAGTTTTGAAGTTTTCTCATGCTTGGGCTTTATTGTCACTCCAAAGCCTAGTTTAGGGTTAAGTACCCTACCCTAGGGTTTCACACATAATAAGTCACATCAATACAACCTGTTTGAAATTTTTGCCTAGTGAATGCACTCTAAGTGTAACAAACACATGATATGCTAATGTTCATGATGTTATGCTCAAGTTTTAGTGATAGTAACACTAGGGGTGTTACATCCTTCCCCCCATAAAAGAATCTCGTCCCGAGATTAAAAGTCTTAAGGCAAGTAATGGAAAAGGAAATGCGTCATATTTTTATTTCCTTATTTCTTGTACAAGGCAGGGGTGGTATGGGGTCTACTCCTTTTTTACAACAATTGTACATACCTCACAATTTACATGAAGCTAGTAAGTTTGGGAAATTCTTTTCTAAAAAGTCTTGGGTTTCCCAAGTAGCTTCATCTTCCGTGTGTTGGTTCCATTGTATCTTATAAAATTTGAGAGTTCTTCTTCGGGTAACCCTGTCCTTTTGATCCAGGACTCGAATAGGATGTTCTGAATATGTCAAGTCTGGTTCTAAGCCAACATCCGTCACCTCAACGGTTCGATCTAGAACCCGAAGACACTTCTTCAATTGGGATACGTGGAAGACATTATGCACTGCAGATAATGTTTTGGGTAGTTGGAGTCGGTATGCCACTGGTCCACATTGTTCAAGGATAGGAAAAGGACCAATGTATCGAGGTGCAAGCTTTCCCTTTACACCGAAACGAGATACCCCCTTCATTGGTGATACTTTTAGGTAGACATAATCTCCAACTTGGAAGTACAGGGGTTGTCGTTGTTTGTCTGCATAACTCTTTTGTCGAGCTTGTGCTTCTTTCAAATTATGTATAATTTATTGAACTTTTTCTTCCATTTCTTTCACCATATCAGGCCTAAAAACCATCTTTCTCCTGGTTCAGACTAGTTTAACGGAGTACGACACCGTCGTCCATACAAAGCTTCAAAAGGTGCCATTTTGATGCTTCCTTGATAACTATTGTTGTACGAGAATTCTGCCAACGGTGAACATTCATCCCATTTCTGTGGGAATTCCAGAACACATGCTCGTAACATATCCTCGAGTATTTGATTTACTCTTTTAGTCTGCCCACTGATTTGAGGATGATAGGTCGAACTGTGGAGCAACTTGGTACCCAGGGACTTATGCAGTGCTTCCAGAACTTGGCTACAAATTGCAGCCCACGATCCGACACTATGGTCTTTGGAACTCCATGCAGACTAAGGATGCGAGTAATATACAACTGAGCATAGACAGCAATTGGATGATCTGTCTTGACGAGCAGAAAATGGGCTATCTTGGTAAGTCGATCAACTATAACCCAAATAGAATGAAATCCTTTTGCTGTCCTGGGTAAACCCACAATGAAGTCCATGCTAATATCCTCCCATTTCCAAGTTGGTATAGGTAAGGATTGCAATGGACTCGCAGTTTTTATGTGTATGGCTTTGACACGTCTACAAGTGTCGCACCTCGCCACATAGCGTGCAATCTCAATCTTCATCTTCGTCCACCAATAATGTTGCTTTAGATCATGATACATCTTAGTGCTTCCGGGATGAATGGAATAGCGGCTAAGATGAGCTTCATCCAAAATTTGCTGGCGGACCTCATCATTCTTGGGCACAACTATGCGGTTGTTAAACCATACAATGCCTTGATCATCTTTTTTGAAACAGTTTGCTTTACTGGCCATTATTTTCTCATGAATGTGTTTCATACCCTCATCACTTCTTTGTGCATCAATTATCCTTTGCAGAAGAACCGACTCAAGCTTCAATTGATTGAATGTTTCATGTTGAATCATTCCCAGATTTAACTTCTCCATTTCTTGGCATAATGTGATGTCAGAGGTTTTCATTGTAAGACAATGATAGGAAGTCTTGCGACTTAGTGTATCTGCCACCATGTTGGCCTTGCCTGGGTGATAATGAATCTCCAATTCATAGTCTTTAATCAGCTCAAGCCATCTCCTCTGCCTCATATTTAGTTTTGACTAGGTAAAAATGTACTTCAAGCTTTTATGATTCGTGTATATATGACAGACATTCCCCAGCAGATAATGACACCATATTTTAAGGGCATGAACCACAGCAGCTAATTCCAAATCATGAGTTGGATAATGTTCCTCGTGCCGGTGCAATTGTCTTGAAGCGTAGGCTATTACTCGGCCCTCTTGCATTAAAACACAGCCTAGACCACTGCCTGATGCGTCACAATACACATCAAAATGCTTTTCAATGTCTGGTTGAGCTAATACCGGAGCAATGGTCAATAACACCTTTAACTGCTTGAATGCTTCGTTGCATTTTGAGGACCAGTTAAATTTGGTATCGTTCTTCAATAAACTTGTGATTGGCTTCACAAGCTTAGAGAAATCCGGAATAAATCGGCGGTAATAGCCAGCCAGTCCAAGGAAACTTCGAACTTGATGTACAGTGGTTGGTGGTTTCCACTCTAGAATATCCTTGACCTTGCTAGGATCAATCGCAATCCCGTTTGCAGAGAGTACATGTCCCAATAATTGGATTTCCTCCAGCCAAAACGTGCACTTGCTGAATTTAGCATAAAGTTGATGTTCCCTCAAGCGCGTTAATACGATCCGTAGATGCCGAGCATGCTCCTCTTCATTCTTGGAATATATCAAGATATCATCAATGAAGACCACCACAAATTTATCCAACTTGGGCATGAATACCGAGTTCATCAGGTATGTAAAGTGGGCAGGAGCATTTGTTAACCCGAAAGACATAACCAGATATTCGAATAATCTATACCGCGTAGTAAATGCGGTCTTGGGTATATCTTCGGGTCAAATATGGATCTGATGATAGCCCGACTTGAGGTCAATCTTAGAAAATACCCGAGCTCTGATAAGCTGATCAAATAAAATATCAATCCGAGAAAGAGGGTACTTGTTCTTGATTGTGACCTCATTAAGGGGTCTGTAGTCCACGCACATCCAAAGCGTTTGATCCTTCTTCTTGACAAAGATTGCTGGACAACCCCAGGGTGACGAGCTAGGTCAGATGAATCCCTTCTCCAGTAGATCTTGTAATTGTGTCTTGAACTCTGCCAACTCATTTGGAGGCATTTGGTACGACCTTCTAGAAACAGGAGCCGTACCGGGCTTCAATTCAATCACAAACTCTACATCTCTTTATGGAGGTAATCCAGGCAGATCTTCTTGAAAGACGTCCGGAAATTCACACACTACTAGAATATCTTGGATTTTCGGTATGATAGCTTCATAGACTCTGCCAAATGGCTTAGCTGGATTAGCTACAGGGATGGACAAGAGAACCTCTTCATGGCCATAGATCAACCTGATGGTTCTCATATCAGTGTTGAGGATAGCTTTGTGCTGGGCTAACCAATTCATGCCCAGAATTACATCTATATCTTGGCCTTTCAGAACAATCATGTTTGTGGGAAAGTCCCGTTCAGCCAATGTTACGGGCACATGGAAAGCCACTTCTTCAGTGAATATTTGTCCCCCAGGCGAATGAATAATAAACCCTTCTCTTGATTCAATGCAAGGAATGCAATATTTCTCCACAAACTTCTTGCTTATGAATGTATGCGAAGCACCAGAATCAAAGAGATTGACTGCAGGGTGATTGGCCACGAGAAACATACCCATCATAACCGGCTCTCCCTTCGGTGTAGTGGCCACTTGTGTATAGTATATTCGCCCAGTCTTCTTTATATTCTTGCCCGCTAAATTATTTGTTGTATTTCCCTTGCCTTGGCTTGAACTCCCTTGGTTCTGTTGATTATTGGATTTGTTCTGCCTCGGATATGGGCAGTCTTTGATAAAATGTCCAGACTTCCCATAATTGAAGCAGTCGGTTGTAGAGCTAGGGAGGGCGGGGAAACGAGCACCAGGGGCACTCGGCTGATTGGTTGAAGTGGGGGTAGTGGCAGGGCAGATAAAGACAGGCTGTTTGAAGGGGTAGGAGGGTGGACGAGGTAAAGAACGGTTTTGATTGAAAGGTCGGATTACCAACCTTTGCCGCTTTTCAGGCCCCTGATTAGACCTGTCACCTCCGAAACCCTTTGACTTTCCAGGGCCTGTGTTCTTTGCTTCAACTGCCAGCGCTGTGCTGACAGCCCTGCTATATGAGAGATCAAGACAAGTGGCCATCTTTCTTTGTAGCCGGTCATTGAGGCCTCGCATGAAGCAGTTCTTCTTTTTCAGGTCAGTATTGACCTGGTCAATTGCATACTGGGACAAATGATTGAATTTGTTGAGATACTACATAACAGTATCTCCTCCTTGCTTGAGTCTCATGAATTCTTCTTGCTTCATATGGATCACTCCTTCTGGAATGTAGTGCTCACGAAATGCCAATTTGAATTCGTCCCATGTGACCTGATGTCCGGCAGGCTGAATGGCCACATAATTTCCCCACCAGGTGCTGGCAGGGCCTCTTAGCTGTTGAGCCTCGAACAATGGCTTTTAGGTCTCGGTGTAGCGGATGAGTCCAAATTTCTGTTCAATGACCCGTACCCATTCGTCGGCTTCGAGAGGGTCTTCGGCTTTGACGAATAGTGGGGTACGGGTTTCTGAGAAATCTAGGTATGAAGTTTCACGGGTCCCTGCGGATAAGCCCTTCCGCCTTGTTATTGAAACTGATTTCCCGCCATTCCACGCTGAAAGCGGGTGTTATCGGCGGTCGCATTGACCAAGGCAGCGATAGCCTCGGCCAATGTTGGTGGTACCGGCGGTGGATTGGTGGTATCTTCTTGACCATGGGACGTTCCCGCGCCGTCATGTGCACGAGTTCTGGATGGCATCTAAAGCAAAGAAATATTTGGGATAAATATACCATGCTAACATATACCATCATTTTACATTACCAAGATGTAATGATACAGACTCAATGTACAACATGACTTCATTACCCATTTTACATTAGTATTACTTCTAAACTACTCTAGTATTTATCATCCTTGGTAGCTTCACTATCGGTTGTAGGGGACCGTTCGTCAGCCAGGTTCATAGAAGGAGGGGGCTTGAAAAGGTCCAATTCCCACCAAGTGCTTCACATGCTGTTCCAGAAGGTCCAGCTCCCATTCCAACAGGGTCGACAGGTATGTCTGGGTGCAGTCACGAATACAGTTCATGAACTTCCTCATGTAATTTATTGTAATACACCTGCAAGTTGTCAACGGCCGTGCTAAGATCCTCCACACGGGCTCGAGCTTTGGCTTCCCGGTCCCAAGCAATGGAACGTGAGTTGACAGCCCAATCGATTGCCAAATCCCGTTCGGCAAGCTCGTCTTGCAGATGTCGGACGTCAGCTCTTAATTCATTTATACGCTAACCGTCTTCTACCCACAACCTATTTCTGTGACGTAGCTCCGTTTGAAGCTGCTCCACCTGGGCTTCTAGGTATCCAATGGGGTCATTACTGCCACTGCTGCTCTCCTCATGCCTTGGAGCCAGCTGATGCCGAGGCACGCCAATTGGTCCAGTGGACTTACGCGCGGTTTTCCTCGTGCGCGGCGGCATATCTCCATAAGGGGGAAAACTTTATTAATATAGTTTTTAACATGATGCATGCATAATTACAGAATCAACCTTTGTTGATTCACAACCTTCTATACATTCCACTCTACTACCTGGTCTTATAAGATAAGTACTTCAGAAGGTAGTAAGATAAGAATGAAAGAAATTTTCTTTAGATAAGTCTTTGAAAATTTCTTTTTGAAATGTCTCATAATATCTACAGAGATGGGCTTCGCTCCGATACGAGCTGTGACGGAACCTCCCAAGTCATTAGGCCCACCTACAGTTGTCCTTTCCAGCGGACCTCGGGCAACCCTGTAGATGCTTCTAATCACTCGACAAGTTTGGTATCTGTATCCTTTACCTTTCCCAAGAGCGTTTCACCCGTCATGCAGATATTACAACACATCGGAGGAACGAATATGCGGAAGCAGTTATAGCAACTTGTTTTATATTAAAGTATAGAAAAAGTATTAATATTACAGACCAATACTATATAGGAGTGAAGGAGTAATATTATTACAAACCCGGGAGGCAAAACCCCCTCCTATAGAACAGTAAAAAGTTTAAAAGGAGGACACTTCCTCCCGAGGTTTCAATCCTGGTTCTCTTCCTTAGGCACCACCTTGGAGAAAAAGCAACAAAAATTTGTTGCTTCCTCACCTACAACAACATGGGTTCGAAAACCCTGAGTACGAAGTGTACTTTTGCAAGTCTTACCCATCAAAATAAAAGACTCTCAAGGATATGCTGGCTTAAGGGAGTTAAGGTAAGGCTTAATTAATAATCAAGACTCTGTTTTGCAAAAATGCTTACTAATAGTGGATCCTTAAAATCCAGTTTTATTAACAAGTTAAGTCATTACCTGCATCTAGAGTTCTTTCTACCCTAGTTCAAGCACTTGGCCTATACTAGCCATTTTCTTATCAACCCTTTTTGTTCACTGGAATGCTACGTGTAAGTTAGTGACCAAGTCTTCATGTCCGAGAAGTAACGGCGATCCGAATCGATTAATAACCAGCTGGGGATCTCCAATCACATGACATATGTAGCACTTAACCCTTGCATATATATGTCAACTCATCACCGGGGTTCTTAAGACCAGATCAGGTTCATGCCAACCGAGAGCACAGATACACCACCGTCCAACCTCTTGCCATGGAGGGTACACGCTACTCTCGCCATCTCTCCACTCCCATTGCGTGTTATCTTATTCTGGTTTTAGTCTGCCCAAGGCAAAGCTTACCCATGATGAGGCGTGTGACCAGCTAAAGGGTCCTCGGTCAGCAGGCCCACATCGACACGGTCCTTAATCGACTCAGATGGAGACACTACACCGAGACTCTCTTCTCGTGCAAGTCAACCGCCTGGTCTCAGCTTTATTATTTTCATCCCAAAGTTTGGTACCTGACAGAGGTACATCTTTTCCGATGTTGAACCCATCACGGCCATGATGGATCCACCATCCAGTTTTATTTTTGAAAAACATCCCATCCCACTTGAGGCATCATCTTTTGTCAAAACAAAACATTTTGTTTTTCTAGAGCAAGACTAAGCATAAGAAAAAAACCTTTTTATAAAACATGTGATCAAGGAAAGTAATCAATCTTTCAAGGAAGGAAATGCAGCAAGTGTTTAGCACACAACTCGTATCACCTAATGCATCAAGCAAGTGAGAAAGATTTTAAAAATAGCAAGGAGGTGGCAAATGCACTGGGGCTTGCCTTGTGTTATAGGAGAGTCGAGCTCTGCTCCACAAATGTCAAAATAAAAGCAGTTCCCGGCGGGTGGGTCTTCAGGTGGTGGTGGTGTAGCTCTTTCTTCTTCAACTTCTACTTCTTCTTCGTTTTCTATATATATCACATATATAATCATGAATGCTCATGTAATGCTTATGAAAATGCAAAGATAATAAAGGTATATTATCTTAGATTTTGAATACAACTTTCCTTCACGGGACTCTAGGAAACTAGGGTTTTTGAAGTCAGAACTGTAGTTCCTAGGGCAGGCATCATTAGAGGATTAGGGTTTTGGGGTTTAGGCATCAAACAATGTCCAAATCATGCCAAACTTTACCCAAGGTTTCTAAATAACATTTAAAGCTTATCTAAAAAGTTTAGTGATTTTTGGAGTTACTAATCAATTTTTAAAATTCTAGGAGTATAGGTTTTGGTTATTTTAAATACACCAAAATTCCTTATTTGAACTAAAAATCATAAGACTATTTTTATTAAATAGTATAGAATTTTAGAAGTCTAGCAAAATTGGTCTGGTATTTTTAGCATTTTTCTACAATTTTCTAAAAATTCTTTAATCCTGGCAGAAAAAGAAAAAGGAAAAGAGTCAACAGTATTGGGCTGAATCTGGCCCGAGTTAGCCCAAAATGGTCTTGAAAATCTAGAGAAGAACCCCGCGCACTATTTGCTTGGGTCACTGACAAATGCAAATAAGCCCTCGCACCTCTATTCCTTTACAACGTCAGGCCCACAACGTCGTCCGGCAGCAGACCGAGCTTTGGCGAGCCTGTACCAGTCGGATAACTCAACTACCGGTGCTCCCATGCGGTTGACACCGAATTCAACTCCTAATAACCATTTCCCCTCGATCAATTGCACGATTCGAGCTCTTATTCACACTATCCACGGTGACAGCGCGAACAACAGATGAACACGGGTGTTCCCGACGATCTAACGTGGTCTACCTTAATTGGACGGGTCGAGGAGCATTAGGGGAACATAAGGGCAATGAAACGAGAGAGCAGAGAGCATGAACGGACCTGGAACGAGCTATCCACGGCGAGGTTACTTCGTGTAGTGTTTCGGACCGATTTGGGGGAATCCCAAATTGGAGCTCTCTGATGGATGATTGGAGGCACGGGTGGGTGCGTTAGGTGCTTGACTACATGGTGGAGTCGATGGCATGCTCAATTTATAGGATCTAGGGGCGGTAGTGGCTAATTTGGAAGAGACGCGCGGCGGCCAGAGAGGGGAAAGAGCCCTGGCGCAGGTGATATCGTGGCTTTCACCGTGGCAAGTTCACCGGCGATCACCGGATATGCCTAACGCGAGCAACTGCGATGTGGTAAGATGCCCAGGCACGTGGCGCAAGGTTGTGAGGCGGCCAACGCCGGCGAGGACCACTTCGGCCGACCGCAATCCAAGTAGGTGCGGCGAACTCACCGTCGATCGGGTCCAAGCCTATCTGGTGCCAAGATCTTTACGCGGTCGTGATTATCTCCTTACTAGAGGGCACGAATCGTAGCGATAACGCGGATCACGGCGCAACGATCACCGGCGGCGAGGGGCGGTGCATCTGAAGATCTTCTTCAGTTTACTGTACCATGAGAAATCCAATTCAGAGCCTCTGTCCGACCAACTTGCAGGACCCATAACTCCAATTTCTACGTGAGAACTTGCTAATCTCATAGTAATAAAGTTGTAGCCCTATATTCCAGCTACAATCTTGCTACAGTGGTCAGACTCAAATACTTACTGGATTTTCTTCGAAAGAGCTCCCAAAGTTCATCCTAAACCACTGTCAGTCGGATTTCAGATCCTGAGCTGACTGACAGCCCAACTTTGAGTCCATTTAACTCCAACTTTTGCATAACACTTGTGTTTGATGACTTAAACAAAGTTATACCCCTTTAATAGCTCTATAATCTTGATGTGTTGACCTAGGGCAAATTCTTTATGAATTAGGAGATATAAAGCTCCAAAGTTGACCCATTTAAATTGAATTCAGACTTAGTAACTTATAGTTTATGGGTTGCCCATTTTGCAAATAAGTCCAATTTCCATAATTTGATTTGTAAATCCACAAAGGTGTGAACCATATGCTTTGAGGTGCCTAAATACCTTGGTTTTTGCACTTGGGTCCAAAAGTGCACTAATTTTACACTTAGCCCCCTAGGGTTTCTATTTAGGGTTTTCTAGGGGTCTTTCTGGGGTTTTTAACACTTTAGGGTTTTGGTGCTACCCAAGTCCATTAAGCATGATATATTATGATTATTTCTAATGAGTTTTGAAGTTTTCTCATGCTTGGGCTTTATTGTCACTCCAAAGCCTAGTTTAGGGTTAAGTACCCTACCCTAGGGTTTCACACATAATAAGTCACATCAATACAACCTGTTTGAAATTTTTGCCTAGTGAATGCACTCTAAGTGTAACAAACACATGATATGCTAATGCTCATGATGTTATGCTCAAGTTTTAGTGATAGTTACACCAGGGGTGTTACATACAGTCTGCCATAGAAAGTTGCAATAAAGGGTTTCCAACAGCTAGTTTTAGTTATGGATCTATATATACCATACACTGGCCATTTGGAGCTGTGGGAGCCCAAGCAACATACCAAGTGAGGTGATGTGCATCTCCATAGCTCCTAACACCCAAGTCCTTAATAGAATCACTCGGTGATTAGCGCATGTGCTTTGTGAAGTGATTAGTTTAGTTAGACTACTCGCTTGCTCTAGGTTATTCCTAGTATATTGAGTGAGGTTAGAAAAAACCACATAAATCCCTCGGCTCTTGCATGAGCCGTTGTAATTGTATCGAGTGGGGGCGAGAGTCTCGCGAGACCACTCCAACCAAGTTTGTGGTGTGGCTGCCACCGTGTATCGGAGGGAACGAGGCCCGCGACGTTTTGATCGTAAGCTCGATAGTGAAGACGACGGGGAGCGTCCGAGAGGAGACCGAAAGCGAAGCACTACTTGCGCGTGGAGAAGGCCTGTGACTCTCTATGGAGTTACTCGACTGGGTGTTTGGTCCTCGCGTGGCCTTCCCTTTGCATAAGGGCGGTTCTAGATACCTCGGTAAAAATACCGGCGCGTCAACCGGAGTTTGCATCTCTACCTTTGTTTTTTAGCTTCTGCATTTATTGTTTACTTAAGTTGCAATCTTTACTATTCTTAGTTTAGAATATAGGATTGGAACTTAGGTTGCTATACTCATTTTACATTAGAGATAGAAACACTTAGACAAAACCTAGTTTTCACATTATTGCTTAGTTATTTACATAGGTTTTGTTTAGTAGAATTATTTGTGGCCTAGATTAGTGAGAAAAGTAGAAGTCCTAATTTACTCCTATCTTAGGCGTTCGTAGTCTTATTCTCAGCCAGGCTAGGTAAATCTAAATCCAAATCGACAAATGGTGGCCGTTCTCACTTTTCGAGGAGTCAACTATTTTTAACTTTGACCACATTTATATGAGAAAATATTAATATTTATAGTACATAATTTGTATCATTAGGTAGTTCTTTGAATGTACCTTTATAATACATTATTCAAAGATACAAATGTTGTTTATATCTTCTATAAACCTAGTTAAACTTAAAAAAGTTTGATCAGCATGAATACCATAGTGACAAACATTCGTGGACGGAGGGAGTAGATGCAAGCCAGGCTTAACCGTGCAGACAATCAATTAGGCCCAAAGATGTCGTATTTGGACTCAATCTTTTCGAAGCACAATGGTGGAGCGTTGCTTATTTCACATGAACCTTATATTAAGGCTATTCTCAGTCGTAGTTTTATGCTCATTAAATGATGTGACATTTTAGCAATTTAAATGATGTGGCAAGCAATTAATGAAAAAACGATGAAATAAGTTTTATGGGATGAAAGCAGCTAGAATAATGTACCAAATAAAACTCTCCAATATGAGAAAATATTTCAATCCAGATTTTAGTTGTTTCATGTTTATATGACATCTTGAAAACATAAATATGAAATCTGTCACCGTTGACGTATGATAGGGCTAGTTTGGGAGCCACAAAACCGAAAAGGATTGGAGAGGCTAAAATCCACTCCTTATTAAATTTTGAATAAAAGAGGATTTTAGCTCTTTCAATTCCCTCCGGTATTTGAACTCCTAAACTAGCTCATAACGTGCTTTTCACTCCACTGACGTTGAACGTGGACGTCCTGGTTAGATTATCTAGACTGGAAGGTGGACTCATACACAAACGTCATGGGAGACTGGGAAATCAAGTGGAAATTTTTTGTAGACACGTTCATACATACGACTATTATTTTGTGTTGGAATCGGAACAAATCATCTTGACCTGTTCAATATAATAACTGAACCTGGCGTCTTACACCAGCGTATATATAATAAATAAACAAGAGCGGTGGTATGGATAGAATCGCACACAAATGCACAAGGACCTGAGCAGTCCGTGGCTGGGAATCAGCAGACAGTCTTGTCTCATGTTTCATCTGGCGTTGGCATTTCTGAAGGTACTCTATCTATAAATTAAAATATAATTCATTTTTTTTAACGGGATAAGGCCAGTTCAAGTGCGTCTGGTGTTTTTATTAGAGAGATTGGTGTTCTTGTCCGATGGCACCTTTGCAACTTTAAAAAATTAGCATTTTCTCCATCTCAAAATATAATTTGTTTTAGATTAATTACATATTTATTGAGTAATATGAATATAGTTTACATTTATGTCTGTTTTCACTATTGTTTGAACGAAGGTGGATAGAAAAAAAAATGTGGACTAGACGTTTTAAAATCGAATGGGGGCATCTCTCCATACGAGAAAGCTCCAGGCAAACCTTTGCTTGTTATAGTACTCGGCATGGCGGCGTGCCAGTACGACGACCACCGCACAGCAGCAGGCGCGCCTAGGCCATCTCGGCGTCGGCTGCGCCAGATGCGATGTGGGTGGGGGTGGCAGGCGCGGCGCGGCGCGGCGGCCCGGGTGGATAGGAGGGCACGCAGCTGCCAGCGCGGGCTGGGCGCCAGGGGCAGGCCTGAGCGTGACGCGGGCCGTCGAGCGCGCGGCAGGGCGTCGTGGGCCCTGCAGCCCGGCGGCGGCAAGGGCATGCGGCGTGGTCAGCCGACGGGCAGTGTGCTCAGCGGCAGGGCGGGGTGGTCAGTTGGAGGATTGGAGCACTTGAGCCATAGCCATGGTGTTGCTTCTGATTTGAAGAGGCTACGTAAGTTATCCCATTTCATGTGACTGTGCCTATCCTGAGATGCCATGTGCTTCACATAGACCCGATTCACAAGGATGGATTAACTTCCATCTTTAGGATGATTTAGCTAATGCTGTGATTTGTTGCTTAGAATACAGAGATTCTAAACCTCTTGTTAGAGTTTGGTCATTTTTCAGATCGCCTGATGTGGGGCCGAAGTTATGCTCGCCTGGTATAACCATGTGTGTGTGGGTACAAACAAATTCTGGACATAATCGGAGGCTATGTTGGGTTAGTTGTTAGCTAGCTAATTTTAGCTGGGTCTAATAGGTCGGCTAACTTTTTAGCCAAGTCTCCAACCAGTTGTTAACCAGGCATGCCATGCCTAACTGGAGCTAATTTTTAGCCAAACTAGCAACTAGCCATGTGTATCCAAACATGTCCTGATTTGATTTGGACATGGTTCTGCCAATTTATAGTTTGCATACTTCAATATACTATGCAAGTAGTGTCATAATGCTACCAATTTGTTTTTTTTTTGTCAAAATTTGCTCATATCTGAAATATGTGCTTCACATAGATCTGATTCGCCGGATGAATCAACTTCTGTCTTTAGGATGATTTAGCTAATGTTGTGATTTGTTACACAAATTACAGAGATTCTAAATCTTGTTAGAGTTTGGTCATTTTTTAGCTTGTCGGCTGGGGCCGAAGTTATGGTGGCCTGGTATAACCGCGTGTGTGTTTGTGTGTTGGGGGGGGGGGGGGGGGGGGGTGGTTACAAACAAATCCTGGACATAATTCAAGGCCATGTTTGGTTAATTGTTAGCTAGCTAATTTTAGCTGGGCTTAATAGGTCGGCTAACTTTTTAGCCAAGTCTCCAACCAGTTGTTAAGCAGGCATGCCTGACTGGAGCTAGTTTTTAGCCAAACTAGCCATGTGTATCCAAACATGTCCTGATTTGATTTGGACATGGTTCTGCCAATTCATAGTTTGCATACTTGAATACACTATGCAATAGTGTCGTAATGCTACCAATTTTTTTTTGTCAAAATTTGCTGATATCTGAAATATGTGCTTCACATAGATCCGATTCTCAAGGATGAATCATCTTCTGTCTTTAGGATGATAGCTAATTTTTAGCCAAACTATCAACTAGCCATGTGTATCCAAACATGTCCTGATTTGATTTGGACATGGTTCTGCCAATTTATAGATTGCATACTTCAATATACTCTGCAAGTAGTGTCATAATGCTACCAATTTGTTTTTTTTTTGTCAAAATTTGCTCATATCTGAAATATGTGCTTCACATAGATCTGAGTCGCCGGATGAATCAACTTCTGTCTTTAGGATGATTTAGCTAATGCTGTGATTTGTTACCCAAATTACAGAGATTCTAAATGTTGTTAGAGTTTGGTCATTTTTTAGCTTGTCGGCTGGGGCCGAAATTATGGTGGCCTAGTATAACCGCGTGTGTGTTTGTGTGTGTGTGTGTGGGGGGGGGGGGGGGGGGGGGGGGGGGGGGGTTACAAACAAATCCTGGACATAATTCAAGGCCATGTTGGGTTAATTGTTAGCTACCTAATTTTAGCTAGCTGGGCTTAATAGGTCGGCTAACTTTTTAGCCAAGTCTCCAACCAGTTGTTAAGCAGGCATGCCTGACTGGAGCTAGTTTTTAGCCAAACTAGCCATGTGTATCCATGGTTATTAAAGCGGTAAAACGTTATGAACCAACTTTTTAACTTTTAAACGTTTAAACGAATGTTGAAACGTCTTTTCAGACTTGACATAGAAATTCAAATATAGAATAAGTTCACATATAAGTTGAGTTCACACATAAGCCTTCGCGATTGATCTTTGAGCTGGTCTTGCGGAGTGGCCGCAGAGGTGAGGCGCAGCGCAAAGGTCGACGGTCTACGACGCAGTGGGAAGTGGCTGGGACCCCTCACTCCCAATCCCAGCCGCAGAGGTGATTCACTGTGAGGGGCAGCGAGGGCAGCGGATGGATCTGGGCCGTCGAGGGCAGCGACAGCAAGTGGATGCGGCGGCGCACTGGAGCTTGGCCGGGCAAGTGGATGCAGCGGCAGCAAGTGGGCACTGGAGCATAGCCGGGCAAGTGGATGCAGCGGCAGCAAGTGGGCACTGGGCAGTGGCACGACGGCGCACTAGCCTGTGGGCGGACTGGCGGAGGGAAGAGGGAGGAGGGGGGCCGGCGGCGTACCTGGGGACAGGAGGGCGGTCGCACTGTCGCAGGCGCGGCTGGGCAGCCGCTCCGGGAGATCTCCAGCGCTAGCTGAGGTGTGAGGAGGCGCGGTCTGCAGTCGCAGGCGCGGCTGGGCGACCTCCAGCGCTGGTTCGAAGCGAAAGCGAGTAGTCGAGTACATAAAGCCCAGGAAGGCCCACTAGTAACTAGAACGTCCTCAGAACGTCTAAAACGACATAAAACGCGTTTCGGACGTTTAAACAACGATTAAACGTCCAAAACGGACGTTCTACGCTGATTTGTTAGAACGTTCGGACGTTTTAGTTTCTAATCACGTTTTACCGCTTAAACGTCGTTTAAGCGACGTTTTAATAACCATGGTGTATCCAAACATGTCCTGATTTGATTTGAACATGGTTCTGCCAATTCATAGTTTGCATACTTGAATACACTATGCAATAGTGTCGTAATGCTACCAATTTTTTTTTTGTCAAAATTTGCTGATATCTGAAATATGTGCTTCACATAGATCCGATTCTCAAGGATGAATCATCTTCTGTCTTTAGGATGATAGCTAATTTTTAGCCAAACTATCAACTAGCCATGTGTATCCAAACATGTCCTAATTTGATTTGGACATGGTTCTGCCAATTTATAGTTTGCATACTTCAATACACTATGCAAGTAGTGTCGTAATGCTACCATTTTTTTTGTCAAAATTTGCTCATATCTGAAATATGTGCTTCACATAGATCCGATTCGCAAGGATGAATCAACTTCTGTCTTTAGGATGATTTAGCTAATCCTGTGATTTGTTACCCAAATTACAGAGATTCTAAACTTGTTGTTAGAGCTTGGTCATTTTTTTTGCTTGCCGGCTGGGGGGCCGAAGTTATGATGGCCTGGTATAACCGTGTGTGTGTGTTGGGGGGGTACAAACAAATCCTGGACATAATCGGAGGCCATGTTGGGCTCATTGTTAGCTACCTAATTTTAGCTGGGTCTAATAGGCGGGCTAATGTTTTTAGCCAAGTCCCCAACCAGTTGTTAGCTAGCCATGCCTAATTTGACCTTATTTTTAGCCAAACTAGCAACTAACCATGTGCATCCAACCATGTCCTGATTTGATTTGGACATGGTGCTGCCATTTATAGTTTGAATACTTCAATACACTATGCAAGTAGTGTCGTAATGCTATCAATTTCTTTTTGGTCAAAATTTGCTCTTATCTGAAACATGTGCAAATTTTAACGAGATATGTTCTTAGAATTTATGCATACTTGCTAAAGGATAAAGTTTGACTTAGGACAAATTCACAGAGCCAAACTTAACTACAATTCGGAATGGATGGCATAGAAGGCTGGATGATAGACGACCCAACGATTTTAGTAGTTACCCCCACTAGATGTAAAACTTATGACATTTTAAAGAAGTTTGTTTTCTGTCCACGAATTTGTTTTCTGCACCTTTAATGCTTGTTCGTACTTCGTGCATATGCAAGGTGTGTATCAATGTCGCCGTCAATTCTGTTGCTGCTGTTGCCCTATGTCCTCCAACTGATGCCAACTTCATTTGCTCAAGTATCGACGTTACCATTACCATTCGGCAATGAGACTGCCACTGACAGGGACGCCCTGCTCCAGTTCAAGGCAAGCCTGAGCCAGCAGTCGCCCACACTTGTCTCATGGAACAAAACTAGTGATTTCTGCCACTGGACAGGGGTTACCTGCAGCCTTAGGCACAAGGGAAGGGTGTCAGCTCTGAACCTATCGTCGGCAGGGCTTGTCGGCTCCCTCTCCCCTGCCATCGGAAACTTAACATTCTTGAAGATCCTCGACCTCAGCTCAAATAATCTGCAGGGCGGGATTCCATCGACCATTGGCCGCCTTCGGCGGTTGCAGTATCTGGTTTTTACTGGAAACTCACTTCATGGTGGAATCACTGATGGATTAAGTAACTGCACTGGTCTTGTAATCATCTTTCTTGGCAACAACCATCTTACTGGGGAAATCCCCTCTTGGCTTGGTGGTTTTCCAAAGCTTGCGGCTTTGGACTTGTCAAAAAACAATTTGACCGGCAGCATCCCGCCATCCCTGGGCAATCTCACAAGCCTGCAGGAGCTGTATCTTCAGATTAACCAGCTTGAGGGTTCCATCCCAAAAGAGCTTGGAAGGCTCAAGAACGTCCAGTGGTTTGCGTTGTTTGTGAACCACCTCTCGGGTGAGGTCCCGGAAGCTGTGTTCAACCTATCATCAGTGGTTGCGTTCGGTGTGGATCAAAATGATCTGCACGGTACACTGCCATCCAACTGGGGAAACAACCAACCAGACCTTGAGTTCATCTACCTCGCAATTAATCACTTCACAGGGAATGTCCCGGCCTCCCTTGCCAATGCAACCATGATGGACACCATAGACCTGAGTGTCAACAATTTCACTGGAAGGATGCCACCGGAGATAGGAACACTTTGCCCAAGAATATTTTCCTTTGACTCAAACCAGATTGAGGCAAGCGCCACGGAGGGCTGGGAGTTCGTCACGCTCTTGACCAACTGCACCAGGCTACGCGTGCTTAGCTTCCGCAACAATATGCTTGCAGGTGAGTTGCCACCCTCTGTCGGAAACTTATCATCAACACATCTGCAGGTGCTTTACACTGGATGGAACGAGATCTATGGGAACATACCACCTGGCATTAGTAATCTTGTAAACTTGCAGAAGCTTTTCCTCAGCCAGAACCATTTCACCGGTGCTCTGCCAAACACAATTGGTCGGCTGAAAATGATGCGGGCTTTGGGAATCGATGGCAACCTGCTGTCGGGGACAATTCCACCCTCAATCGGTAACCTAACACTGCTTCAGATAATCACTATGGACAACAACAATCTTGAGGGGTCTCTTCCTTCTAGCATTAGCAACCTACAGATGTTGAGCATCGCAACCCTCTCGCGCAATGCATTTGCAGGTCCAATTCCCAAGCAAATTTTTAACCTTTCATCTCTGTCCTACATCCTTGATTTGTCTGACAACCTTTTCAACGGCTCGCTTCCACCTGAAGTTGGTCGCCTTACTAAGCTTGTGTATTTAAATATCTCCAGAAATAACCTATCTGGTTCACTACCCGACCTCAGCAACTGCCAAAGCTTGCTTCAGCTCCATTTGGATGGTAACTCCTTCAGCGGAAGCCTCCCTGCGTCTATTACTGAAATGTATGGTTTGGTAGTTCTGAATTTGACAGAGAACTCCTTGTCGGGTGCAATTCCTCAAGAGTTTGGACGCATGAAGGGCTTGGAAGAACTGTATCTTGCGCACAACAACTTGTCTGGGCAGATTCCGACGACCTTGCAGAATATGACCTCCTTGTCCCAACTTGACATTTCTTTCAACCATCTCAGTGGCCAAGTTCCTATGCAAGGCGTGTTTGCCAAATCGACGGGGTTCTTGTTTGTTGGTAACGATAGGCTGTGTGGCGGTGTGCAGGAACTACATCTGCCTGCCTGTCCAGTCCATTCCAGGAAGCATAGGGACATGAAAAGTCGTGTAGTTCTCGTAATCATAATCTCTACTGGGAGCCTTTTTTGTGTGATGCTGGTGCTTCTCTCCTTCTATTGGAGAAGGAAAAAGGGACCTCGTGCTACAGCAATGGCAGGGGCAGCCGTCTCTTTGTTGGATGATAAATATCCTAAAGTTTCTTATGCCGAGCTGTTCCGAGGAACTAATGGCTTTTCTGATGGCAATTTGATTGGGAGAGGAAGATACGGGTCCGTATATAAGGGCACACTGTCGCTGACAAACGTAGAAACTCAAGTAGCTGTTAAGGTTTTTGATCTGCAGCAGTCAGGTTCCTCCAAAAGCTTTGTGGTCGAGTGTGAAGCTCTTAGGAAGATCCGCCACCGCAACTTGATCAGCGTCATAACCTGCTGCTCTAGCACTGACTCGGAGCAGAATAATTTCAAAGCCATCGTGTTCGAGTTCATGCCGAACCAGAGCCTTGACAAGTGGCTACATGACCTTGATCCTGATTCAGATGCGTCCGGACGTGTACCAGGCCTGACGCTACTGCAGAGATTGAACATTGCTGTCAATGTCGCCGACGCTATGGACTATTTGCATAACAACTGCGAGCCCCCAATAGTCCACTGCGACCTGAAGCCGGGCAACGTTCTTCTTAACGCGGACTTTGTTGCCTGTGTTGGAGACTTCGGCATTGCAAAGATTCTTTCAGATTCAGATGGTGATCCTGTGACCAATTCGAGTACCTTCACCGGAATAAGAGGAACAGTTGGATATGTGCCTCCAGGTAACTGAAAATATGTAGCTGTATCCTTCTCTTACTGGTTGAGCATATTGACATTTTTTCTTCTTCTTGTTCTTGCACTTCAGAATACGGGGAGTGCCGCCAGGTCTCCTCGTGCGGAGATGTCTTCAGCTTTGGAGTCACGCTCCTTGAGATGTTCACAGGGAAGGCCCCCACCGACGCCATGTTTGAGGACGGATTGACCTTACAGGGCTTCGTGGAGATAGCGTTTCCAGAGAAGCTGATGGACATCGTTGATCCAGTACTGCTGTCCACTGATGAGAGGTTCGCAAGAAAGCCGCGACACAGAAGCGTTGGAGGGGAAGAGATTGAGAACGCCATAGCTTCTGTCACTAAGCTCGCGCTGTCCTGCACCAAGCTAACACCATCAGAGAGAAAGCCCATGGGTGATGCCGCAGCCGAGATGCGCAAGATAAGGGACTGCTATCTCGCAGACCTAACAAGGGCAAACAATTAAGTGATCATATATGTAACTGATAGGGGACAAGTTTTGCACTCTATTTATGTATTTTAGACATACAGTATGCTGCTGAACTGGCTTGGTGCCCTGCCCCCAGCATTGCCGAGACTATTTTGTTTTCATTAGAACTTTGGTTTCATTGCAGCTATGTATTTGTGTCTTTATTGAAATGAAGAAAATGCATGGAACTGCGGTCTGGAGGCGTATACTTCCCGTTTCCTGTCTTTTTGTGTCCTCCAACAGGCAATGAGTGGTGGACAACATCCAGCTGAAATGACTGGTTCCGACCACGCTGAGTGTCACCGTCGCAGTGATTTCATTTGCATGTCCTCCAACACTCGCCGTACGTTACGCTTACACATTTATCATCCTTGATTCATGTCCACGTCATACATGGCTCACTAGAATATACCAACGCCTGTACAGACTGTACCGTATGTGCTCTATAGAATAGAACTGTGAGAAAGCCACGTCAGTTCTAGTGCCATGGCTGCAGCAGCGCCGCACTTCGTGCTCGTGCCGATGCTGGCGCAGGGCCACTTGCTCCCCATGCTGGACCTGGCGCGCCTCATCGCCAGCCACGGCGCTCGTGCCACGGTGGTGCTGACGCCCATCAACGCCGCGCGCAACAGGGCCTTCCTGGAGCAGGCCGCGCGGGCGGGGCTCACCATCAACTTCGCCGAGCTCGCGTTCCCGGGGCCAGCGCTCGGCCTCGCCGCGGGCTGCGAGAGGGTCGACATGCTGGACGACATCTCCCTCATCATCCCGTTCTACGATGCCGTGTGGCTGCTCGCCGAGCCGCTCGAGGCGTACCTCCGCTCGCTGCCCCGGCTGCCGGACTGCCTCGTCTCCGACTCGTGCATGCCGTGGACTGCCAGCGTCACGCGGCGGCACGGCATCCTTCGGTTCGTGGTCCATTTCCCGTCCGCGTTCTACATCCTCGCCGCGCACATCCTCGAAAAGCGCGGCCTCTACGACCGCGCCGACGACGACGACGACTTCGAACCGTTCGAGGTGCCGGAGTTCCCCGTACGCGCCGTGGTGAGCAGGGCGACGGCGCAAGGGCTCTTCCAGTGGCCTGCAGGCATGGAGAGGTTCCGGCGTGACACGCTCGATGCCGAGGCCACCGCCGACGGGATACTGTTCAACACGTGCGCCGCCCTGGAGGGCGCGTTCGTGGAGCGCCTCGCTTCGGAGCTCGGCAAGAAGATTTGGGTGGTCGGGCCGCTGTGCCTCCTCAGTTCCGACTCCGACGCCGGCGCGATGGCCGGGAGAGGCAACCGCGCGGCGGTGGACGCCGACCGAATCGTGTCCTGGCTTGACGCGCGGCCGGCGGCGTCCGTGCTCTACATCAGCTTCGGTAGCATCGCCCGTCTGTTCCCGGCTCAGGTCGCCGAGCTCGCCGCCGGACTGGAGGCGTCGCGCCGGCCGTTCATCTGGTCGGCCAAGGAGACGGCGCCCGCCCTCGACGCGGAGTTCGAGGAGCGCGTGAAGGACCGGGGCCTCGTCGTCCGTGGGTGGGCGCCGCAGATGACCATCCTGTCGCACCCTGCCGCGGGCGGCTTCCTGACGCACTGCGGCTGGAACTCCATCCTGGAGAGCCTCTGCTACGGCGTGCCGCTCATGACCTGGCCGCAGTTCGTCGACCAGTTCCTGAACGAGGCGTTGATCGTGGACGTGCTCGGCACCGGCGTCCGCTCCGGCGCCAAGGTGCCGGCGACGCACGTGACGGTCGTTAAGCCAGGGGAGGTGCTGGAGGTGCAGGTCTGGAGGGACGGCGTCGACAGGGCGGTCACCGACCTCATGGACGAGGGCCCCGCGGGCGCGGCGAGGCGGGCGAGGGCCAAGGAGCTCGGGCAACAGATGAGGGCCGCAATGGCGAAGGGTGGGTCGTCGGACACCGATGTGAGGGACTTGGTTCGCCACGTCGTTGAGGTCGCGCGGAAAAAGGGGGAGCACGAGGACACAGCTCTTGCAGTCTTGCTGGAGTCGAGCACGTGAGCAAGAGCAAGGAAAAGACAATGAAAGGCACTGGTGGCAAACACTACTGTTGAAATTCGTGTGGTACTATCGTTCTCGCCAGCTTCAAAGAGAATCTCTCGAGTGTTAGCTGGTAGCCACGCGAAAAAAATTCTCTGGGGAAGTAAAACCACCCCACACATCTGCAGGCTAACACGAAGTCACGAACCGAAGAAAAAAATTACCAAAAAATCAAGTGGTAGGCTTCGTCTTCTATTCATGTAGGCTTGAAGTCTGAGCGGCTATAAAAAAGTGGTTTTGCATTTTATATGCAGAACTCTATTCTTAAATACTTTGACGTCGGCTAGTTCATTTTTAAACTAAAAAGCAACAAATAAAAAACAGAGTGAGTAACACCTTAGTTTTCTCAGTACCAAAATTTCTTTAAAGTCTTTACCTTGGAGCAACAAAAACACTAAAATGAATATAGGGACATGAGTTTTTGGTTGCTACTTTGATTATTTGCATGTTTTCAAAAAGGAACAATTGGATCTATACCATTAAAAGATCCAAACTTTAGATATATACCATGGACCCCACATGTCATTGACTCATGTGGACCCACATGTAAGTGAGATAGTAATGGTATGGATCTAAAGTGGTGATCTTTTAATGGTATGGATCCAAATTTCCCCTTCAAAAATCATTTTTAAGCTCAACCCAAAAAATCTTCCGAAAGGAAACATTTCTTTTTTTTATTCCTCTGTTTCCGCTCTAGCACAGTGATGTCCGCGCGCGCGGCACCGCGCCCTAGCCACGCATCATCTCTAGAGTAGCCTAGACCTGAACCTCCCACCGGTGCATTGGATCGTTCGGAGATGCAGCTGATTCGGCTCTCGCTGACACCCCGGTCCCACTGTCGGCTTTGGCCCTAGTCTCCAGCCGTCGTTCCCACGCGGACAGGAGCACGACACCGCAACGCTCCCCAACGTTTGCGAGTAGTTTGGCCACCCCTGCGCCCATGCCCTTTCTCTATAAATACCACCGCCCTGTATCGTGATCGAGCCCCCACCCTTGCTCATCAACGTTGTGTGGTTGCATCTCCGCCCTTTGCTCGTGCCACCGTTGTCGCCGTACCTGTTGCTGACGCGTTCTTGCGCCTGCATCGTGATCGAGCCCCCACTCTTGCTCATCAACGTTGTCAGGTTGCATCTCCGCCCTCTACTCGTGCCACCGTTGTCGCCGTACCGGTTGCTGACGTGTTCTCGCGCCTGCATCCTGTCACCGCCGCTGAGATTCACTACGTAAAAGCTGCCTTTGAAACCTGCACCCAAAACACATCATAGATCACCGACTCATCCGTTCCTGGTTACCACCATCATTGCAGTTGGACCACCACCCTTGTTCACCACTCGTTCCACACCAGATAGTCAATGGAGTCAAAGGAATCCCCAGTAAGTTTTGTAGCCCAATCCCTATCGTTGCGTGCTCGTTAGGTCACCATTGACACATTTTTAGCTCACTATTGTTGTGGTTTTGCGCAGATCGAGCCCACCACGATCGAACCCCGCCTCGAAGCCCTGCATCGACCTTTGTACTCCGACCTAGGTGCTAGAATGCTTTGGCTCTTATGGGCCGAAGGTAGGAGAGGGTAGTGCTGGTGTGGTGTAGAATATTGTTGTGTTATCATTATGGTGCCACTCTGTGTATTGGACACCAGACAGTCTGCGATGGGTCACCGGATGCTCCAGCTAGGGTGATGGACAGTTCGGCCATGCCCAGAGGCCCTACTTCATCCATTAGATGTGGTGGAGGTGGCGGTTTACCTAGGTATGAGTTCTCCGGCATACCATATAATGGTTAGGATTGTATAAGCCCATTTGTTGTTGATGTATCTAGCGACGTTTTTGGAATTTGGCAACTAATAAAACTCTCATATTCTTCTCTTCTAGTTTGCCCTGTGTTAGGTACAATGCTACCAGGAGAATCTTGTATGTTCATGATGCTTGCAAATAAGAATTCCATGCCTTCTTTTGAACTCCTTGCTTGTTGAATCAAATCGTTTACCTTGTTTCGCATGGTGTATATATCTTTTTTCTTTCCACTTCACGAGCATCTATATGGGCTTCTCATCCAATAAGTTTCCTTCGTCATCATACACGCTCTCTCTATAGCAAAAAAAGTAAAAATAGACCAAACATGTTTTACGAAAAATGATACAATAAAATTCATCTGCAGTTTCTGAACCCCACACACAAGCATTCAAACAAGACCAAAATGATGTCTTTTCTTGTTTCAGGACCAACCTTTTCAGGAACTTCCTCCATTATATGCCACATGTATGCATAACCTGTGAACTGTTTCCGGGAAAACAGACGCAATGGCAGATCTCATGCTTGCATCTTCATCGGTCGTTATAAGCTTTGGGGCTTTTCCTTCCTCGCATAGCCAAAAGGAAAGTATTTACAACCACATCTGGTCGCGTACCATTGGAGCTATCCCACGAACTATCCGGGACGCGGACCGTCCGGACCATCTGTGCTAAATCTGGTGCTCAACGAAGGTGTTTGCATCACAGTCGACGCCACATGTGTATTTGCTTTATACTACAATCTTCTAAATTAAATATTTTGGCATTAAAATAATTTTAAACTAAAAAGTGTCAACTACAATGAGAGCTCGTCGATTACTACTCTCTAATATTATTTTCGTTTTACTTAAACATCAAATGAGAAAAGTATTATGTTTTTCGTGCGCTTTATCACTATCAAATCATGTTTGGAATCAGGAGTGGTATTATCACTGGTTCATGTTTAGAAACCAGTTCAAATCACAAATTGGTAGTGATAACCCCATAAAATGCTAGCTAGCTTATATCTAGAACCGACAGCGTTTTGTATCAAGAACCGACAGTGATCATCCAAATAACACCACTCTACGGGTTTTAACCATGAGACGGCACTGTCACTGTCGGGTTTTAAACCGCTAGTAGTGATGGTCTGATGGACCAACGAGTTACAGTAATATTTTGACAATACATGCATATCTAGTGACAGAAATCAATCAAAAATGTCACTCCCGATGAATTATTCACCGTCAATTGTTCGAAACATCATATCGCCGTGGAAAAGAATAAGAGGATGGCAGCAGTGCGAGCTGCTAAGGCCTCGACGAGTTAATCAGGAGCAGGCAATGGAAGACGACACGGGCTTGAAGGCGAACTGTGAGGGCGAGGCGTAGGAGAACTTGACGGCGTACTCCGGGCCCATGCCGATGGGGCGCCCGCCGTTGAGGGTGCAGAGCTTGCCGTCCACGCTGAGCACGCCCGGGTCGACGGCCACGGAGGAGCTGAACCCATCGCACGCCAGCTTGACGTTCGCCTGTGTGCAGATGCACCGGTTCTCCACCGTCACCGCGTAGACGTTCGCCTTCGAGGGCACCGCGGTCTGCGTTACGGCGAGGTCTGAGAGGCTGCAGGCACCGGCTGCGTTTCCTGCTCGCTCAGATGTACATGTGTCCATGACTCATCAGGGTATGGTGGTATAGGGAGAGAAATACTGTCTGTGTGGAAGAAGACGATATACCTTGGTTAGAAATGCTGAACAGCAGCAGCACGAGCGCGATGTTCTTCACCATCTTCGAGGTCTCCATTTGTCCTCTGTCGTTTCTGTTCGCAATCTTAGCCACTTATTTATATACCACCGGCAGAGGCGTTTTCAGAATATAATACGCGAAGATCATGGGGGTGCAGGAAATTAGTATGCAATCAAATCGCCTATTAAATTACCCAAAATTTGCGGCGTTGAGGTTATTTTCATGCAGAAACCTCGTAGTATTTTAGATACCTCACGACCAAGGGAGAAGTTAATATGGAATGAAAGGATAGACGTTGCTTGATTTGTGTCCTTTTTAATTTGTTCTCCGGACTCCTAGCTCTCCAAGATATCAGCGTGCAGATTTATGAATCGTGTTAGTGATGGAGAGTTTGAAGAGAGCAGACAACAAATAGGAGCAACCTTCTCTCTCCAACAACAAGGTGACTTAAAATAATGTCACAAAAATTAAAGTATACTATATCATTTAAAGTATTTATGACACTAAAAATAAATTGCCCTCCAACAGTTAAGCTCTAAATAATATACTTTAAGGAGTAAATTACATTATTAAGAAATATGATGTTGAAAATTATATAGAAAACAAAGATAGGACTCTGGTCTAAAGTATAGTATATTTATGTCATTTCATGGCGTGTTCTATATTTTTGTGATAAAAGTTTGTAAAATAGGACAATGTTGGAGCTGGTTTTTATGAGTTAAGCCCTACATTTCAAAATATAGCACTTATTTCAGTAATAGGCTCTAAATTTTATATTATAAAATTTAAAAGCTTCGATCAAATTAGGATCGAGCTCTATTTCTATTTATTTTAAACTAAAATTCATTAAAGGTTTGTGAAGAAATATTTGGATCATGATCTATTACCCCTACTTATGGCATTATGTTTAAACTTTACAAAAATGCACCCAACCAAATCACCTCCACACCGATAACACCCACTAAATACGCTAAACAAATTATACCCAACCTTAACACACCATCAAAATCAATGGATCAGATCATTGGATAACATCCTCTCACTAACTCAAATCCAATGCACAATATTATTTGGATCATCCTTCATCCATCCCCCTCCCCTCCCTTCGCGTCCCGCCCCCTCTCCCTCGCTTGCGCCGCTGTCGTCGCCATCAACCTCTCCCTTCCTGAAACAAGCGAACCAGCGTCTAGCACCTCCATGGCATGGTCACACCTCCGACTGCCGCCTCCACTGGCACCACCTCCAGCACATCCACCTTATCACCTTCAAACACCTCTCTTCCCTCGGACCCACCCTCTTGTGTCGGCTCATTTTGCTGCACCCGTCGCACCTCCAACTTGCTTACGCCCATCACCTTCTCCTCTCCATCCCATCCCCGTCGCTCAACCTCTTCAACCTTCTCCTGCCGCCACTCGCCTCTTCGCTCGATCCCTCCACCGTGGGGGCCTTCGCCCGAATGCCCACACGCTCCCGCACATCATCAAGGCACTCACGTGTCTTGCTCTGAGCTGCCTCCCACTCGTCGCATGCACCCACGCGGAGGTCGTCAGGAACGTCCTTGCGTGTGGCATGGTGTATGTGTCGAATGCCTTCGTGGCCACATACTCTGTTTGCAGCCACCTTGGGCATGCCATGTTGGTGTTCGATGAAATGTTGCGTTGGACTGTTGTGTCATGGAACATCGTGCTCACCGTCTGTGTGGACAACGACTGCCATGACTGGTGTGCTGAGATGTTCGTGGACATGGTAGAGGCTAGGTCTGTGCCCGATCAGACGACATTCGTGGTCATGCTCACCGCTGTAGAAGCTAAGGAACTTGGCGCTGGGCAAGTGGGTGCATGGGTAGGTCCTTGCACGACGTATTGACATGATGTCCGTGGTCATGCTCGCCACCGTCGTTAACCCTTTCTCTCGCACCGCCACAACCGTCGATCTCTCCATCTTCGCGATTGTAGCGTTAGCATGGGTTATATGCTAATTTAAATAATAGTACGGTTTAGTCCTCTATGAGAGAGAAGTTTGATTTTTTCGAGAAAATTTATTCTCAATATGTGATTGTCGGTACCCTAAAACTAGGGTACCCACTTCTGCTGGGTCAAGGTGGGACCTCTTGTGGCTATCCGTAGTCGCATGGTGACAAGCAGTCTACCTCGACTTAGAGATTGGGCCCGCCCGATGGTGCCACTGCTCTCTGGCTCGAGGTCATCCCATGCTCAGCAAGGGGGATTTGCGTGGCCACTTCAACCATAAGCCTAGGCTCCCACTAGTGGTAACCAGACTTCGACGTGGGATCATCGAACCCCCATCAAGGAGGGGGGGGCCAGAGCCGCCACGTGTCCTAAGAGCGAGGGCTCTTTCTAGTTATTTCCAGGGGTTAGACCCGCATGTGACAGCTCCAGACCACTATAAGTGCCACCACCTGGTCCAACATCCTAAGGGGGTCCGGAGCCACCACATGTCCGGACTAGTAGTAGAAGGACCCGAGCTCCCTAATTACCTACCGAACGGGCACAAGCGTCCTTGATGGAGCGCAACTCGATGGCCGCATCCTCAATGTTGATCCTCTCAAGCGGCACTCCCCGCGTGTAGCTAAGTGCGACCCTCACAGCAGAGACAAGGTAATCGCGTTCCCAGACATGTGCATTGCCGCCGTCGGAGCTGCAAGGCACTTGGACATCAAGCCATTGGATGACCGGCAGCAGAGCCCGGTTGAGGACTAACTAGTTTGATATGAGTATGAGCATAGGTTCACTTGAAGGTAATTTAAAGGTACTAAGTCCTAAAAAACTAAAATGGAGCAAGAAAGTGCAACTTTTAGTAAAATGGTAAAACAATGAGGTTTCAATGTTTGAATAAGTCACATATACCTAATACTATGTTTCTAGCACTTCTATTTGATCCCTAACCCAATTCGGTGAGAAAAGTGCTTCGAGGACTTAGTTTGAGCCAAAATGCAAACCCTGAAAAAATACCAAGTAAAAGGTGAGTTTTCCACACTTAGTAAATTGGATTGTGTTAATTATGTTTGTTTAAGTTGTAGGGAAGCTCCCAAAAAAGTTAAAAAGATTTGAAGAAGACAGGCTCAAAAGAGCCTAACTTGGGCTACTTTGGGCATCACCGGACCAGTCCGATGCCGCACCGGACCAAGTGTGTGAAGTGCCCGGACTTGGAGTTTTGGCGGCCTAGTGCACCAGACCGAGTCTGTATGCACCGTACCACTCCTACGACTAAACAGTGAGGTATCGTGATTTTTATTTATAAACATCACCGGGCTCCCCAATAACGGCTAGCTCCAGGCGCTAATGGCTACTTCACGGGGAAGCGACAAATGGCAGTCCGGTGCGGTCCCCAGACGGAAGGAGGTTGTTAGGATCCCGGAGATGGTGCACATGGACCCGGTCCGGTGGTGCGCCGGACCAGTATGGTGCCCCCGCATACAACAAAAATTCAGCAACTTTTAGATGGAAGAGGAGCAACGACTATGAGGCTGTCTTGGGCTATAAAAAGGACCCCATGGTGCACTCCTTCACTACCCAAGCACTCTAAGTGCAATACATCACTCACATACTCTGCAACAACGCGTTCATGTGATTCTACTGAGATCCATACATCGTTCTGAGTTGTTCTTGAATTTTTCTTAAGTGTGTTGTGTTGTGACCTCTCTTGTGTTGCATTGCTGCGATTGATCTTGTGTGTATACTCTCTCCTCTCTTTTGCTATGCTTTTTGAGTTGAAACTCCATCAAACTTTGTACGGCTTCAGGAGACTCTAATTTGTAGAGAATCCTTGCGAGATGATTCATATTGATACAAGGAAGAACATGGCACTCAAGTTGATCATTGGATCACTTGAGAGGGGTTGAGTGTAACCCTTGTCCGTTGGGACACCACAATGCAATAAGCTCACCCTTCATGGTTGAACTTGTCAATATAGTCTGTTTGCACAACCTAGCTTCCATATATATATATATATAATGGAAGCCCTGGGCTTCCGTTAGTGGGGGAAGCCCCAGCCAGGACGCCAGCCAAGTCGCGGTCGGCCCAGTGTACGCGTGCTTGCGTCAGCCATGCAGATGATAGCCACGAATCCCAGGTGATACGCGTCAGGAGATATACGCACGCATAAATATATGTAGTAATGTGCATAAATCATGCATAGAAGGAATCTTTTGTACCTCGACTCACGGAAACGAATATTACCATGTGCACACCGTTTACGACTGCATAACGATGTGTAACATGATAGCATAAACCATGCTGAGAGCACCTAGAGGGGGGGTGAATAGGTGATCCTGTAAAAACTTGAAACTTAATCCACAAAACTTGATTAGGAGTTAGCACAATTACGCCAAGTGGCTAGAGAGGAGAGCTTGCACAACACGATAACCACAAAGAGATCAACACAGAGATGGCACAGTGGTTTATCCCGTGGTTCGGCCAAGTCCAACACTTGCCTAGTCCGCGTTGTGGCGTCCCAACGGACGAGGGTTGCAATCAACCCCTTTCAAGCGGTCCAATGACCCACTTGAATACCACGGTGTTTTGGTTTCACTTTACTATATCCCGCTTGCGAGGAATCTCCACAACTTGGAGCCTCTCGCCCTTACACTTGATGTTCACAAAGAAGCACGGAGTAAGGAAGGGATGAGCAACGCACACAAGACACGAAATCAGAGTATCAACACACACACAAGTCGCAACAAGAGCTCACAACACAACTCAGCGAGTTCACAACTCAAATGGAGCTCTAATTGCTATCGCAAAGAATCAAATGCGCGAAATCGAAGTCTTGGTGCTTAGGAATGCTTAGAGAATGCTTGGTGTACTCCTCCATGCGCCTAGGGGTCCCTTTTATAGCCCCAAGGCAGCTAGGAGTCGTTGAGTGCATTCCAGGAAGGCAATTCTTGCCTTCTGTCGCCTGGCGCACCAGACAGTCCGGTGCACCACCGGACACTGTCCGGTGCGGATTTCTTTCCTTCTTTGGCGAAGCCGACCGTTGGCACTTGGGAGCCGTTGGCGCACCGGACACTGTCCGGTGCACACTGGATAGTCCGGTGCCCCCTTCCGACTGTTGGCTCAGCCACGTGTCTCGCGCGGATCGTGCGGCCGACCGTTGGCTCACCGGACAATCCGGTGCACACCGGACAGTCCGGTGAATTATAGTCGTACGCCATTAATCACTTCCCGAGAGCAGCAAGTTCGCCTGAGCCAGCCTGGCGCACCGGACACTGTCCGGTGCACCACCGGACACTCCGATGCACCCAGACAGAGCTGACTTTGGCTGAACAAAGCCATCTTTAATTTCAACTTGATTTTTCCTGTTTCCAGCACTTAGACACAATACATTAGTCTCTAAAACAATGTACTAAGTCTGAGAAACATACCTTTATACTTGATTTGTACTTTGTCCACCATTTAACACTTAGGCACTTGTGTTGGACACTAAATCACCAAAATACTTAGAAATGGCCCAAGGGCACATTTCCCTTTCAATCTCCCCCTTTTTGGTGATTTATGCCAACACAACATAAAGCAAGTAGAACAAGTGCAAAATCAATTCAAATAAGAACTCAAAATTGTTTTGATTCAAATTTGACATATATGGATCATTCTTTGCCACCACTTGGTTTGTTTTTGCAAATCAAACTCAATTTCCTATCTCTAAGTCAAATTCACTTATAGAGACATAAAGAGAGGTATTCCACGAGAAATTGATCAAAGAGTTCAAAAACTCCCCCTTTTTCCCATAATCAAGCCTTCTCCCCACAAGAGACCAACTTTTGACAATAAGAGACACACAAGAGTATTTTGACAAACAAAACACACAAGAGTATTTTGACAAACAAAAACTCTAACTCTACTTTTTCAAAATTCACAAGCGGTAGCTGATCCATTTATTGCTTTGGCCTTATTTTCTCCCCCTTTGGCATCAAGCACCAAAACGGAATCACTTTTAGCCCTTTAACCCCATTGCCTCACCAAAATCTTCAACTAAGAGTAAAAAGGCAATAAGAGTACAAAGATGAACTTGGAATAAGTTACTCTTTCATCGGAGTGCAGTGGAAGTCTTGCATGGTCCAAGTCCACCTTTTCCCTTTCAAACCTCCTTTGAGACTAAATTAAGCACACTCAAGTACACAGTTAGTCTCAAAGGGTCAAGTTGTAGCACATCTCCCCCTAAATTTGTGCATCACTTGCAAATGGACTTGTAAGGTCCGGGGAGTGCTTGTACAACTTGAGCACCATAAATAAACAACAAAATGCTTAAGGAACATGATCAAGGCATAAAGCACATGTATGCTATAAATCAATCCAAGTTCCACGAATCTAAGACATTTAGCTCACTACGCAACTTGCAAAAGGTCTGCTCATCTAAAGGCTTGGTAAAGATATCGGCTAGCTGGTTCTCGGAGCTAACATGCAACACTTCGATATCTCCCTTTTGCTGGTGGTCTCTCAAAAAGTGATGCCGGATGTCTATGTGCTTTGTGCGGCTGTGTTCAACAGGATTATCCGCCATGCGGATAGCACTCTCATTATCACATAGGAGTGGGACTTTGCTCAAATTGTAGCCAAAGGCCCTGAGGGTTTGCCTCATCCAAAGTAGTTGCGCGCAACACTGTCCTGCGCCAACGTACTCGGCCTCAGCGGTGGATAGGGCAACGGAAGTTTGTTTCTTGGAACTTCATGACACCAGGGACCTTCCTAAGAATTAGCACGTCCCCGATGTACTCTTCCTATCGACCTTACATCCAGCAGAGTCGGAGTCTGAATATCCAATCAAGTCAAAGGTAGACACCTTTGGATACCAAATCCCGAAGCAAGGCGTAGCGACTAAATATCTAAGAATTCGCTTTACAGCCACTAAGTGACACTCCCTTGGATCGGATTGAAATCTAGCACACATGCATACGCTAAGCATAATATCCGGTCTACTAGCACATAATAAAGTAAAGACCCTATCATAGACCGGTATGCCTTTTGATCAACGGACTTACCTCCTTTGTTGAGGTCGGTGTGTCCGTCGGTTCCCATTGGAGTCTTTGCGGGCTTGGCGTCCTTCATCCCAAACCGCTTGATCAAGTCTTGCGTGTACTTCGTTTGGGAGATGAAGGTCCCATCCTTGAGTTGCCTCACTTGGAACCCAAGGAAATAGCTTAATTCGCCCATCATCGACATCTCAAACTTTTGAGTCATCACCCTGCTAAACTCTTCACAAGACTTTTGGTTAGTAGAACCAAATATTATGTCATCGACATAAATTTGGCACACAAAAAGATCACCATCACATGTCTCAGTAAAAAGAGTTGGATCGGCTTTCCCAACCTTGAAAGCATTAGCAATTAAAAAATCTCTAAGGCATTCATACCATGCTCTTGGGGCTTGCTTAAGTCCATAGAGCGCCTTAGAGAGCTTACACACGTGGTCGGGGTACCGTTCATCCTCGAAGCCAGGGGGTTGCTCCACGTACACCTCCTCCTTGATTGGCCCGTTGAGGAAAGCGCTCTTCACATCCATTTGGAACAACCTGAAAGAATGGTGAGCGGCATATGCTAGCAAAATACGAATGGACTCTAGCCTAGCCATAGGAGCAAAAGTCTCCTCAAAGTCCAAACCTGCGACTTGGGCATAACCTTTTGCCATAAGTCTAGCCTTGTTCCTTGTCACCACCCCGTGCTCGTCTTGTTTGTTGCGGAACACCCACTTGGTTCCCACAACATTTTGCTTGGGACGAGGCACCAGTGTCCAAACTTCATTTCTCTTGAAGTTATTGAGCTCCTCTTGCATGGCCAACACCCAGTCCGGATCTAGCAAGGCCTCCTCTACCCTGAAAGGCTCAATAGAAGAGACAAAGGAGTAATGCTCACAAAAATTAACTAATCGAGACCGAGTAGTTACTCCCTTGCTAATGTCACCCAAAATCTGGTCGACGGGATGATCCCTTTGAATCATCGCTCGAACTTGGGTTGGAGGTGTCAGTTGCGCTTCTTCCTCCATTACATGATCATCTTGTGCTCCCCCTTGATCACACGCCTCCTCTTGATGAACCTGTTCATTGTCTTGAGTTGGGGAATGCACCATTGTTGAGGAACAAGGTTGATCTCGTGCATTTTGCTCCTGTGGCCGCACATCTCCAATCGCCATGGTGCGTATTGCGGCCGTTGGAACGTCTTCTTCATCTACATCATCAAGATCAACAACTTGCTCTCTTGGAGAGCCATTAGTCTCATCAAATACAACGTTGCTAGAGACTTCAACTAAACCCGATGATTTGTTGAAGACCCTATACGCCTTTGTATTTGAGTCATAACCTAACAAAAACCCTTCTACCGCTTTGGGAGCAAATTTTGAATTCCTACCCTTCTTCACTAGAATGTAGCATTTACTCCCAAAAACTCAAAAATACGAAACATTGGGTTTGTTACCGGTTAGTAGCTCATACGACGTCTTCTTGAGGAGGCGATGAAGGTAGACCCGGTTGATGGCGTGGCAAGCCGTGTTCACGGCTTCCGACCAAAAGCGCTTAGGGGTCTTGAACTCTCCAAGCATCGTCCTTGCCATGTCTATAAGCGTCCTGTTCTTCCTCTCTACCACACCATTTTGCTGTGGTGTGTAGGGAGCGGAGAACTCGTGCTTGATTCCTTCCTCCTCAAGATACTCCTCCACTTGAAGGTTCTTGAATTCGGACCCATTGTCGCTCCTTATCTTCTTCACTTTGAGCTCAAACTCGTTTTGAGCTCTCCTTAGGAAGCGCTTGAGGGTCCCTTGGGTTTCAGATTTATCCTGCAAAAAGAATACCCAAGTGAAGCGGGAAAAATCATCAACTATAACAAGACCATACTTACTTCCTCCTATGCTTAGATAGGCGACGGGTCCGAAGAGGTCCATATGAAGTAACTCCAGGGGTCTTGATGTTGTCATCACATTTTTGGCATGATGAGGGCTTCCCACCTGTTTCCCTGCTTGACAAGCTGCACAAGGTCTATCTTTTTCGAAAGTAACATTAGTTAGACCTATCATGTGTTCTCCCTTTATAAGCTTGTGAAGGTTCTTCATCCCCACATGTGCTAAGCGGCGATGCCACAACCAGCCCATGCTAGTCTTAGCAATTAAGCATGCATCTAGACCGACCTCCTCTTTTGCAAAATCAACTAAATAAAGTTTGCCATCTAATACACCCTTAAAGGCTAATGAACCATCACTTCTTCTAAAGACAGACACATCTACATTTGTGAATAAACAATTATATCCCATATTACATAATTGACTTACGGACAACAAATTATATCCAAGCGACTCAACTAAGAACACATTAGAAATAGAGTGCTCGGATGAAATAGCAATTTTTTTCTAACCCTTTCACCTTGCCTTGGTTCCCATCACCGAATATGATTGAATCTTGGGGATCCTTGTTCTTGACATAGGAAGAGAACATCCTCATTTCCCCCGTCATGTGGTTTGTGCATCCGCTGTCGATAATCCAGCTAGAGCCCCCGGATGCATAAACCTGCAAGGCAGATTTAGGCTTGGGTCTTAGGTACCCAACTCATGCTGGGTCCTACAAGGTTAGTACAAATAGCCTTAGGGACCCAAATGCAAGTTTTATCTCCCTTGCATTTTGCCCCTAATTTTCTAGCAACTATCTTCCTATCCTTTCTACAAATAGCAAAGGAAGCATTTAAAGCATGATAAATTGTAGAAGGTTCACTATTTGTTTTCCTAGGCACATGAACAACATTTCTTCTAGGCATGTGATTAATAACATTTCTCCTAGCTAAATTTCTATCATGCATAATAAAAGGAGCTAGAAGCAACCATGGCATGAGAATCAAAAGCATCATAACTTCTATAAACATTTCTAGAATGTCTCCTATCATGATACATGAAGGCATGGTTCTTTTGAGCACTACTAGCCATAGGGGCCTTCCCTTTCTCCTTGGCGGAGATGGAAGCCTTATGGCTTGTTAAGTTCTTGACTTCCTTCTTGAAGCCAAGACCATCCTTAATTGAGGGGTGTCTACCAATCGTGTAGGCATCCCTTGCAAATTTTAGCTTGTCAAATTCACTCTTGCTAGTCTTAAGTTGGGCATTAAGACTAGCCACTTCATCATTTAATTTAGAAATGCAAACTAGGTGTTCACTACAAGCATCAACATTAAAATCTTTGCATCTATTGCAAATCGTAACGTGTTCTACATAAGAGTTAGATTTATTTGCTACTTCTAGTTTAGCATTTAAAACATCATTAACACCTTTTAAAGTAGAAATGGTTTCATGACAAGTAGATAGTTCACAAGAAAGCATTTCATTCCTTTTAACTTCTAGAGCAAGATAATTTTGTGCACTAACAAATTTATCATGCTCTTCATACAAAAGATCCTCTTGCTTTTCTAATAACCTATTCTTATCATTCAAGGCATCAATTAATTCATTAATTTTATCAACCTTGGTTCTATCTAGGCCCTTGAATAAACATGAATAATCTATTTCATCATCATCACTAGACTCATCCTCACTTGAAGAAGCATAAGTACTAGTATTACGAGTGCTTACCTTCTTTTCCCTTGCCATGAGGCAAGTGTGATGCTCGTTGGGGAAAAGGGATGACTTGTTGAAGGCGGTGGCGGCGAGTCCTTCGTTGTCGGAGTCGGACGAGGAGCAATCCGAATCCCACTCCTTTCCAAGATGTGCCTCGCCCTTCGCCTTCTTGTAGTTCTTCTTCTTCTTTTCCCACTTTCCACTCTTCTTTTCCTGGTCACTATCATTATCGGGACAATTAGCGATAAAATGACCAATCTTACCACATTTGAAGCAGGAGCGCTTCCCCTTCGTCTTGTTCTTGTTGGGGTGCTCCTTGCGACCCTTTAGCGCCGTCTTGAACCACTTGATGATGAGGGCCATCTCTTCATCATTAAGCCCGACCGCCTCAACTTGCGCCACCTTGCTAGGTAGCACCTCCTTGCTCCTTGTTGCCTCGAGAGCAATAGTTTGAGGCTCTTGGATTGGGCCATTTAATGCATCGTCGATGTATCTAGCCTCCTTGATGAGAGCACCTAGAGGGGGGGGTGAATAGGTGATCCTGTAAAAACTTAAACTTATAGCCACAAAACTTGATTAGGTGTTAGCACAGTTTATGCCAAGTGGCTAGAGAGGAGTCAAAACACAATAACCACAAGAATCCAATCATAGAGATGACACAGTGGTTATCCCGTGGTTCGGCCAAGTACAAAACTTGCCTACTCCACGTTGTGGCGTCCCAACGGACGAGAGTTGCACTCAACTCCTCTCAAGTGATCCAATGATCAACTTGAATACCACGGTGTTCTTGCTTTTCTTTTCTCAATCCCGTTTGCGAGGAATCTCCACAACTTGGAGCCTCTCGCCCTTACAAAAGATGTTCACAGAGAATCACAGAGCAAGGGAGGGATTAGCAACTCACACACGACACAAAGATCACAGCGAATACGCACACACAAGACCCAGACTTGAGCTCAAAAGACTAGCACACTAGAACGGAGCTCAAATCACTAGAATGTCGAACAAGTGCGCGAGATTGATGTGTGAGTGATCAAGAGTGCTCAAGGAATACTTGGTATACTCCTCCATGCGCCAAGGGGTCCCTTTTATAGCCCCAAGGCAGCTAGGAGCCGTTGGGAACAAATCTGGAAGGCCATCTTTGCCTTCTGTCTCGTGGCGCACCGGACAGTCCGGTGCACACCGGACACTGTCCGGTGCCCGATTTGTTTCCATAAAAAGCGAAGCCGACCGTTGCCGACCGTTGCAGATCTGGCGCACCGGACAGTCCGGTGCACACCGGACAGTCCGGTGCACACCGGACAGTCCGGTGCTTCCTTCCGACCGTTGGCTCGGCCACGTGTCGCGCGCCGATCGCGCGGCCGACCGTTGGCCCGGCCGACCGTTGGCTCACCGGACAGTCCGGTGCACACCGGACAGTCCGGTGAATTTTAGCCGAAGTCGCCGGAGAAAAAACCCGAGAGCGGCCTCTTCGGTCGAGGCAGCCTGGCGCACCGGACACTGTCCGGTGCACCACCGGACACTGTCCGGTGCACCACCGGACAGTCCGGTGCCCCAGACCGAAGCAGCCCCTTGGCTGTACACAGCCAAGTCTTCTCTTCTCTTCTTCTATCTGTTTCTAACACTTAGACAAATATATTAGTACACAAAACCAATGTACTAAGGCTTAGAAACATACCTTAACTTGTGATTTGCACTTTGATCATCCTTGGGCATATTTTCACATTTAAGCACTTGTGTTTGCACTCAATCACCAAAATACTTAGAAATGGCCCAAAGGCACATTTCCCTTTCAATCTCCCCCTTTTTGGTGATTTATGCCAACACAATATAAAGCAACTAGAACAAGTGCAAAATCACTTCAAATAAAAACTCAAATTGGTTTTATTCAATTTTGACATATATGGATCATCCTTTGCCACCACTTGGTTTGTTTTTGCAAATCAAACTCAAATCTCTATCTCTAAGTCAAACACATATGTTGAAGTATAAAGAGAGTCATTCCAAAAGAGATTGATCAAAGATTTCAAAAACTCCCCCTATTTCCCATACTCAATACTTTTCCCCACAAGAAGCCAACTTTTGACAATAGAGACAATAAGAGACAATAAAAGCTTTTGACACAACAAAAACTCTATTCTGCTATTTTCAAAATCTCTCAAGTGGTAGCTGATCCATTTATCGCTTTGGCCTTTATTTTCTCCCCCTTTGGCATCAAGCACCAAAACGGGATCAATCTTGGCCTTTTAACCCCATTGCCTCACCAAAGTCTTCAATTAAGAGCAAATGGCAATAAGATTTCATGAGATGAACTTGGAATTAGTTACCCTCTCATCGGAGTGCAGTGGAAGTCTTTCATGGTCCAAGTCCACCTTTTCCCTTTCAATCCTCCTTCGAGACTAAATCAAGCAAACTCAAGCAAATGGTTAGTCTCAAAGGGTCAAGTTGTAACACATCTCCCCCTAAACATGTGCATCACTTTGCAACGGACTTGTGAGGTCCAGGGAGTGTTGGTACAACTTGAGCACCACAATAAGCAACAGAATGCAGAATGAACCTGATCAAATGCATAAACACATGTATGCTACAATTCAATCCAAGTTCCGCGAATCTAAGACATTTAGCTCACTACGCAGCCTGCAAAAGGTCTTCTCATCTAGAGGCTTGGTAAAGATATCGGCTAGCTGGTTCTCGGTGCTAACATGAAACACTTCGATATCTCCCTTTTGCTGGTGGTCTCTCAAAAAGTGATGCCGGATGTCTATGTGCTTTGTGCGGCTGTGCTCAACAGGATTCTCCGCCATGCGGATAGCACTCTCATTGTCACATAGGAGTGGGACTTTGCTCAGATTGTAGCCAAAGTCCCTGAGGGTTTGCCTCATCCAAAGTAGTTGCGCGCAACATTGTCCTGCGGCAACATACTCGGCCTCAGCGGTGGATAGGGCAACGGAGGTTTGTTTCTTAGAGTTCCATGACACCAGGGACCTTCCTAAGAATTGGCACGTCCCCGATGTACTCTTCCTATCGACCTTACATCCAGCATAGTCGGAGTCTGAGTATCCAACTAAGTCAAAGGTAGACCCCTTTGGATACCAGAGTCCGAAGCAAGGCGTAGCAACTAAATATCTAAGAATTCGCTTCACCGCCACTAAGTGACATTCCTTAGGATCGGATTGAAATCTAGCACACATGCATACGCTAAGCATAATATCCGGTCTACTAGCACATAAGTAAAGCAAAGAACCTATCATTGACCGGTATGCTTTTTGATCAACGGACTTACCTCCTTTGTTGAGGTCGGTGTGTCCGTCGGTCCCCATTGGCGTCTTTGCGGGCTTGGCGTCCTTCATCCCAAACCGCTTTAGCAGATCTTGCGTGTACTTCGTTTGGGAGATGAAGGTGCCTTCCTTGAGTTGCTTCACTTGGAACCCAAGGAAGTAGTTCAACTCGCCCATCATCGACATCTCGAATTTCTGCGTCATCACCCTGCTAAACTCTTCACAAGACTTTTGGTTAGTAGAACCAAATATTATGTCATCGACATAAATTTGGCACACAAACAAATCACCATCACATGTCTTTGTAAAAAGAGTTGGATCGGCCTTCCCAACCTTGAAAGCATTAGCAAGTAAAAAGTCTCTAAGGCATTCATACCATGCTCTTGGGGCTTGTTTAAGTCCATAGAGCGCCTTAGAGAGCTTACACACATGGTCGGGGTACCGTTCATCCTCGAAGCCAGGGGGTTGCTCCACGTACACCTCCTCCTTGATTGGCCCGTTGAGGAAAGCGCTCTTCACATCCATTTGAAACAACCTGAAAGAATGGTGAGCGGCATATGCTAGCAAGATTCGAATTGACTCTAGCCTAGCCACAGGAGCAAAGGTCTCCTCGAAATCCAAACCTGCGACTTGGGCATAACCTTTTGCCACAAGTCGAGCCTTGTTCCTCGTCACCACCCCGTGCTCGTCCTGTTTGTTGCGGAACACCCACTTGGTTCCCACAACATTTTGCTTCGGACGAGGCACCAGTGTCCAAACTTCATTGCGCTTGAAGTTGTTTAACTCCTCTTGCATGGCCAACACCCAGTCTGGATCTAGCAAGGCCTCTTCTACCCTGAAAGGCTCAATAGAAGAGACAAAGGAGTAATGCTCACAAAAATTAACTAATCGAGATCGAGTAGTTACTCCCTTGCTAATGTCACCCAGAATTTGGTCGACGGGATGATCCCTTTGAATCATCGCTCGAACTTGGGTTGGAGGTGCCGGTTGCGCTTCTTCCTCCATTACGTTATCATCTTGTGCTCCCCCTTGATCACACGCCTCCTTATGATGAACCTGTTCATCGTCTTGAGTCGGGGGATGCACCATAATTGAGGAAGAGGGTTGATCTTGCTCATCTTGTTCCTGTGGCCGCACTTCTCCAATCGCCATGGTTCGTATAGCGGCTGTCGGAACATCTTCTTCATCTACATCATCACAATCAACAACTTGCTCTCTTGAAGAGCCATTAGTCTCATCAAATACAACGTCGCTAGAGACTTCAACCAAACCCGATGATTTGTTGAAGACTCTATACGCCTTTGTATTTGAGTCATAACCTAGCAAAAACCCTTCTACAGCTTTGGGAGCAAACTTAGAATTTCTACCCTTCTTTACTAGAATGTAGCATTTACTCCCAAATACACGAAAGTACGATACATTGGGTTTGTTACCGGTTAGTAGCTCATATGACGTCTTCTTGAGGAGGCGATGAAGGTAGACCCTGTTGATGGCGTGGCAAGCCGTGTTCACGGCTTCCGTCCAAAAGCACTCGGGGGTCTTGAACTCTCCTAGCATCGTCCTCGCCATGTCGATGAGCGTCCTGTTCTTCCTCTCTACCACACCATTTTGCTGTGGTGTGTAGGGAGCGGAGAACTCGTGCTTGATTCCTTCTTCTTCAAGGAACTCCTCCACTTGAAGGTTCTTGAACTCGGACCCGTTGTCGCTCCTTATCTTTTTCACTTTGAGCTCAAACTCATTTTGAGCCCTCCTGAGGAAGCGCTTGAGGGTCCCTTGGGTTTCAGACTTATCCTGCAAAAAGAACACCCAAGTGAAGCGGGAAAAGTCATCAACAATAACTAGACCATACTTACTTCCCCCTATGCTTAGATAGGCGACGGGTCCGAAGAGATCCATATGCAGCAGCTCCAGGGGTCTTGAAGTGGTCATCACATTCTTGCTGTGATGCGCTCCTCCCACCTGTTTCCCTGCTTGACAAGCTGCACAAGGTCTATCTTTTTCGAAATGAACATTGGTTAGACCTATCACATGTTCTCCCTTTAGAAGCTTGTGGAGGTTCTTCATCCCCACATGAGCTAAGCGGCGATGCCACAGCCAGCCCATGCAAGTCTTAGCCATTAAGCATGCATCTAGACCGGCCTCTTCTTTTGCAAAATCAACTAAATAAAGTTTGCCGTCTAATACACCCTTAAAAGCTAGTGAACCATCACTTCTTCTAAAGACAGACACATCTATATTTGTGAACAGACAGTTATATCCCATATTGCACAATTGACTAACAGATAGTAAATTATATCCTAGTGACTCTACTAAAAACACATTAGAGATAGAGTGCTCATTAGAAATTGCAATTTTACCTAACCCTTTTACCTTGCCTTGATTCCCATCACCGAATATGATTGAATCTTGGGAATCCTTATTCTTGACGTAGGAGGTGAACATCTTCTTCTCCCCCGTCATATGGTTTGTGCATCCGCTATCAATAATCCAGCTTGAACCCCCGGATGCATAAACCTGCAAGGCAAATTTAGGCTTGGGTCTTAGGTACCCAACTCATGTTGGGTCCTACAAGGTTAGTGCAAATATCCTTAGGGACCCAAATGCAAGTTTTGTCTCCCTTGCATTTTGCCCCTAACTTCCTAGCAACAATTTTCTTATCCTTTCTACAAATAGCAAAGGAAGCATTTAAAGCATAATAAATTGTGGAAGGTTCATTCACTACTTTCCTAGGAGCATGAATAGCATTCTTTTTAGACACATGATGAATAGCATTTCTCCTAGACATATTTCTACCATGCATATAGGAAGAACTAGAAGCAAACATGGCATGAGAGTCAAAATCATCAAAAGCATTATAACTCCTATAAGCATTTCTAGTTTGTCTCCTATCATAATACATAAATGCATGGTTCTTTTGCACATTACTAGCCATAGGGGCCTTCCCTTTCTCCTTGGCGGGAATGGGAGCCTTATGGCTTGTTAAGTTCTTGGCTTCTCTCTTGAAGCCAAGTCCATCCTTAATTGAGGGGTGTCTACCAATTGTGTAGGCATCCCTTGCAAATTTTAGCTTATCGAAATCATTCTTGCTAGTCTTAAGTTGAGCATTAAGACTAGCCAGTTCATCATTAAGCTTGGAAATTGAAACTAGGTGTTTACTACAAGCATTAATGTCAAAATCTTTACACCTAGTACAAATTTCAACATGTTCTACACAAGAATTGGATTTATTTGCTACTTCTAATTTAGCATTTAAATCATTGTTGACACCTTTCAAAGTAGAAATGGTTTCATGACAAGTAGATAGTTCAAAAGAAAGCATTTCATTTCTTTTAACCTCTAAAGCATAGGATTTTCGTGCCTCAACAAATTTATCATGCTCTTCATACAACAAATCCTCTTGCTTTTCTAAAAGTATATTCTTTTCATTCAAGGCATCAATTAATTCATTAATTTTGTCTATCTTAGATCTATCTAAGCCCTTGAACAAACATGAATAATCTACTTCATCCTCATCACTAGATTCGTCCTCACTTGAAGAAGCATAGGTAGAGTTGCGAGTACATACCTTCTTCTCCCTTGCCATAAGGCATGTGTGACGCTCGTTGGGGAAGAGGGTTGATTTGTTGAAGGCGGTGGCGGCGAGTCCTTCATTGTCAGAGTCGGATGAGGAGCAATCCGAGTCCCACTCCTTGCCTAGATGCGCCTCACCCTTTGCCTTCTTATAATGCTTCTTCTTTTCCCTCTTGTTTCCCTTTTCCTGGTCACTTTCATTATCAGGACAGTTAGCAATAAAATGACCAAGCTTACCGCATTTGAAGCATGATCGCTTCCCCTTGGTCTTAGTCTTGCTTGGCTGTCCATTGCGACCCTTTAGCACCGTCTTGAAGCGCTTAATGATGAGAGCCATTTCTTCATCATTAAGCCCGGCAGCCTCAATTTGCGCCACCTTGCTGGGTAGCGCCTCCTTGTTCCCTGTGGCTTTGAGAGCAAAAGGTTGCGGCTCGTTGATCGGTCCATTCAAGGCGTCGTCCACATACCTTGCCTCCTTGATCATCATTCGCCCGCTGACGAATTTTCCTAGTACTTCTTCGGGCGACATTTTGGTGTACCTGGGATTCTCACGAATATTATTCACCAAATGAGGATCAAGAACGGTAAAGGACCTGAGCATTAGTCGGACGACGTCGTGGTCCGTCCATCGCGTGCTTCCGTAGCTCCTTATTTTGTTGACAAGGGTCTTGAGCCGGTTGTATGTTTGAGTTGGCTCCTCGCCCCTTATCATCGCGAACCGTCCAAGCTCGCCCTCCACCAACTCCATTTTGGTGAGCAAGGTAGCGTCATTTCCCTCATGAGAGATCTTGAGGGTATCCCAGATTTGCTTGGCGTTATCCAAGCCACTCACTTTATTATATTCATCCCTGCACAATGAGGCTAGAAGAACAGTAGTAGCTTGTGCATTCTTATGGATTTGCTCATTAATGAATATAGGACTATCCGAACTATTAAAGTGCATTCCACTATCTACAATCTCCCATATGCTAGGATGGAGAGAGAATAGGTGACTACGCATTTTGTGGCTCCAAAATCCGTAGTCCTCCCCATCAAAGTGTGGGGGCTTGCCGAGTGGAATGGAAAGCAAATGTGAATTTGAACTATGCGGAATACGAGAGTAGTCAAAAGAAAAGTTAGAATTAACCGGTTTCCTTTGTTTGTCGTAGTCGTCGTCCTTTTGGGAAGAAGAGGACTCATCGCTGTCGTAGTAGACGATCTCCTTGATGCGTCTTGTCTTCTTCTTCTTCCCATCTCTTCGCTTGTGGCCCGAGCCCGAGTCATTGGACTTGTCATCCCTTGGCTCGTTGACGAAGGACTCCTTCTCCTTGTCGTTGATCACAATTCCCTTCCCCTTAGGATCCATCTCTTCGGGCGGTTAGTCCCTTTCTTGAAGAGAACGGCTCCGATACCAATTGAGAGCACCTAGAGGGGGGGGGGTGAATAGGTGATCCTGTAAAAACTTAAACTTATAGCCACAAAACTTGATTAGGTGTTAGCACAGTTTATGCCAAGTGGCTAGAGAGGAGTCAAAACACAATAACCACAAGAATCCAATCACAGAGATGACACAGTGGTTATCCCGTGGTTCGGCCAAGTACAAAACTTGCCTACTCCACGTTGTGGCGTCCCAACGGACGAGAGTTGCACTCAACTCCTCTCAAGTGATCCAATGATCAACTTGAATACCACGGTGTTCTTGCTTTTCTTTTCTCAATCCCGTTTGCGAGGAATCTCCACAACTTGGAGCCTCTCGCCCTTACAAAAGATGTTCACAGAGAATCACAGAGCAAGGGAGGGATTAGCAACTCACACACGACACAAAGATCACAGCGAATACGCACACACAAGACCCAGACTTGAGCTCAAAAGACTAGCACACTAGAACGGAGCTCAAATCACTAGAATGTCGAACAAGTGCGCGAGATTGATGTGTGAGTGATCAAGAGTGCTCAAGGAATACTTGGTATACTCCTCCATGCGCCAAGGGGTCCCTTTTATAGCCCCAAGGCAGCTAGGAGCCGTTGGGAACAAATCTGGAAGGCCATCTTTGCCTTCTGTCTCGTGGCGCACCGGACAGTCCGGTGCACACCGGACACTGTCCGGTGCCCGATTTGTTTCCATAAAAAGCGAAGCCGACCGTTGCCGACCGTTGCAGATCTGGCGCACCGGACAGTCCGGTGCACACCGGACAGTCCGGTGCTTCCTTCCGACCGTTGGCTCGGCCACGTGTCGCGCGCCGATCGCGCGGCCGACCGTTGGCCCGGCCGACCGTTGGCTCACCGGACAGTCCGGTGCACACCGGACAGTCCGGTGAATTTTAGCCGAAGTCGCCGGAGAAAAAACCCGAGAGCGGCCTCTTCGGTCGAGGCAGCCTGGCGCACCGGACACTGTCCGGTGCACCACCGGACACTGTCCGGTGCACCACCGGACAGTCCGGTGCCCCAGACCGAAGCAGCCCCTTGGCTGTACACAGCCAAGTCTTCTCTTCTCTTCTTCTATCTGTTTCTAACACTTAGACAAATATATTAGTACACAAAACCAATGTACTAAGGCTTAGAAACATACCTTAACTTGTGATTTGCACTTTGATCATCCTTGGGCATATTTTCACATTTAAGCACTTGTGTTTGCACTCAATCACCAAAATACTTAGAAATGGCCCAAAGGCACATTTCCCTTTCACTTGATCATCATTCGCCCGCTTACGAACTTTCCAAGGATCTCCTCAGGCGTCATCTTCGTGTACCTAGGATTCTCACGAATATTGTTCACAAGATGTGGATCAAGTACAGTAAAGGACCTTAGCATTAGTCGGACGACGTCGTGGTCCGTCCATCGCGTGCTTCCATAGCTCCTTATCTTGTTGACGAGGGTCTTGAGCCTGTTGTAAGTCTGGGTTAGCTCCTCCCCTCTTATCATCGTGAATCTCCCGAGTTCGCCTTCCACCAACTCCATCTTGGTGAGCATGGTGACGTCGTTCCCCTCATGTGAGACCTTGAGGGTGTCCCAGATCTGCTTGGCATTGTCCAAGCCGCTCACCTTATGGTACTCGTCCCTGCATAATGAGGCTAACAACACAGTAGTAGCTTGTGCATTTTTATGAATCTGTTCATTGATAAACAAAGGACTATCCGAGCTATCAAATTTCATTCCATTCTCGACTATCTCCCATATGCTAGGATGGAGAGAGAACAAGTGACTACGCATTTTGTGACTCCAAAATCCGTAGTCCTCTCCATCAAAGTGAGGAGGTTTGCCAAGAGGAATGGAAAGCAAATGTGCATTTGAGCTATGCGGAATACGAGAATAATCGAAAGAGAAGTTTGAGTTAACCGTCTTCTTTTTCTCGTAGTCGTTGTCGTCGTCCTTTTGGGAAGAAGAGGACTCGTCGCTGTCGTCGTAGTAGACGATCTCCTTGATGCGCCTCGTCTTCTTCTTCTTTCCATCTTTTCATTTGTGGCCCGAGCCCGAGTCGGTAGGCTTGTCATCTTTAGGCTCGCTGACGAAGGACTCCTTCTCCTTATCATTGATCACAATCCCCTTGCCCTTAGGATCCATCTCTTCGGGCGATTAGTCCCTTTCTTGAAGAGAACGTCTTTGATACCAATTGAGAGCACCTAGAGGGGGGGTGAATAGTTGATCCTGTAAAAACTTGATTAGGAGTTAGCACAATTACGCCAAGTGGCTAGAGAGGAGAGCTTGCACAACACGATAACCACAAAGAGATCAACACAGAGATGGCACAATGGTTTATCCCGTGGTTCGGCCAAGTCCAACACTTGCCTAGTACACGTTGTGGCGTCCCAACGGACGAGGGTTGCAATCAACCCCTTTCAAGCGGTCCAATGACCCACTTGAATACCACGGTGTTTTGGTTTCACTTTACTATATCCCGCTTGCGAGGAATCTCCACAACTTGGAGCCTCTCGCCCTTACACTTGATGTTCACAAAGAAGCATGGAGTAAGGAAGGGATGAACAACGCACACAAGACACGAAATCAGAGTATCAACACGCACACAAGTCGCAACAAGAGCTCACAACACAACTCAGCGAGTTCACAACTCAAATGGAGCTCTAATTGCTATCGCAAAGAATCAAATGCGCGGAATCGAAGTCTTGGTGCTTAGGAATGCTTAGAGAATGCTTGGTGTACTCCTCCATGCGCCTAGGGGTCCCTTTTATATCCCCAGGGCAGCTAGGAGCCGTTGAGTGCATTCTAGGAAGGCAATTCTTGCCTTCTGTCGCCTGGCGCACCGGACACTGTCCGGTGCGGATTTCTTTCCTTCTTTGGCGAAGCCAACCGTTGGCGCTTGGGAGCCGTTGGCGCACCGGACACTGTCCGGTGCACACCGGATAGTCCGGTGCCCCCTTCCGACCGTTGGCTCGGTCACGTGTCTAGCGTGGATCGCGCGGCCGACCGTTGGCTCACCGGACAGTCCGGTGCACACCGGACAGTCCGGTGAATTATAGCCGTATGCCGTTAATCACTTCCCGAGAGCAGCAAGTTCGCCTGAGCCAGCCTGGCGCACCGGACACTGTCCGGTGCACCTAGACAGAGCTGACTTTGGCTGAACAAAGCCATCTTTAATTTCAACTTGATTTTTCCTGTTTCCAGCACTTAGACACAATACATTAGTCTCTAAAACAATGTACTAAGTTTGAGAAACATACCTTTATACTTGATTTGTATTTTGTCCACCATTTAACACTTAGGCACTTGTGTTGGACACTAAATCACCAAAATACTTAGAAATGGCCCAAGGGCACATTTCCCTTTCACATGCATTATATAAATCTTGACCGGTTTGATATAAGGAAAGACGTGTTGCATAATCGCGTAAATAAAGGGACAATTACGGTTTGAGGAGCATTAGTAAAAGGAAATAAATTTTAATTTACAGTCGCAGTTCGCGGGTTCTGCTTGGGCGGATTCCAGCGTAAAACGTGAGCTAAAACAGCGTAAATGAGTACGGAATTTAGCGTAAATCATATATCTGTTTTGTAACAGCAAACGAATCCCAAAATTACGGCGTGAAAATCGCGTGCACCCAATCGTGCGCGGGTTCTGGCTAGGGCACATTCCGGCGTAAAATGTGAGCTAAAACAGCGTAAATGAATACGAAATTTAGCGTAAATCATATATCTATTTTGTAACATCAAACGGGGCCCAAAATTACGGCGTGAAAATCGCATGCAGCCGATCGTGCTAGGGTTCTGGCTCGGGTGGATTTAATCATAAAACATGAATCGACATAACGTAAATGAATACGAAATTTACGTAAATTATAGACCTATTTCGTAACAGCGAATAGGGTCCGAAAATTATGGCGTGAAAATTGATCACGTTCGATCGTGCACGGATTTTGGCTTGGTCAAATTTCAGCGTAAAATGTGAACCAAACAGCGTAAATGGGTACAAATTTTATCGTACATCATCAATCTATTTCGTAACGACGAATGTGGCCTAAATTACGACGTGAAAATCGCGCTTCGATCGTGCTCGGGTTCTAGGTCAGGTGGATTTAAGCGTAAAACGTGATGCGAAACAGAGTAAATGGATACGAATTTTAGCGTAAAGCAATGATCTGTTTTGTAACGACGAATGTGTCACTTGCTTTTTAGTGGAAGCGTAAAATGCAATAAGAGCTATCGTAAAATTTTGTTTGAAAATGTATAAATCACGATGATCATAGACGACATGATGACGACGTAGATGCCCCTGAGCGCCGCCGACTCCTTGACGCGCTTGAGCAGCTCGTACCCGATCATCCCAGGCATCCAGTAGTCGGTGATGATCATGCTAACGTCGGGGAGCAGGCCCATCGCGAGCAACTCTAGCGCGCGCGTCGCCGACTTCAAGGCGGTTACCCTGTACCTGGAGCCGCGCAGGATCCTAGCGATCGCGGCGCGGTCCACGGATTTGTCGTCCACCGCCAGCATGTGCTTCTCCAGCTTTGACGCGTCCACGGGCACCACCGCCTTCCTGCTGTCGTTGGCCTTGGGTGCAAGGGACGACGCCACAGATGCTGGAGCGGCGGCGGCGGTGGCCATCGCAGAGACGGACGGGACAACCGCCGTTGTCGCCGGGCCTAGGGTGCGCTGTCGTCGTCCGTCCGCTTCGACAGCGTCGTCACCGCTTGCCCGCCTGCCTCGGAGCGTCGTTGTCGCTCGTTCCTGGTGGAGCGCCGCCGTCGGTCGCCTGCCTCGAGGCGACACCGCTGCTAGCTCCCAGGATCACCGCCGCTCGCACAGCCGAGGGAACCGCCGCCGCCGCTAAAACCTAATCCCTGGCGGCGTGGGGGTGTTTTTATAGTGGCGGCGTGGGACTGAATAATTGTGAGCGCGTGGGCCGGAACGTGGGCCCGATGCACGTAATATGCGCAGACTATATTTGCATAAACTGATACACACATCAGCATAACTCGTATTATAATTTAGCGTAAGCACATTTAGGTACAATAAGCCAAAAAATGTCCGGTGCGATCTGCGCCCCTGGTCGGGGCTTCCTGTAGTTAAATAGAGCCTAGGGCTCTAAATACTATATAAATACTACATATATATATATATATATATATATATATATATATATATATATATATATAATGCACTAAGCTCACCCTCTATGGTTGACCTCATCAATATGTTATGTTTGCACAACCTCCATTGGATAGTGGCTCCTCCATGAGTAAAGACATAGCCTATTGTTGCCGTTAACGTTATCGCATCAACATTAAGAATCCAATTAGAATCACAATATCCCTCAAGTACCTTATGATACCTAGAATAGTGAAATCCATATCTCATTATAACACTCAAATAGTGCCTAACTCTCTCAAGTTCAAGCAAAAGATCATCTCCTGGATTAACAATAAACTAGATCAATTTGTTAATCGTAAAGGAGGTATCAGGTTGAGTAGCACCAGCTAAGACTGTCTCCGGTAGAGTGTGCAAAATAGGGGACGAGTAACTGTAGATGACACTATTTAAGACTGTTTGTAGATAAAAGTTTAAAATATGAAATGAGATAGAAGATCTGTCGGAGATAGCCTAAGTACATGTGTGAACCAATTATCTCTAATACTACTTCAATTGATCTCTTTTTCATCCAAAAGCTTTTACCACCACCACACACTCAATTGTCACCGTAGAGGGTATGAAATCCATGTATTTGCTCTATATAATCTTCTGAATTACGTATTTAGGCATTAAAAGTTGTCAACTGCGCAAAAATAGAGCTCACCGAGTACTTTTTAATATAACGTTCGTTTTAATTAAACATCAAATCAGAAAATAGTTTTCCGTGTAGTCTCACTCTATCCAATCATTTTTGGAATCAGGAGCCATTTCAAGCCACAAATCAATTCCCAAATAATGCTCGTTTCTGCAATTTTGCTCCCTCTTGATTTTTTTACCAAGTTTAACGGACTCGTCTTATTTAAAAAACTACATAATTGTTGTTGATTTTTATTATGATACCATTTATCATATAATATGGGTTTATTTTTTTATTTTTTTTCACAAAAGTTTAAATAAACGAGCCAGTTAAATTTAGTGAAAAAGTCAAAAATTGGAATAGAGGATAGAACGGACAGTGTTTGTATCTAGAACCATGTCCGAGTTCTTCTAACTATGAAATGACATTGTCACATTCGGTTTTTGAATAGTTATTTTGTCCATTCATGCATATCTGGTCACAGAAATCAATCAAAAATGTCTCTCCCGATGAATTATTCACCGTCAAAATATTGTTCGATCGAAACATCAAATCGCCGTGGAAAAGAACGTGAGTATGGCAGAGCAACAGCTAAGGCTGGCCTCGATGAGTTAATCAAGAGCAGGCAATGGATGACGACACGGGTTTGAAGGCGAACTGGGACGGCGAGGCGTAGGAGAACTTGACGGCGTACTCCGGGCCCATGCCGATGGGGCGCCCGCCGTTGAGGGTGCAGAGCTTGCCGTCCACGCTGAGCACGCCCGGGTCGACGGCCACGGAGGAGCTGAACCCGTCACACGCCAGCTTGACGTTCGCCTGTGTGCAGATGCACCGGTTCTCCACCGTCACCGCGTAGACGTTCGCCTTCGAGGGCACCGCGGTCTGCGTTACGGCGAGGTCTGAGAGGCTGCAGGCACCTGCGGCTGCGCATCCTGCTCGCTCAAACAGGCATGTGTTCATGACTCATCACTTCATCAGGGGTGCGGTGGTATAGGGAGAGAAGAGCTGTTTGTGTGGAAGAAGACGGTGTACCTGGGTTGCAAACGGTGAATAGCAGCAGCAAGAGCGCGATGTTCTTCGCCATCTTCGAGGTCTCCATTTGTTTTCTGTGGTTTCTGTGGCGCTCTTAGCCACCTATTTATACACCAGCTGCCGAGCGTTTTCAGAATGTAATGTAATACGCGAAGATCATGGAGCTGCAAGAAATTAGTAGGCAATCAAATTCAAATCGCGTATTAAATTAGGCAAAATTTGCGGCAATGAGGCTATTCATGCAGAAACCTCCTTGTTAAGAATTGTATTAGTGATGGAAAGATTGAAACCTGCTCTCTTATGGCAAAAATCCGTTGCTGCAACCTGCTCTCTTACTCTTACGGCATCATTTACATAATAATATTTCGATTTTGTGTTCTATGAGTCTAAAGTTTGATTTTTCCTAACAAATTAATTTTCAATATGTGACGCACATTTCAGCAAGAAATTGAACTCACTTCTACATGAGCCTATTTACGTTATTGTTCAGTCGAACAGGCACAAGCGTCCCTGATGGAGCGCAACTCGGTGGCCGCATCCGCCACGAGCGGCACTCCCCGCGTGCAGCAGCTGAGCGCGACCCTCACAGCAGAGACAAGGCAGCCGCGTTCCCAGACATGCGCGCCGCCGCCGTCGGAGCCGCAGGGCACATGGCCATCGCACCCTTGGACGACCGGCACCAGAGCCCAACCAACCATGACCAATGCTAGCTAAGTCAGAACTGGGGGAAAACACACCCCAGCGGGTTACATCTAACCACGCTTCCCAAAGAAACTCAAACTTTTAAACCGGGCGAGAGTTCTACATCATCCGGTCACCAGGTGAACTGAACATAATCAGAAAGAGCATCACCATTAACAGTTCCAAAAGGTAGATGTTTGTCCAAAAGAACAGCAAGAAGCCGCTATCCACGGGAGCAATGACACAAATCAGCCACACATGCGTCTATCCACCAATCTTCATCCAAAATTTCGGTTGAAAAATTCTTTAACCAGTTTTCGGATTTACAAGTTTCCTTCCTCCAGCGTCCTTTCATCTTTGTCTGGATCAGGACCCAAACATTCATCCAAAAGCAGCACACGAGAAAAATAGTATTAATGTATAATGTGTTTTTGTCATTGAAACATACATCATTTCTAACCCTCTAGAGGGTCCAAAGTACCGCACTCCAGCCCACCACTACAAAAGGTTTCAACAATTCTTTTTATATTTATAAATCTAATCTCCAAACATATTTTCAGCATTTTTGGCATGATATGTATGTTCATCGCTATACTGATCACCCTCCAAGTGAAAGAAGCGATTTGACAATCTAAGAAAATATGTTGTGTGGTTTCCAAACAACCACACCAGTAGCAGTTAAGGTTTCCTTTCCAATTTCTGTTTTTAGGTTTTCATTTGATAAAATTATATTCTTTATTACAAGCCACAATAAAACTTGTATTCTTTGGGGGATCCTGGCCTTCCAAATAAACCAGAAAGGAACCTTATCCAAAGAACTCCTACATTTGAGATTAATGGATTCAACAGAAAATCATTTTTTATTGATAGTCCAGATAGTTTTATCTCTTGAGTCATCAAGATTAATGCCATTACATATGTTTTTCAAATCCTCCAACAACCGAGCACTTTCTCCATGTAACCTTCTTCTAAATATTAGAGAATCATAATTATCAGAAAGAGCCATATTCACAGTTATCTCTTTATTCAAAGAAAGCTCAAATAATAATCTTTTAAATCTGACTGAAAAGGGGGAATCACCAATCCAAACCTCATTCGAGAAACTGGTAGAATTTCCATTTCCAATTTTTTACTATTCTTGTAGAACAGATCTTTCACATCAAGGATCCCTTTCCAAAATTGGGACCGTCCTTGCTTCTTCATTTGTAAACTCATCGGTTTGTCTTTCATATATTTTTTTCCTCACCACAATCTGCCAGAGACCCTCTTGGTTTTCTAATTTCCAGATGCATTTAGTCAAAAGACTAATACCATGCATCTGAGATCAAGAATTCCCAAACCACCTCAATTTTTAGGTGTACAAACAGTTTCCCATCCAACCAGATGATACTTTTTGTATTTTTTCCTTCTTGCCACAAAAGTCTTTTTCTGTATATATCCATTTTTTAGAACTGTGGAGGGCGCAAAAAACACAGATAACATGTATAAAGGAATGTTGCATAAACTGATGTTGATTAAGGTTAATCTCCCACCCAGGCTAAGGAATCTTCCTTGCCAAACCCCAAGTTTTTTTCAAAATTTTCTTACATTTGGGTCCATTGGGAGATTTTAAGAATCTTATCACTAATGGGCAGTTTTCTAATGGGGCAGTTTTCTAATGGGGCAGGTAAAACTTTAGAGTAAAAGTCACTTTTCTCAATGGCATCACCAAAGCAAAAAAATCACTATTGTGAAAGTTGATCTTAAGGCCTGACATCAGTTCAAATAAGATTAGGACGTATTTAAGATTGCTAGCATACTCCATGTTATCTTGAAGGAGAAGAATTGTATCATCAGCATACTGGAGACAAGTACAACCTTTATCAATGATGTGGGGGATCAAACCTCCTAGCAGCCCTCTTTCTAGAGCTTTTTTGATTAAGCAAGCTAAACCATCAGTAGCCACATTAAAAAGAAGGGGGAGAAGAGGTCTCCTTGTCTAACCCCTTTGTGAGTTGGGAAGAAAGGGCCAATTTTGTCATTTGTTCTGATAGCCACTTTACCACCCCTGATAGGTTTCATGACCCAATCTCCCCATTTCTCCCCAAAACCTTTTTCTCCATCATTTTGTAAAGGAAATGCCAATTTACTTTGTCATAAGCTTTTTCAAAGTCTATTTTCAACATAATTCCATTTTGCTTTTTCCTTTTTACTTCATGAACAATCTCATGTAAAGCCACTACACAATCTAAAATATGTCTGTTTTTGATAAACCCAAATTGATAATTGCTTATCACCTTATCAATACAAGAAGCCAACCTGTTGTTAAGCACTTTAGTTATAATCTTGTAACTGACATTTAACAAGTAGATAGGCCTGAAATTTTTCATATCCATGGGTTTGACAATTTTTGGAATTAGAGAAACCAATCCATAATTAAGTCTTTCTATGGGAAAATTTCCCATAAAGAAGTCTTGAAACATGTTGTATATGTCAATTTGGATATGGCATCAGGACCTGGAGAATTGTTTTGTTTCAGATTATCCACTACCATCTTAATTTCTTCCATTGAGAAAGCGGAAGTGAGGAAATGTCTATCCTCATGTTCAAGTTTCTCCATGAGTAACTCATTTATAGCAATGGAACATAAAGTTGGAGGCCCAAATAAGTCCCTAAAGTACTTAGTAGCCACCAGATTTATTCCATCTTCATCTGTAACCATATTTCCATTGTCCTTTAGTGCAATAATTCTCATTCTTCTCCTATTTCCATTTGCTTTGAGATGGAAATATTTGGTATTCTCATCACCTTAACAATATTATGAGATATATTTATAAGGAATGTTTATTTTAAGGTGGGTTTTAAAAACCCATGGGTTTGCGGGTATGGGTAGTGGAAGAACAAATTCATGCCCACGTACCCGTTGGGTTTTCATTTGAACGCATTAACAAACCCATGGGTAGAGAAATTGACCCAAACTCATACCTTAATAGAGCAAAAACCCACCGGGTTTCAGATAGCGGGTACCCATTGCCATCTCTAAGCGTGCACGACCGAGGCGCGCCTGCGCGCGGCGGCTTTACGAAGGTGGCGCGTAGGTTCACGAACGAAACGTCCGGCGAGCGAGGCAGCGGGCGGGGAGCGAGGCAGTTGGTTTTTCGTCACTATCAATTTGTTCCCGGATAGCGCTACCTGACCAAGGTTGGTGAGGCCAGAGACGTCAGAGGGAAGCGGGCCGTCTAGCTGGTTGTGAGACAAGTCCATGGCGGTAGGGGCCTGCATGGCGGACGACAAGGATGGCAGGCTGAAATTTCCCTGGGGACGTGGCCGGTGACGGCATTGCCCGAGAGGTTGAGCGACGTTAGGTGGGTCAGGTTGGCTAGAGTGTCAAAGATGGACCCACTCAGCGCATTACTGCTCAGATCAAGCTCCAGCAGTTGGGTGAGGTCACCGATGGAGGATTGGATTGGCCCCGTGAGAGCTGGTTCTTCTCGAGGATGAGGGACTCGAGGTACGTGAGGTTGCCGACGGTTGCGGAGACCGTGCTGGTGAGCCCGAGGCCGGAGATGTTCAGCGAGGCCGCCGCCATGATCGTCACGGCCTAGATGCACAGGCGCGCGGCGCAGGCCTACTTGTGTGAGATTCTGCGTGGTTTCTCCTTTCTCGTGTGTGCTGATTACAAGGGTGCTGCCGCAGGCAGCTGCAGCCAGTGGCCGAGCAGGACCCAAAAATAAAGTATGGCAGTGGACAATGACGACTTCCTCTAAAAATCTCGAACTATAATCCTTTGTTCCTTGCTGACTCACTTCTTCTCAATTTCTAATCCTCAATTCCTCACTATCATTGGCTCACTTTCTCAATATCGTGCATTGTGCTATGTGGTGCACATACAAGCACACAACCTCACTGCTTCAATAGGATGGGAGGCGCCGAGGCTGCGACCTGCGAGGCACAGTCGAGCTCGGGCAATCGCCAACCGGCCACGGTCCATGGATGTGCTCGGGCAGCCAGGGGAGGGTCGCGGCGAGGTGCGGTCCAACGGACAAGCTCCGGTAGCCAGCGACAGGAGCTGTGTGCTCAGGGCCATTCTTGACTGTTTGAGGGTATAAGGCGAAACCTAATATGGAGGCCCCATCCACCCATGTATATATATAATTAGAAACACATACTTCCTCCATTCCAATTTATAATTCGTTTAACTTTTTTACCCTAAGTTTGACCGGCTCGTTTTATTCAAAAAAATCATATTTATTATTAATTTTTACTGTAATATCGTTTATCATATAATATATTTTAAGTATGGCTTCGAATTTTTCATTTTTTCGCAAAAACTTTGAATAAGACGAGTCAATCAAACTCACCAGAAAAAAGTCAAACGAATTATAAATTAGGATAGATGGAGTATTATTTATCACTATCTTAATGGGATGATCAGAAATAAAAGCAAATTAAACTAATTAAAAACAAATAAAGGTACCACAAATATCCTTTAGGTAAGCATGAATTTACCTTCCAAGCGGACAGCGGCAGGCAACGCGACACGCAGATGGCTGCGGTGGGTGGCCGGGCGCGCAGGCACAGGCGTCCAGGTCCAACCGTCTACGGGCACGTAGGCACAGTGGCAGGAGCAGGCCGATCAAGCGATCACCGATCGCCAAGGCAGGGCGGGCAGGCGCTAAGCGTAGGCGGCGCAACCAAGATCCAACTTCCAGTCCAAGAGAGCAGCGCGGGGTTTGTGTAATTGTGTTCGATACGCAGACACAGTCTTCCAGTGAAAAGGCTGACGAGCAAGGCAGATGCCTATGTTTTTTGGAGGGTGGGGGCCCATGTCTTGGGGGGGCATGGCACCCCTCGCACCCCCTAGGTCCGGGCCTGTGTGTTGTGCGCGACTGCGCGGGGCTGGTTGGCTGCAGCGTGTCGAGCATAGAGCTAGCGACTGGTGGCCGCCGAGAAGCTGGACAATTGGTGGTTATGGGCGATATCCGCCGCCGGCCGCGGAGTAGGGAGACAGACGCGCACAAGCTTGGCGACTTGGCGTGCGGGGTGCACCTGCTGATAGACCCGGCTACTAGAGAAATTAGGTTTTACACATCTAGTGAGCGGGGCTGAGGTATGGTACAGGCCATACTTGGTCATAACGGGCCCTTCGTCCCTGGCTGCAGCTGCTGATTTACTGCAGAGAGCAGGCATGCGTGGTGTCTGCTCTGGTTTCAGAGCTGTGCCGAAAAGTCCTGCAAAAACTCTTCATCAATTTGAGAGGCGACTTCGTGGTACACTTTTCTTGACAGAATGACAGCGACCATAACTGTGAGTGGCTTTTGCCCCATGAGTAGCGTACCAAAGCTAAACTGTTCTCGCTGTCCATTGTTTGACCGTTTCCCTTCCTGGTGATTTCACATACCAGCCAATTCTTCAATGGCACCAACAGTCAAACACGGACTGAAGCCGACCGCGGAGTTGATGGCGGCGAGAATTCGGTTCTGATGATATCATCCTTTGATCGTTCTTGCTGGCTTTGCTGTACGTACCCAAACGAGAGGACTGGCTGGCTGAGCATGGTCCTGAATGTTTCAGTTTTTTTTCTGATTCGAGCCGCTAGACACTGCTAAGGGCTTGTTCGGTTAGCTCTCGATACATGTGGATTGAGTGAGATTGGATGAGTTTGAATCCTAAACAAGTCAAACTTCTTAAGAATTTTTTCCAATCCCATCCGATCCATGTGTATTGGAAATAACCGAACAAGGCCTAAATGTTCAGCTTTTCAGCGAGCTTCTATAAAATTTATTTAATAAAAACCGTCAAAAATTGACGTGAACACATAATCGACTGAGTCGTCGTGACAGTACGAATCCGTCACTTTCTAGATCCTAAACCTTATAGACCCTTTCATATTTCCATAAGGCGTGTTTGAGAGCAAATGGATTAAAGAGGGATTGAGGGCATGTTCGATTAACAAGGGATTGGAGAGGATTAAATCTTTTTTTAGTCAAAATTGAATAGAATGGAATTTAATTCCCTTCAATCACTATGCAACCGAACAAGACTTGAAGGGCTAAAATCGTCTCGCTATTTAAAATTGAATACCGAGACTTGGCTGTTTGGACTGCTGCAGCTACAATTCATAGAGACAAAAATACTGTAGAAGCAGTATAAGAACATCTCAAAGAGAGACTCCTAAATTTGGGTCCTAACAAACAAAATACGAGCTGGTTTAAATTATTTAGGACCTACAAATTCGTTGTACTCCCAACAGTAACTCCTATAATCACGTTATTTAGTTAATCCTAGCCTTTCTGTCGTTTTTGGCGGCAACGTTCTCTCATTTTCCGCTGGGCAGCAGTCGGCTCTTCCTGATTATTTGCCAAGCTTGATGTCTGACAAAATAAAGAATTAAATGACAAGTAAACTTCAGCATCTTGGCATTTGTTCCTCATTATTTGCCAAAGCTTGTTGTCTGACAAAATAAAGGATTAAATGTCAAATATACGTGCTCATCAGCATATTGGCATTTGCTCTCATGCGACGAGCCAACTTCAGTAGCATCAGCATCTAGAATAAGCCTTCACTTGTCTTGTCCTCTTATAAAACATGTTCCAAAGAAATCCTTCTTTTCTGCTGACGGAGAAAGAGTGATAAACGAAGCCTCCATGCTGCACAGAGTGGTGAGTGGGAACCGGAAGGAAGGCGCTCCGTCGGGAGGGAGGCGTCGGGGAGTAGGCGGACATTTTCTTGCAATGTAACCAAAAAAATTATTGCATCGGAAAGGAATAGGACCCATCAGGCCGAGGTGTTATATTTGCCACCTCATGCTTGATGTGCTATATTAATTTGTTGAAACTTTATAAAATATCAACTTTTTTGGAAGCTATTTTGTAGTATCAACTCCTATATTTCAAAAAAGAATTTCAGTTTGAGGCCTCTCTTGAAGATGCTCTAAGCTGGTACAAATTAAAGCCAAACAAACAGAGATTAGCCATAATAGTGCTTGCATTTCCTCTGCAGGGATTATCATGGCTATTGGGGCAATTCCATGGGTTCCATCATCAAAATTACGATAATGAAACATGCAAATGCATTGCGACGTGTTTACTAAACTAAATAATGATCTAACTATTTTTAATGGATTTAATTGGATTTGACCAACCTTATCAAATAAAATTCAAGAGACATAATAAATGGTAGTGTTATGCTAATACGAAGGAAATTAACACAAGTTAAATGGGAACATGTAACCATGCAACCAATACATAAAACTGGGAGGTAAGAGAACCTTTTAAAAACTATTTTGTTTCAAAACAACTCTTCCATCTCCTCAAAATATTTTTAAAAGGTTCTCTCACCTCCAAGTCTGTGTATTGGTTGTATAGTTGCATCAATGTGTATGATTTATACCTGATATGTTCCTAACTTAAATTGCATGGTGTCTTTTTCTACATGTTGTGAGCTTAAGAAAGGTATAAGGCCAGTCATACACTGGCACACACAACTCAATTGACTAGGTATAACATGAATGATACAATGACAATGAAGTTGCGAGCTGTGTGAAGCCAACAATTTTTTTAGCTTCAAACTCAAAATGAGAAAGGTAACAACGAGAAGTGAAGAACCAAAGGATAGAATAAGAGTAATTTTACTCTAGTACTAGTAAGATAGATAAGCAAGTTGAGAAATGGAAGACATTTTTAATTTTAATAATAACTACAGATAAGTTTTCTCTTGTACTAGTAATTGGACCATCATTTTTAATTCTTATAAGACCTTGTGAAAAGAAACAACAACTAAAACACTACAACACATATTCATCGACTCCATACTGTCTAAGCAATGGACAACAATAACAGTTATATTATTATTTTTCGTTATAATTAATGACATTCCAAGTAATATAAAGAAACTATCTAAATATGTATAATAATTACCTATAGCTATAGAAAAATACAAAACAAAACCTTGACATTTTACCTTAAAATTGAGGAGAAAGGAACGACATGATGCAGACATGTGGTAGGGTGATCTCGACCCGTCGCCAGGGCCACACCCTCCATGGAAGACTACTCGGCCTCAAAGCTGCGCTTGTCTGCACGATAGAGAAAGAACTCATCCTCCAATCCATCAAGTAGGGACGAGGCTAGGTTGCATTCAGTTTGAAGGGAGTGTGGACCAGAATCGTGATAGGAGTTCGTCAACTAGGAATAGGTGGTGGTTGAGTTTTTTGGCCAGCCATCGACCATTAACTCACCGACGCCACCTAGAAACCATGGGTTGTAGACCACTATCTCCACAACCACCTTCACTGTAAAGTTATTCTTGATCCAAGGAGATATGGTGGATTCAAAGTTGATTGCTCCTTAATAGTTCTTTCTAGTTTGGAGATAAGGCCAAATAGAGAATCGACTAGTGAACATTAGTTTAACGAGGGATATCTGTGCGAAGGGATGTGAGAAGGAAGCATTCACAATAGTGCTCAGAAAGGACCACATGGGCTCGATTCTACGATAGTGATGAGTGATTAGACATGGGTCGATGCATAGATCTTTGGTAGCTTAAGCACTAAAAACATAAAAAAGGTTTTATCCTGGTTGGAGCGTCTAAGACCTATATTCAACAATAATGTTATTCGTGTTAGAATGCTCCATCAAAGGGTTCACAATAGGAAAAGAGAGAGATGTATGGGGAGTTCCATGCCACTGATCAAGGGGTTGTCGAGTTTTATTGCTTGATAGATTGATCCTCTTATATAGAAACACATGCTAGACTTATATACCGAAGGGCAACAGGAGTACAAATAACATGGTTCTAAGGGTTTCTAGGGTTTCGTGTCCTAGTCTTCTGTTAGTGGCAATACTAGGAACCATATCTCATCCCTACACTACACCAAAATCATACACTTCCTACGGTTTTGTAACTTCCTACAGCTTTTATATAAAACCGTAGGAAATACATAACTTCCGAGAGGCAACTGATACCTCTAGGAAATAAACAGAACTTCCTACAGTTTTTTATAAAGGCTGTCGGAAGTTACAAAACCGTAGAAACTTAACTAACTTCCTACGGCTGGCTCTAGGAAGTTAGGTTTCATCCGTTCACAAGCCAATAGAATAGCTAACTTCCTACGGCTGGCTCTAGGAAGTTAGCTACCCAGATAACTTCCTACGGCCTCCTCTAGGAAGTTAGCTTTGAGCTGTTGACCAGTCAACCGAAAACATAACTTCCTACGGCTGGCTCTAGGAAGTTAGCTGCCCAGATAACTTCCTACGGCCTCCTCTAGGAAGTTAGGATTCATCTGTTGACCGGTCAAACGAAAATCTAACTTCCTACAGCCGGCTGTAGGAAGTTAAGTAACTTCCTAGAGGCAAAGCATAAACTCTCGGAAGTTACGGTTTTTAGCTTTTAGCTCCCTCTTCTCTCACCTTTCAGAAAATATCTTCCCGGCCGCGCCATTCTACTTTTTTACGGCCGCGCCGCCCCAGCCCTTCTTCCCGGCCACCGCCCGCACCGGCCGCCGCCGACCGCGCCTGCCCGCCCCGGCCCCGCCGGCCGCGCCTGCCCGCCCCGGCCCCGCCGGCCGCGCCTGCCCGCCCCGGCCCCGCCGGCCGCGCCCGCCGTCCCAGCCCCGCCAGCCGCGCCCGCCGGCCCGGCCACGAGGAGCTCCGATCCACCGCCGCCGCCAGACGCGCAGCCGACCTTGCCCCGAGGAGCGCCGCCGCCAGCCGTGCCAGCCGGCTCGGCCCCGAGGAGCGCCGCCGCTAGCCGCGCCAGCCACGCCCGCCGGCCCGGCCCCGAGTAGCGGCTCTCCCAACCGCGGCCGCGGTCCCGGCACCGAGGATTTGCTGCCCGCCTGCGTCCGCCCCCGAGGAGCACGCCCCGGCAGCGCTCGCCCCCAGCAGCTCCCACCAGCGACCGTCTCTCCCACCCCCGGCAGCGCCCGTCCACGAGGAGCCCGCCCCGACAGCCCCGCCCCCCGTCCACCCCGCCCGTCGGCGCCCGCTGCGCAGCCACCGACCCCGCTGTGGACGTCCCTGACCCAAATCATCGATCCGCACCCGCTGCAACCGTCAGGTACCGTGTTTATACTTTTTTTATTTTTTTATTCAATGTGCTAACTTCCGAGAGTTTACTCAAATAATGCCGTAGGTAGTTAGGTTAATTAACTTGATTGGCTAACCGCTGCATATAGTTTAGCTATGCTAAACTCTTGTATGTTATTGCTAAAATTAAGTTTATGTTTGATTAATAATATGGTGGGTGAGGACCTTCGATGAAAATTAATCTTGTATGTTATGACTAAAATTAATCTTGTATGTTATGGCTAAAATTAATCTTGTATGTTATGCCTAAAATTAAGTTTATGTTTGATTAATAATATGATGGGTGAGGACCTTCGATGAAAATTAATCTTGTATGTTATGGCTAAAATTAATCTTGTATGTTATGGCTAAAATTAATCTTCTATGTTATGGCTAAAATTAAGTTTATGTTTGATTAATAATATGGTGGGTGAGGACCTTCGATGAAAATTAATCTTGTATGTTATGGCTAAAATTAATCTTGTATGTTATGGCTAAAATAAAGTTTATGTTTGATTAATAATATGGTGGGTGAGGACCTTCGATGAAAATTAATCTTGTATGTTATGGCTAAAATTAATCTTGTATGTTATGGCTAAAATTAAGTTTATGTTTGATTAATAATATGGTGGCTAACCGCTGCATATAGTTAGGTTAATTAAGCTTATCGTGAAAATTTATAAATCACGTGTTATTTTATTTTAGCATCAAATATGGTGGGTGTGGACCGTCGATGGATGTATGAAGGTTGGCGTATGAATCATCCCTCGATGGAGTGGATAAGAAAGACAGAGAATTTTATTGATCGTGCTTTTGCTTTGTCAAGAGGCACGGATGTGCGATGTCCATGTAGTATGTGTCGGGTTTGTAGATGCCAAGACAAGAGAACTCTGTCGGGACACCTTTGCAAATATGGCTACATGCCTAACTATGAAGTCTGGGTGTATCACGGCGAGGAGTTGCCCCGTGAAAATGTGTTTGAAGCCCACAACAATGATGACGTGGAATATGATAGAATGGAAGAGATGCTTCAAGATTTAAGGGAGGATCCTGATTTTGTGTTTCCACCACATAGTAAGGAGCTACCTCCAGATGTTAAAAAGTTCTTTGACCTCCTTAAGGCTGCAGAAGAACCATTGCATGAACACACAAAAGTTTCCATCCTTGCTTTCGTGACTCGACTTATGGCTATTAAGTCTAAGTACGTGTTCTTGAACAATTGTTACAACGAGCTCTTGATCTTAATCAGCGAAGTGTTTCCACCAAATCACAAGATGCCGAAAGACGTGTATCAATGCAGGAAACTGCTCTCTGGTCTAGGTATGGACTATCAAAAAATCGATGTTTGTCCAGATAATTGTATGCTTTTCTGGAAGGATCATCAGAATGATAAGAAGTGTCAGTGTGGCAAGTCGAGATATGTAGAGGTAAAAAACGATGATGGTGAAATGGTCACATCAACGATAGCTCAAAAGCAACTTCGTTACATGCCTCTTGCGCCTCGTCTTAAGCGTTTGTTTCTTTCGAGAAACACAGCTAGGCACATGAGATGGCACAAAGAACATGAACGAGAGGACACTCATGTGATGACACACCCATCTGACAGTGATGCGTGGAAGGCTCTAGATGACTTTGATCCAGAATTTGCTAGTGAAGTGAGAAATATTCGAATTGGGTTGGCAACAGATGGGTTTACACCTTTCAATACAAATGCAGCATCATATTCTTGTTGGCCTGTATTTGTTATTCCATACAACCTTCCACCTCATCTGTGCATGAAATATGATTACATGTTTCTTTCCCTAATTATTCCTGGACCAGACCATCCTGGGAAAGGGCTGAATGTGATGATGCAACCCTTGATCGATGATCTCAAAAAGTTATGGGAAGGTGTTGAAGCATACGATTGCTACAAAAAGGAGAGATTCACACTCCGAGTTGCATATTTGTGGTCCATTCATGATTTCATGGCATACAGTTTATTTGCTGGATGGAGCTGTCATGGAATTCTAACATGTCCAATATGTGGCAAGGATACAGATTGTTTTCGCCTTGAGTTTGGGGGGAAGATCTGTTACTTTGATTGCCACAGATGCTTCTTACCCCAAACTCACCCGTATAGGTTCGAGGTTAACACCTTTAAGAAGGGCACTATCGTGACAAAGGGACCGCCCAGGCGTCTGAGCGGACTTGAGATTGAGGCTATGCTTAATAATTTGAAAGAGAAAGAAAGTGGTGATGGATACATCGGGTTTGGAACTGAGCATAACTGGACCCATAAATGTGGTTTATGGGAACTCCCATATGTTAAGACATTGATTCTGATGCATAACATTGACGTTATGCATCAGGAACGTAATGTTGGTGAAAGCATTCTAAGTACTTGCATGAATCTGGGCGACAAAACAAAAGACAATATAAAGGCTAGAAAAGACTTAGCAAAACTTTGTAACCGACCAAGCCAGGAACTCGACGAAAATGGAAAAAAGCCACATGCTCAATTTTGTCTAAAACCTAAACAGAAGAAAGAAGTAATGGAATGGTTGAAAAATTTGAAATTCCCAGATGGTTATGCGGCAGGGTTTAGGAGAGCTGTGAACTTGAATACAAATAAAATAACTGGATTGAAGAGCCATGATTATCACATAATGATGGAAAGACTCCTCCCTATAATGTTTCGTGGGTACTTCAATGTCAGTATTTGGAAGGCGTTAGCTGAATTAAGCTACTTTTATAGACAACTTTGTGCCAAAGAAATAAAGAAAGATGTGATGGAGAAGCTAGAGACAGAAATTCCTGTCCTTATATGCAAGTTGGAAAAAATATTCCCCCCAGGATTCTTCAATCCAATGCAACATCTACTTGTCCACCTTCCATATGAAGCTAAGGTTGGAGGTCCTGTGCAATACAGGTGGATGTATCATATTGAAAGGGCATTAAAGAAACTTAGTTCTATGGTTGGTAACAAAGGAAGAGTTGAAGGGTGCATAGCTGAAAAATTCAAATATAAAGAGGTAGCAGCGTTCACGAGTGTATACTTTGCAGACGAGCACAATATCAATGCCCCTACATTGAGGTATCATGATGACAAAGTAGGGACTCACAACAATCTCCAAATTTTTGAGATTGAGGGCAAGACTGTCGGAGCATCCACCGAATATCATCCCGAGCGCGAAGAAAAGTTGGATGCTTTGCTCTATATGTATGAAAATATGGATGAGATGACTCCGTATTTCAAGTAAGATGAAATTTGTCATTTGTGTATCTATGTAGTAATCGTGACTTAATACGCTATTGTTTATTTGTTGTAACAGAGAATTCCAATCACGACTTAATGAGAAATTGTCCTCGAGGCAGTATGAAAATGCACTTCGAGGAAGACTTGGGAAGCCCAATTTCATTAATTGGTTCCGAGCTCATGTAAATAAATTAACACTATTATTCTACTTTATATATTATGTTTAAGAAATCTAATTTCACTATCTAATTGACAGTGTGATAAAATTCCAAATTTAGACGAGGACTTGCTTCAGATGTCTTACGCAATCGTAAAAGTCAGAAGTTACGGTCGTTACGACATTAAGGGGTTTCGTTTTCGTTCGGCCAAATTTGAGTCTACTCGTCCATTTGCGGCGACAAGAAATACTGGAGTTGTATGCAGGGCAGTCGATGATCGTGGAAGAGAGATGAATTATTATGGAGTTATTAATGACATACTCGAGTACGACTTTGCTGGTAGCAAAAATCTTAAGGTGGTGTTTTTCAAATGTGATTGGTTTGATCCTAATCAAGGGACTGTAGAAAACCAATTTGGCATGGTAGAAGTCAAACATGAGCTCAAAACAAATGCATGTAGCAAATTTGTTCTTGCTCACCAAGTTGACCAGGTGTACTACATACCATATCCATGTACAAAGCTGGAAGCCACGTGGGTAGTGTACAAAGTTAATCCTCATGAACGGTTACACAACAAGGGTGAATGGTTCGAGACAGAAGTTGAAGAAATTTATCAAGAAGATGAACTCCCAACCAATTTTAATATAGATACTGAGGTTTTGCCAGAATCCTTAGTGGGAGATTCGGAAGATGTAGTAAGTCCTAACAAAAGGAAACGAAAGTCAAAGAAGAAAACATCGAATCGAAGGAAACAATTTGATCCTGATTTCGAATACGACTAAAAAGTAATTATGTATTTATTATTGTTTTCAATACATTATGTTCATTTACTTTATGTTCATTTACATTATCCTCATTTACTAATGTGATTTTGTTCTAATAACAGGATGTCTAAAAAGGTGAAGCAGTTCACTAAGGGACTTGCGAAGAGAGCGTCCTATGTTATGAGAAAGGAGGACTTAGTGTTTAAGGGCACTAGTTCCAGCTCGAGTAGGCGTAGAGCTTTGTTGGAGCATGTTCCAGAGTTGCAGGGTCAGACAGTTGGCGTTCAGAGGAATGAGGTAACCAATATTTGTTTTGCAATGTAATATTTGTATGAGTTCTTATAACTAAATTATTAATATAATATTTGTTTTGCAATGCAATGTAATGTTTGTAGGATGAGTCTGAAGATGGGGTAGAGACAGAGGAGGGGAGACAGGTGGGAAATGTTGATGATGAGGTAGAGACAGAGGAGGGGAGACAGGTGGGAGATGATGATGAGGTAGAGACAGAGGAGGGGAGACAGGTGGGAGATGATGATGAGGTAGAGACAGAGGAGGCGGAGACAGGGTGGGGATGCCATGATACTGGTGGTTTTGGACATGATAGCCATAGTGGATGGCGTGAATGGCCTGAGGATGCAAGTGGATGGCCAAGAGATGGAGGGTCAGGAGTTGGGGGAGCTAGTGGGTCAAGGGAAGGAGAAGCTTGTGGTTTTGGAAGTGGGGGAGTTGGAGGGTCTTCACGGGTCCGGAAGCCGCAGAGAACTAGTTGGGTCCCCCCTCCTAAAGAACCAGTTGATAGGGTTGAGATAATACCAACTGGAGATGGGTAAGAGTATCCTTGCTTTGTTCTTATATCTTACACTATTACACGACTACATTTTGTATTTGATAATTGTTCTTGTGCTCTTAGGGCTTGGGTGGATAGTAGTTTCACTGGCACAGGTCGTCGAAGGCAAGTAAAGAAAGTGTTGGGCAACATATGTCGTATGAAATGGCCTGGATTGGTGATAGAGGATGGTAAGGAGGTCCCTGTCACAAGATGGGATCAATATGCCCTTGCAATAAATGCGCAACATGGGAATGCACAAGCTGCAGTTTGGCACGACTTCTGGGTATGTTAAATTTTTTTGTTAAGTTGTAATCTCGATAGGAATGCGACAAGTTGTAATTTTTTGTTAAGCTATCATATTATTGATTTTGACTATGCTTCTTTTTTTAGAAACATTACAAGTTGCCTGAAGGAGATACTCATACGGAACACGCACACTCCGTGTTCCATAGGAATGCGGCAAGTGTTGTTGGGGATATGATGTACTATGCTCGAATCCAGGTGATTAGTCAAGCCATGTTTAATTTGGTAGTGAAGGGCGACGTCCAGAGAGTAAGAATGAGGCGACACAGTATGGACTCGATATGACTGAGCAACAATATCTTGAGGTAATGGATGTTTTTGCTTGTGTTGAAAAAATTTCCATTGCTTCTAGATATTACAGTTACTTATAAATGAATTGTGTTCATGTAGCATTCGATTCTATGGATAGCTGCCAATGATGCTGCTTGGCATGCGTTATGTCGTTACTGGGCTTCGGCTGAATTCAAGGCAAAGTCTGTGCGACACAGTTCCAATCGTGGAACCGAGTCGTATCATAGGTATGGAGGTGATGATCACTTTCGTTTGGCAAAACGAATGGTAAGTACAGTTTAAGCCATTTTCGTTGATTGTAGTTGACTTGCTGTAATTTCTGGTTATAGTGTTTGTCAAATGTACATACAGGAAGCTAGCACTGGTGCAGTGCCCAGTGATGTTCAAATATACCTTAGGGGGCACAGAGGACCAGATCCTGCAAATCCAGATGTGTTGTGTAGCCAAAAGGCAACAGATCGTGTGGTGAGTGTTTGGAAATGTTTGGTAGGTTCTGTTTATATGGATTTTTGTATGTAAGATTGCATTGTTCTTTTGTATGAGGCTGCATATGGCGAGGCGATGACTAGTCAGCACGGACCAGACTATGACTGGAGGACCTCACCTATTGATCCTCAGGCTGTGTATGCAAGTGGTGGAAAAGCTCATGGAAGGTGAGGACTCTACATATCTTATATTGTTTCATTGGTTGAGTGCAATACATGTATTCTTAATCCTGTCGTGATGTTACTTGTTTTGTAGGTACACAATGTTTGCTAACATCATCGACTCGAGCCAGGTTAGGGTTCAGCGTGGAGGTTCATCGAGGTCTGCTGCTCGTAGCTCCCGTCGCTCCACTCAAGATCCAGCAGAAGTGGAGCAACTGCGAGAAGAACTTAGGCGACATCAGGATTACTTGAAGCAACAAGCTGCGCAACATGAATATTATGCTACACAGATTCAGCAACAGCAAACACTCATACAAGTAAGTTCAAAACATAATAGCTTTCACTTTAAGATATGTATTTATTTAAAATGCTGATGTGAATGAGTTCGACAAATTTGTAGCAACTAGCACAGGCCCAAGGGATACATGTCCCGGTGCCCCCCCCCCCACCACCACCTCCCGTCCATTATCCTTGGTCTTCACCTCCACCTATACCTACATCTCCATCTACCGAACATCAGGTATGCATATTTATCATCATTTAGTTGTTGTTAGTATATTTTGATGTAACTGAGCAAATGTCATTTGTACATTTATATTAGACCCCTCCAGCTACCTTGCCGACGCATGAACAAGAGGACGGGTTAGACTTTGTCGATACCCTCTTGAATAGTGGAGGTATCGATGGTGATCGGCGACTGTGAGCTTCCATGTTATTGTGTTCTGATACTTGAGACTTTTATTATGACTATGTATGAGATATTGTCTTTTATTAGTACTGGATGATGATATTTGTGAGACTTTTGTGATGATGAGACTATGGATGAGACTTTTGTGATGTAATAATTGATGAGACTATGGATTTAAATATTGTTATGTGATTGTGTGTGAGATGTTTTATGTGATAATCTGTTGTGTTATGTAGCTGTTGATATATTTGTTATTTTGTGCAATGTGGTGTAAAATATAAACAGCATTTGTAATGCTGGCCAAATTAACTTCCTAGAGGCTACAGAAAGCCGTAGGAAGTTAGACAGCTAACTTCCTAGAGGCTACAGTCAGCCGTAGGAAGTTAGTCAGCTAACTTCCTAGAGGCTACAGTCAGCCGTAGGAAGTTAGGCAGCTAACTTCCTAGGGGCTACAGTCAGCCGTAGGAAGTTAGCCAGCTAACTTCCTAGAGGCTACAGTCAGCCGTAGGAAGTTACTCGTAGGAAGTTAGCCAGCTGACGGCGCTGACGGCGTGAAACTACTAACTTCCGAGAATCTACTAACTTCCGAGAGACTTAGCAGGCCGTAGGAAGTTAACTAACTTCCTAGAGCCCTCTAGGAAGTTAAGCTAACTTCCGACAAAAAATTTTCGAGAGCCAAACTTCCGACGGGATGGCTTAACTTCCGAGAGTTTCGCTAACTTCCTAGAGTTTAGGCCTAACTTCCTAGGGTTTAGGCTCTAGGAAGTTTACTATTTTGGTGTAGTGCTAGTTCCTAGCTTATAGTCCTCAATCGCCTTTGACATCCTCTACTAGTGCTTGGTGTTGATCATCAGGTGTGATCATGTTGTCGGATCTTCTCTAAGTTTGCCTTCTTGTGGTGCTCATTACATGCCAAAGATTTTCCTGTATGTATGGGGAAATTGGCAGGTAAACATAGAGATAGAGTCATGTATGTAGCGAGCTCGCATTCGTCCTTGTCGCATTGTGTCACACCCTGGGTGTGACCCGGTATTGAGAGCGATCGACATGGCCTCATAGGGTTAAGAGAACAGAGCCTTGGCAAGGCCTGGTGCCCCAAGATTCTATTCACATGGCAGACTCTAGCACTTGACATATTCTAGAGGAATATTCTTATAGTCGGTCTACTGAGCAAGGCGTATATGCATATTATAGTCCTTATTCTACTATCACCTCCCAAGGTCAAGAACATAGGCTTGCTCGAGCCGTTGGATCTAGGTGACTTGTGTGAATATATTGATACTATGGTTGATATTTATACTTGGATGTTCTATAAAACTTATTAGGAGCAGAAACCTTTGATGTAAATATATGGATACTATGGTTGATATTTATACTTGGGTTGATGACTATGGTATAATAAATAAATATAGTTTTATGATGTATGGAAATATATATAATTGATTTTGATGCATATTTGGATATGTTGAACAGTGCGATTAGGATCAGATAATATTTAGTAGTAATATGTTGGAAAAACTATGTGTTTAAACAATAGTTTTATAGACACTTTATGCTACTAAACACGTATCTAAAAAAATCAAGAGGCAGCAGATTTTCATGAACTACGACAAGATAAATAGACTTACACTGACAGTTCACTTAATAAAACCATTAATATAAATGTATTTACGCTGGGCCTTTATTTTGGAGTGATGAAAGCCAGAAGAGCTTTTATGTACTGATCATTAGGCTATTCCGAGTCAAAAATAAGATACTCCAATATCCAAAGATGTCACATAAAATGTAAAATATGATAGAAAGGTACCTTTTATAATATGTAGTATCATACTTATATATTTGAACTAGTTAATTGGTGTGATATTGAGACTAGACACAAACATTATTATTATTGTTTTTTGTGCCGCAACCTTCAGCGCCCCGTTCACCTCTTCCACATGGATCGGCTATGTCGGAGGTGAACGGGCACCGCCGATGATCGCCCAGCGTATCCGTTCGACAGGGATGTGTCGTCTACGGCCTTGTTTGGATACTCTAGTATTGAGAAATAGTTTGAAGGGATTGAAGAGTGTATAAATCTCCAATAAATCAAAAACTACCACTATATATTTCAATCTACTTTAATTTCTTTCATTATTAGAGTATCTAAAATAGGCTTACAGGAAAGACGGGAAAAAAGATCCAAGCGACAGGGTTTTATCAGTTTGTTATAACAACATCGTTTCAGTCTGGCGCGGCGGGCCTGAGGTCAATTTTGCAATGTGTGGTTTTGGTTTCCCGAGGATAATAATGCGCGTTAACTTGCCGAAATCCAGAAAGGTTTGGCTTTCACTGGAATCAAGGCAAGATGCTGACGTGATTTTTTTTTGTTCTGTCGTGTGCTAGCTGCAGAGCGACGACCTTGGACTCGTCATTTGCAGCTGAACTGAACCTCACTGGTCAATAGAACGGTGCTTATTTATTGCTCAGCGTTGATCGATCGGCTAGCTGCTGAGTGCTGACTGCTGACCATGTATGTCCATGGCATGGCAGTCCAATCTATAGTGGACGATGTCGACGTGATCCATGGCTATCTTATATCACTCCAGTCTCCAGGCAGTCCACGAACGATTGGCCGCTGCCTAGTTAGTCATGAGAAAGTCATATAAAAGGTTGAAAGTTAGAGTTAGTGCAGGACCCAATAGAAACAACTATACTCTAGTAGTAGATAATTGGAGAAACGCTTTGAAGAAGAAAAGACAAAGAAAACACCAAGACAACTGTTACCATTGGCCGGCTGAAGACGCCTCGCTTGTCGTCTCCACCGCTAGCAGAAGTTCGGGCCCCCAGCTATTCTGGATCTACTAGAGCACGAGCAAGGCGGTCTCCCCATCATCCCTCTAGAGTCCGTAGCAGCAAAGCTGCAACCCCGGGCCTCTTCTCACTCATGGTGTCTTAATGACTAAGTTTGGTTGACTGTATTTACTTGTGCTATGCTCTAAGGATGCAACTATAGATGATCAATAAGCACGAGGTCCGTAAGTCCGGCATGAAGCCCACTGTTTGGGCACGATCTGAGCCCGGCATGGACCGGTTCTATACGGGTCCGAACCGGCCCGACAAGAATAAACGAGTTGGTCTCGGACAGGAAACTAAACACGATGGGCTGACCCGGCACGACCCGTTTATCTCTAAGCATGTTAAGCCCGCTTTTTTCACTAAATCGTGCTTATCGGCCCGCTTAGCTCGTTTTTCGGTCCGTTTTTTCCGTGCTTACCGGGCCAGCCTGATTCGTTTAGGCCCGCTGCGGGCCGGACTCAGACAGGGAAACGAGCCTGCAGGTTTAAATGGCTCGGCCCGGTTTTCTAATCGTGCCTAGCGGGCAGACCAAAACGGGCCGGGCTTCAGTCTGCTTCTGAAAAAAAAAATTATGTTTTGGCATTGAAAATAAATTCGATTTACCCGTTAACCCATCATTGAAAATCTCCACTCTGCTTCTGAAAATCGCATATCTCAGGCCCTTCCAATGTCTGTGCTCCTCTCCCAACCTGCCCACGGCGACAAGAATCGGCCACAAATCCGTGAGATTCACTCGATTTTACACGAATCATAGCGAGAAAGCAGCGGGTTTCGCCAGATCTGCTGCGTGCATTGCACGGCTCGGACATTTAGCGTCTGCATCCTCCTCTTCGTTCATCAAGAACTAAAGCTAGTTCTAGCCTCTAGGTCATTGATTTAGTGGTACGTGTTATCCACCGAGTATTTTTGTGTGCATATTAGAGCACCTCCATTGGTTCCTAAAAAAAGTCCCCTAAATTCAGATTTAGCTACCAATGTTCCATTTATATTATCTACCTAATATTATTTTATAACTTTGTATAGGGTCATGAATATGCAATACCAGAATTCGGCTATTTGTCGAGATTTGCCGAGTGTTTTTTTTCAGGCACTTGTCAAAGAAATCCTTTGTCGAGTGCCGAACAAAAAACATTCGGCAAAGAGCTTTTTACCGAGTGTTATTTTGGTTAAAGTTTCTTTGCCTAGTGTTTTTTTGACACTCGGTAAAAAACTTCTTTACCGAGTGTCTTCTTTGCCGAGTGTTTTTTGACACTACGCAAAGTGAATTTTCAAATCACATTTTGAAGCTATAAATTAATTTAAATGAAAAAGTTTCAACTACCGTATAACTCATCAAGATGCATAATTTTTATTTTGGTCATTTCTTCATATGATAAATCAAAAGTAAATTTGTCACAAGACTTATATCTCTTTAGTTTATGAAACTACAAGTGAGATGTATAAGATTTATGAATAATATCAGAACCAACATGTTGGATGAACAAATGATTAAACAACCAAAATAAACTTTGTAAATCTCGAGACGTTATAAAATTTTATAGTTGTCAACGTTTTGATTTAAAGTTATCTTGTAAACAAAAACTATGTAAGAATTTAAAAAATTTAAATTTGAATTTTTCAAAAGACCTCAGATGGAAAAACCACCAAAACAAAAGTTGTAAGTCTTAAAATATCATGAAACTTTATAGTTGACAAATTTTTGGTTTAAAACCATCTTGTCACGCAAAACTACATTTGAATTTTAAAATTAGAATTTTCAAACAACCTAGCATGAAAAAATGACCAAAATAAAAGTTGTATGTCTTGAAATGTTACGAAACTTTGTAATTAAGAACTTTTTTATTTGAAATCGTCTTGTCATATAAAAATATGTTTGAAGTTTAAAAAATTGAAATTCAAATTTTGTAAACTTCAATGGATGAAGAAATTGTCAAAATAATAGTTGTAGATCTCGAAAAGTTATGCAACTTTATAGTTGACAACTTTTCATTTGAATCCATTTAGTGCCTCAAAGGATCAATTTACACTTGATTTGTTATAACATGTGGAGAAGAAAAACATGATATAGACACGATTGACGTAGGGGTGTAGTGGTAGATGAGGTTATGTGTGAGAGAGAGGTTGCGAGTTTGAATCTGGCCACAAAAAACGTGGATTTGGTTCAAAAAATGTTCAAGGTCTTTGCCGAGTATACTATGACTTCAGGGTGAATATATGGTACATACATAATTTGTGTGAAGAATTGTGTTATGAAAAACTTTAGATGTACTTATTATATCATTGTATGACATGATTGTAACCTTCAATTGCTTTGTGTTGCACTCAAATTACGGGTTTTTATTTGCGAAAGTATGGTTTATGTGATTTTGGGCATCAAATTATTCATTGTGCAACATGATTTGAATAAAATATAGACAAACTCTACCAAAAAATTTATTTTTCTAACTAAAATACATTTCCCGGTAAAAAAACCGAAATTCGGACGGAAAACGATGGAATTCGACCGGGAAATGTGAAATTCAAATTTTTTAATTTAAAAGCGTAAACCGTTCAGGAAATGTGAAATCATTTATTTTCCATTTTGGGAAACAGACGAAATTCGGTTAAAAAACGGGATGGGTAACGTTGGCTCCATGTCACTTGCAGGAGCATATAGTTTGGCTATCTCCAGCAGATCTTTCATATCTTATCCTCTATCTCATTCCCTATTTCAAACTTCACTCTCTAAACAGTGTCAAACAATGTTATCTACAGTTCTGCGTCTCCTGTTTTACCTTATCTACTGGAGACAGCGGTAGGTGGCATCTGTAACTAGCATAGTAGCATGTACCCAAGTTGAAGAGTTCAGCAACACCCAATTCATCACCTCTTTGTAGCCACTTTTCTCATGGCCGAAGCAATGGAGGGCCTGATTGGTTTGTTTCCCATTCTGGTGAGAGACAGACTGAGTACGTGCAATAGTCTTGTTTGGTTGCTGTTTTGCTTGAGCTAAGATATGTGGAAGCATTGTTTGGCTACATGGTTGCATGGTCGTTTCCCTTCTTATTTAAAATTAAATAAAAACAGGAGAAAAATGGAGGGCTAGATTCTCCATCTTATTCAAAATTGATAAAAAGGAGAATCTATCCCCTCCAATCCTAAAATTGAATAAAAAAGGAAATCTATCCACTCTAATGCCCTTCGGTTTTATGGCTCTTAAACTAGCTCTAATAGTTAGCTAGCTAATTTCACTAGCAATTTTTTTAGTCAACTACCAATTAGCTAACAAATAGCTAGCTATTAATTAGCTAAATTGCTAAAATAGCTAATAGCTGAACTATTAGCTAAACTGTTTGGATGTCTTTAACTAATTTTAGCAGCTAACTATTAGCTCTAGTACTGTCGGCGTTTCGAACCCGGGGGGTCCCTGGACCGACGAGTAAATTATCGCCGCGTGCCCTAGCCCAGATGGGTCGGCGCGAGACGGAGCGCGAAGGGGGGAAGAAGCCGGAGGGAGACAGGCGTGAGAGGTGAAATCCTGCGGCCTTCGTGTTTGTCCCGCACCTAGATCGGGTGCGCTTGCAGTAGGGGGTTACAAGCGTCCACGCGGGAGGGAGCGAGCGGCCTCACGCGAGCGCCGTCCCGTCCTTCCCCGCGCGGCCAACCCTCGTAAGAGGGCCCTGGATCTTCCTTTTATAGGCGTAAGGAAAGGATCTAGGTGTACAATGGGGGTGTAGCAGTGTGCTAACGTGTCTAGCGGAGGAGAGCTAGCGCCCTAAGTACATGCCATCGTGGCAGCCGGAGAGGTTTTGGCACCCGGTTCGTGTGATGTCGTGGCCGTCAGAGGAGCGCCGGAGCCTAGCGGAAGGACAGCTGTCGGGGCTGTCGAGTCCTTGCTGACATCCTCTTGCTTCCGTAAGGGGGCTGAGAGCCGCCGTCGTCATAGAGCGTGCGGGACGCCATCATTACTCGTATAGTGGAGCGAGCCAGATGGGACGTCGGTCTTGTTCCCCGTAGCCTGAGTCAGCTTGGGGCAGGGTAATGATGACGCCTCCTGTTGATGTGGTCGGTCCGTGCCCTGGGTTGGGCGAGGTGGAGGCTCCTACGAGGTTGAGGTCGAGTCTGTCTTCCAAGGCCGAGGTCAAATCCGAGCCCCTGGGTCGGGCGAGGCGGAGATCGTCGGCTGATGCCAGGGCTGAGTCCGAGCCCTGGGGTCGGGCGAAGCGGAGTTGAAAGGGAATTAGGCTTACACCTAGTTCCTAAATAATTTTGGTGGTTGAATTGCCCAACACAAACAATTGGACTAACTAGTTTGCCCAAGTGTATAGATTATACAGGTGTAAAAAGTTCACATTTAGCCAATAAAAGACCAAGTTTTGGATTCAACAAAGGAGCAAAGAGGCAACCGAAGGCCCTCTGGTCTGGGAGCACCGGACTGTCCGGTGTACACCGGACAGTGTCCGGTGCACCACCGGACAGTGTCCGGTGCACCAGAGGACTCCTACGCAAACTCACTACCTTCGGGAATTTCCAGAGGCACTCGCGCTATAATTCACCGGACTGTCCGGTGTACACCGGACAGTGTCCGGTGCGCCAAGGAGGAGCGGCCTCAGGAACTCGCCAGCTTCGGGAAACTCCAACGGCTAGTCCGCTATAATTCACCGGACATGTCCGGTGTGCACCGGACTGTCCGGTGCAACTCCGGAGCAACGGCTATTCGGCGCCAACGGCTACCTGCGACGCAATTAATGCGCGCTCTGCGCGCGCAGAAGTGAGGCGTGCCCATACTGGCACACCGGACAAGGAACAGTGCATGTCCGGTGTGCACCGGACACCCAGGCGGGCCCACAAGTCAGGAGCTCCAACGGTCAGAATCCAACGGCAGTGATGACGTGGCGGGGGCACCGGACATGTCCGGTGTGCACCGGACTGTCCGGTGCACCATCGAACAGACAGCCTCCCAACGGCCACTTTTGGTGGTTGGGGCTATAAATACCCCAACCACCCCACCATTCATTGCATCCAAGTTTTCCACTTCTCAACCACTTACAAGAGCTAGGCATTCAATTCTAGACACACCAAAAGAGATCAAATCCTCTCCCAACTCCATAAAAGCATTAGTGACTAGTGAGAGAGATTTGCCGTGTTCTTTTGAGCTCTTGCGCTTGGAATGCTTCTTTTCTTTCTCACTAGTTCTTGTGATCAAAACTCCATTGTAATCAAGGCAAGAGGCACCAATTGTGTGGTGGCCCTTGCGGGGAAGTTTTGTTCCCGGCTTTGATTTGAGAAGAGAAGCTCACTCGGTCCGAGGGACCGTTTGAGAGAGGGAAGGGTTGAAAAAGACCCGGCCTTTGTGGCCTCCTCAACGGGGAGTAGGTTTGCGAGAACCGAACCTCGGTAAAACAAATCCGCGTGTCACACTCTTCATTTGCTTGCGATTTGTTTTGCGCCCTCTCTCGCGGACTCGTTTATATTTCTAACGCTAACCCGGCTTGTAGTTGTGTTTATATTTGTAAATTTCAGTTTCGCCCTATTCACCCCCCCCTCTAGGCGACTTTCAATTGGTATCAGAGCCCGATGCTTCATTAGAGCCTAACCGCTCGAAGTGATGTCGGGAGATCATGCCAAGAAGGAGATGGAGACCGGCGAAAAGCCCACTACAAGCCACGGGAGCACTTCATCGGAAGAGTCCCACACCAAGAGGAGGGAGAAGAAGAAGAGCTCCTCCAACAAAGGGAAGGAGAAGAAATCTTCTTCTCACCACAAAGAGAAGAAGGAAAAATCTTCTTCCCACAAGCCGCATCGGAGTGGGGACAAGCAAAAGAGGATGAGGAAAGTGGTCTACTACGAGACCGACACTTCATCAACATCGACCTCCGGCTCCGATGCGCCCTCCGTAACTTCTAAATGCCAAGAGCGTAAGAAGTTTAGTAAGACCCCCCTACACTATTCTCGCATTTCTAAACATGCACCTCTACTTTCCGTCCCGTTAGGCAAACCACCAACTTTTGATGGTGAAGATTATGCTAGGTGGAGTGACTTAATGCGATTTCATCTAACCTCACTCCACAAAAGTATATGGGATGTTGTTGAGTTTGGTGCACAGGTACCGTCGGTAGGGGATAAAGATTATGACGAGGATGAGGTGGCCCAAATCGAGCACTTCAACTCTCAAGCGACAACAATACTCCTCGCCTCTTTGAGTAGAGAGGAGTATAACAAAGTTCAAGGGTTGAAGAGCGCCAAGGAGGTTTGGGATGTGCTCAAAACCGCGCACGAGGGAGACGAGCTCACCAAGATCACCAAGCGGGAAACGATCGAGGGGGAGCTCGGTCGGTTCCGGCTTCGCAAAGGGGAGGAGCCACAACACATGTACAACCGGCTCAAGACCTTGGTGAACCAAGTGCGCAACCTCGGGAGCGTAAAATGGGATGACCATGAAGTGGTTAAGGTTATTCTAAGATCTCTTATTTTCCTTAACCCTACTCAAGTTCAATTAATTCGTGGTAATCCTAGATATACTAAAATGACCCCCGAGGAAGTAATCGGGCATTTTGTAAGTTTTGAGTGCATGATCGAAGGCTCGAGGAAGATCAACGAGCTTGATGATCCATCTACATCTGAAGCTCAATCCGTCGCATTCAAGGCGACGGAAGAAAAGAGGGAGGAGTCTACCCCAAGTCGACAACCAATAGACGCCTCCAAGCTTGACAATGAGGAAATGGCACTCGTCATCAAGAGCTTCCGCCAAATCCTCAAGCAAAGGAGAGGGAAAGACTACAAGTCCCGCTCCAAGAAGGTTTGCTACAAATGTGGTAAGCCCGGTCATTTTATTGCTAAATGTCCTATATCAAGTGACAGTGACCGAGGCGACGACAAGAAGGGGAGAAGAAAGGAGAAGAAGAGGTACTACAAGAAGAAGGGTGGCGATGCCCATGTTTGTCGGGAGTGGGACTCCGACGAAAGCTCTAGCGACTCCTCCGACGACGAGGACGCCGCCAACATCGCCGTCACCAAGGGACTTCTCTTCCCCAACGTCGGCCACAAGTGCCTCATGGCAAAGGACGGCAAACGGAAGAAGGTTAAATCTAACTCCTCCACTAAATATGAGTCTTCTAGTGATGATAATGCTAGTGATGAGGAGGATAATTTGCATACCCTTTTTGTCAACCTCAACATGCAACAAAAAGAAAAACTTAATGAATTGATTAGTGCCATCCATGAAAAGGATGATCTCTTGGACACCCAAGAGGACTTCCTTATTAAAGAAAATAAGAAACATGTTAAGGTTAAACATGCTTATGCTCTAGAAATTGAGAAATGTGAAAAATTATCTAGTGAGCTAAGCACTTGCCGTGAGATGATTGACAACCTTAGGAATGAAAATGCTAGTTTAAATGCTAAGGTTGATTCACATGTTTGCAATGTTTCAACTTCAAATCCTAGAGATGATAATGTTGATTTACTTGCTAGGATTGATGAGTTAAATGCTTCCCTAGCTAGCCTTAGAATTGAAAATGAAAAATTGCTTGCTAAGGCTAAAGATTTTGATGTTTGCAATGCTACTATTTCCGACCTTAGAACCAAGAATGGCATGTTACATGCTAAGGTTGTAGAATTAAAATCTTGCAAACCCTCTACATCTATCGTTGAGCATGTATCTATTTGCACTAGATGTAAAGATGTTCACTACACGACGGTTCACTTACAGCGACCTACGGTTGGTTGCTAAAACGGCCTTCAGCGACCTACGGTTGGTCGCTAAAAACTTTTAGCGACCCATAAGGATGGTCGCTGTAAGTGCCGTCGCTAAAGGCTTTAGCGACCGACATCTTTTTAGCGACCGACTGTCCGTTGCTAATATTGTATATTTAGCGACCAACCGTGGATTGTTGTACTATAGATTTAGCAACCAACCATAAGTCGTCATACTATACATTTAGCAACCAACAGAAAGTCGCCATTTTTACAGTTGTTATTAATAATAATATATATTTAATTAAGCACTACAAATCACATATTTTTATACACAAATCATAAAGACATACACAGTTAATCAGTATAACACAGTCATAGATCCATCACATAAACACAAAAGCACCACAATTATATATTCACAAAAGCATCACAATTATAATATCATTCACAACGTTGCAAATTTCTCTTTTGGAGAAAATACAAAACAAAATATCTAGCTGCATCCATCCAAAAGAACTTTTGATCTTTCTTGTTGTAGCATCCATAGGCACCACCGCGATCTGCTTGCTATTGCCATCATGGAGTAAACAAGTGACTTACTACTCTAGGACCTCCCTCCTGACAAAATTAAAACCCAAATCATTAGTAGACTACTTAGAAATCCATTCCAAAATAACACCTGTTGCACGTGCTTAGGCCCGGCCCTGCTACCCTTACTATGCACTGCTCTAATAATGATTATATATAGTACCATTTCAAATGCACTCACAGCAAAAATGTGTATACTCTTACCAAGTCGCCCTCCTCATGTACTGCTTCCAGGAATCACTCCCTGCTTCTCGTCCACCACCAGCTGCTTTTTCTCCACCAAATGCTCCACCAATTTCAGCACCATTAGTAGGTATGTTCACATTCACTATACCACAATCACTACCATGGGGCCTGCATAATAAGAGAACAAACAGTGAGGCTTATTGGCAATCAAAAAATATAACCGAAAGGACCCCACAAAAGATGAGAACATTTTGCAATAAATATTCAAATTTCAAAATATGTTAAATAGGGTTTATTTTGTGGCTGAGTATGGTTAAATGTTTATGACATGTATGGAAACTCCAGCTAAGCTTACTGCTTTACTGGATATTATCTGATTGAATATATGATATTGGCACGCAAAAAAGACATGATTTTTTGTCCTAGAGAAGGGACTAGCTGAATAGTGTGCTGTGTGAATATACCAACCAAAATGAAAAATAGTGAACCAGACTTTCTTAAGCTATACCTTGTAAACCAAAATAACTACCATTCAATTAAGCAAAAACTAGAATGCTACCGATGCAGTACCACCAGTCCACCAAAGTGTCCACACAGGCATCTAATGCAAAAGAGGGATGAGCAATACAGCTCGCATTTGCTTTCCACAAATACAGAGACATCCTTTGTTCAATACCAATTAAATTCTCGGTATCGTTGAGCTACTTACCCGAGCCACTTAAAAATAATATCTGGCCTCTTTGTAAATATAGAACTGCTCAATCCTTGAGGAACAGAGTTATTGATTTCAATTGCTTCCTTCAAGGTCTGTAGGAAACACAAACCTCATGGATATTAGACACAGTAGTTCTCAATTGTAGAAATTAGAACAGATACAAAATACAAAAAAAACATAATATTGAACTATATGCTACCTGAAGTAATAAACTATTGGCTCAAGCAGTCAACTCTAATTAACTAGAATTTCTGTCGATATAACATGTGATCAACTGCACCCACCACGCTTAAATGCATTTAGTATGCACAATAAGGCGCTCATGCAGGGTACCTAAAACCGCTAGCCACAAAATATATGAACCCGATTTCTTGTGCTTGTAAAAGGATAATAGCAAATGCTGCCAACAGCTGGTAGACGAATATTTCTCAGTTGGACATGAGACATGTAGATTAAAACAAAAGCATAGTTGCAGGAGCCCACAATGCAGGCAAAACTTTGAGTTCGGAATTCTGGCAGACACTTAAAGGGCCCGATTTGACAAGGAGGATGCTCTGGGAATATTTCGCACTCCTATGTGTGTTGATAGTTCAAATTTTGAACCGAATCTCAAGGACTTGGATCCCAGTGTTTCTATCCAGAGAAACCCACGTGTACGTTGTTGTACTCTACTACCAAATGCAACCAGCAATTTGAAAAAAAAGGAAATACCCATTGCTCCCAGAGTTCTGGTTCCATGCTTGAGCGCGACCAGAAGAAGAGTGGGAATAGGACAAGCAAGCCTAATAATTTATTAGGAAAACTGAAAGGTAATACGACAGCAGAGAAAACTCGGGATGCACACACACAAAGATACAGAACTACTACTACTACAGAAGAACTGAACGGACAGGCAGCAGCCTTGCAAAATTGCAAGGCTCTGAGAATGCCCTCGTCACGGTAGGTTCAGGACGCGCAGCAAATGCATCCCCAGGAGGAGCGTGGCGACGGCGTCGTGCGGTACGGTTTCCGAACCGGCTGGCCTGTGGCATTTTCGGGACGGGGCCATGCAAAATCCACACGGATTTGAGCAAGAACAGTAAACCCATCCGGACGCCTGCCACAAAAGCTGATCCCGGAACCTGTTGGACGGGAGATGGTGGAGGAGCGGGTGCGGCTACGGCTGCGGCTGCGGGCGGGTCGGGTGCGAGGAGCCCGAGGGGAGAGCGAGTGGCTCCATTTCCTCCGGCGAGAAGAGGGAGGAGGGGGCCGGCGCCCGGCGGCGTACCTGGCGTCCTGGCGGCTCTGGACTCTGGCCGGAGTCTGGAGTCTGGGTGACATTGTAGCGGCTGCCGACTGAGGATGGCTAGGCGGCTGGCAGGGCTGAGGACGTGTAGGGTTTGAGGACGGCCCAAGAAGGCCCATTAATTCTATAGCGACCCACCGCTAGTCACAGACGATATCTATAGCGACCAACCATAAGTTGTTAAATTTTTAGACTTGTAGCGACCAACCGACCGTTGCTACAAAAAGATTTAGCGACTGACCGTCGGTCCCTAACCTTTAGCAACCAACAGTTGGTACCTAATAAGGGTTGCTAAAGATCAACCGTCGTGTAGTGGTTAACATTGATGCTATTCATGATCATATGACTTTAATTAAACAACAAAATGATCATATAGCAAAATTAGATGCTAAAATTGCCGAGCATAACTTAGAAAATGAAAAATTTAAATTTGCTAGAAGTATGCTCTATAGTGGGAGACGCCCGGGCATCAAGGATGGCATTGGCTTCCAAAGGGGAGACAATGTCAAACTTAGTGCCCCTCCTAAAAGATTGTCTAACTTTGTTAAGGGCAAGGCTCCCATGCCTTAGGATAACGAGGGTTACATTTTATACCCTGCCGGTTATCCCGAGAGCAAAATTAGGAGAATTCATTCTAGGAAGTCTCACTCTGGCCCTAATCATGCTTTCATGTATAAGGGTGAGACATCTAGCTCTAGGCAACCAACCCTTGCTAAGTTGCCTAGAAAGAAAACTCCTAGTGCATCAAATGATCATAATATTTCATTTAAAACTTTTGATGCATCTTATGTTTTGACTAACAATCCGGCAAGATAGTTGCCAAATATGTTGGGGGCAAGCACAAGGGGTCAAAGACTTGTGTTTGGGTACCCAAAGTTCTTGTGTCTAATGCCAAAGGACCCAAAACCATTTGGGTACCTAAAGTCAAGAACTAAACTTGTTTTGTAGGTTTATGCATCCGGGGGCTCAAGTTGGATACTCGACAGCGGATGCACGAACCACATGACAGGGGAGAAGAAGATGTTCTCCTCCTACGAGAAAAACCAAGATCCTCAACGGGCTATCACATTCGGGGATGGAAATCAAGGTTTGGTCAAAGGTCTTGGTAAAATTGCTATATCTCCTGACCATTCTATTTCCAATGTTTTTCTTGTAGATTCTCTAGATTACAATTTTGTTGGCGTTTCGAGACCGGGGGGTCCCCGAGCCGACGAGTGAGTGTGCCGCGTGCCCCAGCCCAGATGGGTCGAGCGCGTGGGCGAGCGCGAAGGGGGGAGAAGCGAGGTGGCCGGAGACGGGCGTGAGAGAGGTGGAGATCCCGCGGCCTTCGTGTTCGTCCCGCGCCCAGGTCGGGTGCACTTGCAGTAGGGGGTTACAAGCGTCCACGCGGGTGAGGGAAGCGAGCGGCCCCAAGAGAGCGCCTGTCCCGTCCTCGTCCCCGCGCGGCCAACCTTTTCTAAGAAGGCCCTGGTCCTTCCTTTTATAGGCGTAAGGAGAGGATCCAGGTGTACAATGGGGGTGTAGCAGAGTGCTACGTGTCTAGCGGAGGGAGAGCTAGCGCCCTAGGTACATGCCAATGTGGCAGCCGGAGAGATCTTGGCACCCTGCTGGCGTGATGTCGTGGCTGTCGGAGGAGCAACGGAGCCTGGCGGAGGGACAGCTGTCGGAGCGGTCGAGTCCTTGCTGACGTCCACCTGCTTCCGTAAGAGAGCTGAGAGCCGCCGTCGTCACAGAGCTTGTGGGGCGCCATCATTGCCCATCTGGCGGAGCTAGCCAGATGGGACACCGGTCTTGTTCTTCGTGACCCGAGTCGGCTCGGGGTAGGATGATGATGGCGCTTCCCGTTGGCGTGGCGGACCTGCGCCCTAGGTCGGGCGACGTGGGGGCTCCTCCGAAGCCGAGGTCGAGTCTGTCTTCCGTGGCCGAGGCCGAGCCCGAGCCCCCGGGTCGGGCGAGGCGGAGATCGTTCGGCAGAGGCCAGGGCGGAGTCCGAGCCCTAGGGTCGGGCGAGGCGGAGTTCGTTGTCTTCTGGGGCTGAGCCCGAGTCCGAGCCCTGGGGTCGGGCGGAGCGGAGTTCGCCGTCTTCCGGGTCTTAGCCCGAGTCCGAGCCCTGGGGTCGGGCGGAGCGGAGTTCGCCGTCTTCTGGGTCTTAGCCCGAGTCCGAGCCCTGGGGTCGGGCGGAGCGGAGTTCGCCGTCTTCCGGGTCTTAGCCCGAGTCCGAGCCCTGGGGTCGGGCGGAGCGGAGTTCGCCGTCTTCTGGGTCTTAGCCCGAGTCCGAGCCCTGGGGTCGGGCGGAGCGGAGTTCGCCGTCTTCCGGGTCTTAGCCCGAGTCCGAGCCCTGGGGTCGGGCGGAGCGGAGTTTCCTATGGCGCCTTCGGCAAGGCCTGACTGCCTGTCAGACTCACTCTGTCGAGTGGCACTGCAGTCGGAGTGGCGCAGGCGGCGCTGTACTTCTGTCAGACCGGTCAGTGGAGCGACGGAGTGACGGCGGTCACTTCGGCTCTGCTGGGGGGGGGGGGGGGGCGCGTCAGGATAAAGGTGTCAGGCCACCTTTGCGTTAAATGCTCCTGCAACTCGGTCAGTCGGTGCGGCGATTTAGTCAGGGTTGCTTCTTAGCGAAGCCAAGGCCTCGGGCGAGCCGGAGATGTGTCCGCCGTTAAAGGGGGGCCTCGGGCGAGACGGAAGTCCCTCGAGGTCGGCTGCCCTTGGCCGAGGCTAGGCTCGGGCGAAGCGTGATCGAGTCACTCGTGTGGACTGATCCCTGACTTAATCGCACCCATCAGGCCTTTGCAGCTTTATGCTGATGGGGGTTACCAGCTGAGAATTAGGCGTCTTGAGGGTACCCCTAATTATGGTCCCCGACAGTAGCCCCCGAGCCTCGAAGGGAGTGTTAGCACTCGCTTGGAGGCTTTCGTCGCACTTTTTTGCAAGGGGACCAGCCTTTCTCGGTTGCATTTTGTTCCGGTGGGTGCGCGCGAGCGCACCCGCCGGGTGTAGCCCCCGAGGCCTCGGAGGAGTGGTTTCACTCCTTCGAGGTCTTAATGCCTTGCGTAATGCTTCGGCTGGTCTGGTTGTTCCCTCATGCGAACTGGTCGTAGCCCGGGTGCACGGTCGGGGCCCAAGCTCTCGGGCTGGTATGTTGACGCTTTCAACGGTTTGGCCGGAGCCGGGTTTGCGAGAGCAGCCCCCGAGCCTCCGCACAGGGCGAGAGGACGATCAGGGACAGACTCGGCTTTTTTAAATACGCCACTACGTCGCCTTTCCGCAAGGAGGAGGGGGGAGAGCGCCATGTTACCCTCGATGGGCACCGAACATGGTGTCTCCGGTGAGCTGCAAGCGGGTAATCCGAGTGGACGTCCGTGCCCCGTTCGTTGGGGGTCGGCTAGGGGCCCAGAGGCACGCCCAAAAGTACCTGCGGGTGATCTGCTGGACCCGGTCCCCTGGCGATGGGGTCCGAGGGCTCGATGCCTCCCTCCGATGGGATTCCGTTACAAGATCGTTCCCGCTGGTCTCGGAAATGTCCTAGGGTACCTCGGGAGCGCAGCCCGAGCCTCGGTTATGTATCGAACGTACCCCTGGCCATCCCTCGCTCGGCGTCTGAGGCGACTGTGAACCCTTCGGGGGCCAGCCTTCGAACCCCTGATCAGTAATGGGCGTGGAGCCCGAGTAGCCTGAGGCGGCCATGGAGCCCTTCGGGGGGTCGGCCTTCGAACCCCTGACCAGTAGTGGGTGTCGGGCCCACGCGATATGAGGCGACTGTTGAACCCTTCGGAGGGCCAGCCTTCGAACCTCTGATCAGTAGGGGGGGCTCGGAGCCTGGTTCCTTCACAGGGAAGGATCCTTTTCGGGGTATCCCCCTTTCCCGGTCCCTGTTGCAAGAGATAGAGAAAGAGAAAAAAGGAAGAGGATACGAAATCGAACGACGTGGCGTACCTTTTTCGGCGCGGTTATTACGGCGAAGGCGAAGCGTCGCCCGCTTCTCCTGCCAGAGGCGCCGCCTGTCCCGCCGCGGAGTTAACGCGACGGGGCGAGTGGTTGGCGGGGCGGTCGTTTCGCGTGCGCGAGCCGTTCGAGGAACGGATCACGGGCGCACCGTCTTCACGCCGTGGGAGGAGGCTCTCTTGCTGTCCCTGGATGGGACGTGAGCCTGGCTGACGACGTGACTGCTGCTCCCGCTCGCCTGCCACCGTCATTACTGCCGGCCCACTTTCGGCCGCATTGACCGTCGCGCCAGGCTGGCGCTGCTGGGTCATGCGCTGGGTCGCCTCGAGTCGCGGCATAGGTTCCACAACCGAAGAGGTGCGACGGTGGCACAAGTGGCGGTGCGGTTGCTTGCATGCAACAACCGGCGCGCTGGTTGCGCGACGCGTGGGCCTGGGCCTCCAAGCTGGCGTGTCAGAAGTCGGAGAAGCGCATCCACCTGGCGCGGTTGCATGCCGCCTACATGGCTGCCCGCCCCTTCCGCCCGTTGGCCTGGGAAAAAGTGGGGGGTCGCTTGTAACCGCTGGGCGGTTGTGTGCACCATGCGCGGCGGTTTGGCTTCTTCTGCTCTGAGCCGGTTTGCATGACATGCGGGACCCAGCCCCCGCGCCGCAGGGGAGGACCTTGGAGCGTGTTGGAGAAGACTCGGCCCGTGGCGTTTGGGGGCGCACGTAGGGAGAGTTGCCTTTAAAAGGAGGGCGACCCCTTTCGGAAGGCAACCATGTCTTCTTCCTCCCTTGTGCGTCGTGTCTTTCCATCTTCCAAGCCCCCGGATGGGGGGTATCCGCCGTCTTTCCGCCTCCTCGTTGGAGGAACGCAACTCCGTGGGAGTTGGTACCTTTCAGCCATCGTTCGGCTTCAAGGATTTTCATCATGCAGCCCGGCCGCACCCCTCCACCGGCGGTCACCCAGGATGGTGACCTCCGGCTTGACGGTGGGGGAAAGCGAGCCGGGCTGCGGCCCCTGCCCCTCCCTCAGCCTCAAGGATTTTCATCACCAAGGCTGGGGAGGGGAGTGTGCCGAGTTGAGGTCGGCCCCCGCGTGGGCGGCGGCCCTCTCCTTCACTCAGTGATGGGGGGAGGAGCGGTTGTTGTCCGTGGCGCTGGCAGCTGCAGCGTGCCCGGCTTTCGGACGCGAGTGGCTTCGGAGCCGCTCGCGGCGCCGGCGTCTGCCACGGCAGCTGGAAGAGGTTCTTCCGCCGGCGTGATAGCCAGGGCCGGCCACGGGCTGACCTCCAACTCTACGGCCTTCTGCCCGTCCTTGCCTTACGAGTTTCGGCATGGGCGGGGGCCTCCTGGCAGCAGCACCCGCCCTAAGGTCAGTGCTGCCGCTGTTCGACCCCCCGGAGCAGAAGTCGTCGTCGTCGCCGCTGCTGGAGTAGGTGACGGCGCGCCGTTCGTCGGCCTTTCGTTGCTCCGCAGGCCTTCCCCCTCGGAGTGGGGTTGTTCGTACCTGCGGAGGGGGAACCGGAGTTCCATTTGTAATGGCACTTCGAATGCCAGTGTTTTTGTTCATTGTGGCTGTCGAGGCCTGAACATGTATGTAATTTCGGCACGGAGCCGTGTTTTTTCCTCATTTTCGAGCGCTAAGTCTCGCTTGTTGATTGTCTGAACCGCTTCACCAAGCATGAGTCGCCCTGTGTCAAGGTGACGAGTGAGGTATCCGTATCCCGGAGGCGTAGGAGTCCCTCGGCTCGATCGGCCTTGTTGTCTGAGGCTCCTCTAGCTTAGTTAAAGGGACCCCTTGGCCGCTCTTCGATGAGCCGAGGCCAGGGGTAGCGATATCAGTACGAACAGAGGCGGAGTTGGCTCGAAAATGGGAACCTGGTTGGCCGGAGCCTAGCCGGGTTGCCCGTCAGCGGGGCCGACGCCGGAGTCGATCAGCCGAGGCCTCGGGTCGGGCTGGCGCCCTCGGAAGATGGTTGGCCGAGGCCCCAGGGGTAACCGGTCGAGCCGCCTGCTCGGGCCGGATTCCCGGAGAAGCCCCTGAACCGCGTCGCCGTCCGAGGCTGGGTCGGACCTCGCTGAAGACGTCGTCGATGCCGAGGGTGCTACAGCCCCCATCAGCGTGAAGACCCGAGCCTGCAGGATCAGATTGTCTTGTAGCGTGTGCCTTCTGCGGCCGCCGAGGCCAGAAAACACACCCTCGCTCCGTTGTAAAGCCGCGTCTCGTTTCCTCTTATCTCGAGCATCTGGACTTTCTGTCGGTAACAGGGATGTTTGCGTGGGCGAGAGTTGCTTCTCGCGGAAGGTGATGAGTGAGGTATCCGTATCCCAGAGGCGTGGGAGTCCCTCGGCTCGGTCGGCCTTGCCGCTTACGCGTACTTTCGCCCGTCCACGAGGCCCTGTCACCGATTCAGTCGAGAAGGCTTGAAGGACCGCCTCGGCAGAAGAGCTTTCGAACGTGAAGACTTGTTCGGTCCGTGGAATCACTTTATCCGAACGCGAGTTACTTATCGCAGAAGGTGATGAGTGAGGTATCCGTATCCCGGAGGCGTAGGAGTCCCTCGGCTCGGTCAGCCTTGGCTGCTTACGTGTACTCCGTCGTTTCCAGGATCCGCTTTTCGAAGTAGTCAAAAAGCACGAAAGAAATTCTGCCAAAAAGAGATCCTTTTTCGAGGAAAATTTCGACGCAGAGGGGGTCTCCCCCCTTTTAGCCCCCGAGGGAGGGTCGGGCTTTGCCGAGGCGAGGCCGACCCTTCCTTGATGACTAAACTTTGCGTGGGTGCGAGGTATATGAACAACTTGAAAACATCTTAAGGGTAGAAGCGACGTAGGTGTTTGATGTTCCAAGCGTTGCCGTAGATCTCGCCTTGATTGTTGGCCAGCTTGTATGTTCCGGGCTTCAGCACTTTGGCGATGACGAATGGCCCCTCCCAGGGGGGCGTGAGCTTGTGCCTCCCTCGGGCGTCTTGCCGCAGCCGAAGCACCAGATCGCCCACCTGGAGGTCTCGGGACCAGACCCCTCGGGCGTGGTAGCGTCGCAGGGACTGCTGGTACCGCGCCGAGTGTAGTAAGGCCTTGTCCCGAGCCTCTTCCAGCTGGTCCAGCGATTCTTCTCGGCTAGCTTGGTTGCTTTGATCGGTGTAGGCCCTCGTCCTCGGGGAGCCGTATTCCAGGTCAGTGGGCAAGATGGCCTCGACCCCGTAGACCAGGAAGAACGGCGTGAAACCCGTGGCCCGGCTTGGCGTTGTCCTTAGGCTCCAGATCACCGAGGGTAGTTCCTTCATCCATCGCTTGCCGAACTTGTTGAGGCCGTTGTAAATCCGAGGCTTGAGCCCTTGTAGAATCATGCCGTTGGCACGTTCTACTTGCCCATTCGACATGGGATGAGCCACGGCGGCCCAGTCCACCCGGATTTGGTGATCCTCGCAAAAATCCAAGAATTTTTTGCCGGTGAACTGGGTACCGTTGTCGGTGATGATGGAGTTTGGGACCCCGAAGCGATGGATGATGTTGGTGAAGAACGCCACCGCCTGCTCGGACCTGATGCTGTTCAGGGGTCGGACCTCGATCCACTTGGAGAATTTGTCGATGGCGACCAGCAGGTGCGTGTAGCCCCCGGGCGCCTTCTGCAAGGGTCCGACGAGGTCCAGACCCCATACAGCAAAGGGCCAGGTGATGGGTATCGTCTGCAGAGCCTGAGCGGGCAGGTGGGTCTGCTTCGCATAGAATTGGCACCCTTCGCAGGTGCGGACAATTCTAGTGGCGTCAGCCACCGCCGTTGGCCAGTAGAAGCCTTGCCAGAAAGCATTCCCGACAAGGGCTCGAGGCGCTGCATGATGGCCGCAAGCCCCCGAGTGTATTTCTTGCAGGAGTTCCTGACCTTCGGCGATGGAGATGCATCGCTGGAGGATGCCCGAGGGGCTCCGGTGGTAGAGCTCCTCCTCATCGCCCAGCAAGACGGACGACTTGGCGCGTCGCGCTACCCGCCGAGCCTCGGCTTGGTCGAGGGGTAGCTCTCCCTGGCGGAGATATCGCAGGTACGGGGCCTGCCAATTTCGATCAGGCGTGGCCCCGCTCCGCTCCTCCTCGACGTTCAGTGCTTCGGCTTCGGGGGCCGAGGGTACCTCGGGCTGAACCGAGGACGCCTCGGGCTGAGCCGAGGGTGCCTCGGGCTCGGGCGCGTCGTCGATCTTGACGGAGGGTTGATGCAGATCCCGGGAGAAGACGTCCGGGGGGACCGTCGTTCGCCCCGAGGCTATTTTAGCCAGCTCGTCCGCAGTCTCGTTGTAGCGCCGAGCGATGTGGTTAAGCTCGAGCCCGAAGAACTTGTCTTCCAGGCGCCGAACCTCATCGCAGTAGGCCTCCATCTTCGGGTCGCGGCAGTGGGAGTTCTTCATGACTTGGTCGATGACGAGCTGTGAGTGACCGCGGGCGTCGAGGCGTCTGACCCCTAGCTCGATGGCGATCCGCAACCCGTTGACCAGAGCTTCGTACTCGGCCACATTGTTGGACGTCGGGAAATGGAGGCGTAGCACGTAGCGTAGGTGCTTCCCGAGGGGCGAGATGAAGAGCAGGCCCGCGCCGGCTCCCTTCTTCATCAGCGACCCGTCGAAAAACATGGTCCAGAGCTCCGGTTGGATCGGAGCCGTCGGCAGTTGGGTGTCGACCCATTCGGCCACGAAGTCCGCCAACACCTGGGACTTGATGGCCTTCCGAGGGGCGAACGAGATTGTTTCGCCCATGATTTCCACCGCCCACTTTGCGATCCTGCCCGAGGCCTCTCGGCACTGGATGATCTCCCCCAGGGGGAAGGATGACACCACATTTACCGGATGAGACTCGAAGTAGTGTCGTAACTTCCGCCTCGTCAGGATCACATCGTACAGCAGCTTTTGAACCTGTGGGTAGCGGATCTTGGTCTCGGACATTACCTCGCTGACGAAGTAGACTGGCCTCTGAACGGGCAATGCATGCCCTTCTTCTCGCCTCTCGACTACAATCGCGGCGCTAACCACCTGAGTGGTAGCGGCGACGTAGACCAAGAGGGCTTCTCCATCAGCTGGGGGCACCAAGACAGGCGCATTTGTAAGGAGCGCCTTCAGGTTCCCGAGGGCTTCCTCGGCCTCAGGGGTCCAAGCGAAACACTTAGTCTTCCTTAAGAGGCGGTACAGAGGCAGACCTCTTTCGCCGAGGCGTGAGATGAAACGGCTCAGAGCCGCGAGACATCCCATGACCCTCTGTACGCCTTTTAAGTCCTTGATGGGTCCCATGATGGTGATGGCTGCGATCTTCTCCGGGTTGGCTTCGATGCCTCGCTCGGAGACGATGAACCCCAGGAGCATGCCCCGGGGCACCCCGAAGACACACTTCTCAGGATTGAGCTTGACTCCTTTCGCCTTGAGACATCGGAATGTCACTTCAAGGTCGGAGAGGAGGTCGGAAGCCTTCCTTGTCTTGACTACGATGTCATCGACGTAGGCCTCGACTGTGCGACCGATGTGTTCGCCGAACACATGGTTCATGCACCGCTGGTACGTCGCGCCCGCATTCCTCAAACCGAACGGCATGGTGACATAGCAGTACATGCCGAACGGCGTGATGAAAGAAGTCGCGAGCTGGTCGGACTCTTTCATCCGGATCTGGTGATACCCTGAGTAGGCATCGAGGAAGGACAGGGTTTCGCACCCAGCAGTGGAATCCACGATTTGATCGATGCGAGGCAGAGGGTAGGGAACCTTCGGACATGCTTTGTTGAGACCAGTGTAGTCTACACACATCCGCCATTTCCCCCCTTTCTTCCTCACAAGCACAGGGTTGGCAAGCCATTCGGGATGGAATACCTCTTTGATGAACCCTGCTGCCATTAGCTTGTGGATCTCCTCGCCTATCACTCTGCGCTTCTCTTCGTCGAATCGGCGCAGAGGCTGCCTGACGGGTCGGGCTCCGGCCCGAATATCCAGCGAGTGCTCGGCGACATCCCTCGGTATGCCGGGCATGTCCGAGGGACTCCACGCAAAGACATCGGCGTTTGCGCGGAGAAAGTCGACGAGCACTGCTTCCTATTTGGGGTCGAGCCCGGAACCAATCCGGATCTGCTTGGAGGTGTCACCGCTGGGGTCGAGAGGGACGGCCTTAACCGTCTCCGCTGGCTCGAAGTTGCCGGCATGACGCTTCACGTCTGGCACCTCTTTGGAGAGGTTCTCCAGGTCGGCGATGAGGGCCTCGGACTCGGCGAGGGCCTCGGCGTACTCCACGCACTCCACGTCGCATTCGAACGCGTGTTTGTACGTGGGACCGACGATGATGACCCCGTTGGGGCCCGACATCTTGAGCTTCAGGTAGGTGTAGTTGGGGACGACCATGAACTTCGTGTAGCATGGCCTCCCCAGTACCGCGTGGTAGGTTCCTCGGAACCCGACCACCTCGAACGTCAAAGTCTCTCTTCGGAAGTTGGAGGGCGTTCCGAAGCAGACGGGAAGGTCGAGTCGTCCGAGGGGCTGGACGCGCTTCCCAGGGATGATCCCGTGGAATGGCGCAGCGCCTGCCCGGACGGAGGACAGATCGACGCGCAGGAGCCTGAGGGTCTCGGCGTAGATGATGTTGAGGCAGCTGCCCCCATCCATCAGGACCTTGGTGAGCCTGACGTCGCCGATGACGGGGTCGACGACGAGCGGGTATTTCCCCGGGCTCGGCACGTGGTCGGGGTGGTCGGCCTGGTCGAAGGTGATGGGCTTGTCGGACCAGTCTAGGTAGACTGGCGCCGCCACCTTCACCGAGCAGACCTCCCGGCGCTCTTGCTTGCGATGCCGAGCCGAGGCATTCACAGTATGCCCACCGTAGATCATGAAGCAGTCGCGGACCTCGGGGTACTCTCCTGCTTGGTGATCTTCCCTCTTGTCGTCGTCACGGGCCCTGCCACCCTCTGCGGGCGGCCCGGCCCTGTGGAAGTGGCGCCGAAGCATGACGCACTCCTCGAGAGTGTGCTTGACGGGCCCGTGATGGTAGGGGTACGACTCCTTGAGCATCTTGTCGAAGAGGTTAGCACCTCCGGGGGCTTCCGAGGGTTCTTGTACTCGACGGCGGCGACAAGGTCCGCATCGGCGGCGTCGCGTTTCGATTGCGACTTCTTCTTGCCTTTCTTCTTGGCGCCGCGCGGAGTAGACGCCTCGGGAGCCTCTTCCGATGGGCGGCCCTGGGGCTGCTTGTCCTTTCGGAAGATAGCCTCGACCGCCTCCTGGCCAGAGGCGAACTTGGTGGCGATGTCCATCAGCTCGCTTGCCCTGGTGGGGGTCTTGCGACCCAGCTTACTCACTAGGTCGCGGCAGGTGGTGCCGGCGAGGAACGCGCCGATGACATCCGAGTCGGTGATGTTGGGCAGCTCGGTGCGCTGCTTCGAGAATCGCCGGATGTAGTCCCGGAGAGACTCTCCCGGCTGTTGCCGGTAGCTCCGGAGGTCCCAGGAATTCCCGGGGCGCACGTACGTGCCCTGGAAATTGCCGGCGAAGGCTTGGACCAAGTCGTCCTAGTTGGAGATCTGTCCCGGAGGCAGGTGCTCCAACCAGGCACGAGCAGTGTCGGAGAGGAACAGGGGAAGGTTGCGGATGATGAGGTTGTCGTTGTCCGTTCCACCCAGTTGGCAGGCCAGGCGGTAGTCCGCGAGCCACAGTTCCGGCCTCGTTTCCCCCGAGTACTTCGTGATAGTAGTCGGGGGTCGGAACCGGGTCGGGAACGGCGCCCGTCGGATGGCCCGACTGAAAGCCTGCGAACCGGGTGGTTCGGGCGAGGGACTCCGATCCTCCCCGCTGTCGTAGCGCCCCCCACGCCTGGGGTGGTAGCCTCGATGCACCCTTTCGTCGAGATGGGCCCGACGGTCGCGACGGTGGTGCTCGTTGCCGAGGTGGCCCGGGGCCGCAGGCGTGGTGTTGCGCGTGCGCCCGGTGTAGACCGAGGCTTCCCGCATGAATCGGGAAGTCGCGGCGTGAGGTTCCGAGGGATATCCCTGCCTTCGGGAGGCAGTGCTCTCGGCCCGTCGGGCCGCAGCGCCTTCCAGGAGATTCTTGAGCTCTCCCTGGATTCGCCGACCCTCGGTGGTTGATGGCTCCGGCATCGCGCGGAGGAGCATCGCTGCGGCTGCCAGGTTCTGACCGACCCCGCTGGATGCGGGCGGCGGCCTGACCCTGACATCGTTGGCGACGCGGTGCTGGAGACCCTGGGGCAGGTGACGTATTTCTCCGGCCGGGGGTTGGCCCGCCCATACCTGTCCGACGTCCCAGCGGATCGTCTCAAGCGCTCCTGTTCCCTCGTCGAGCCTGGCCTGCGCCCCGCGGACTTGCTCGAGCTGTGGGTCGTGACCCCCCGCTGGAACAGGGACCACAGCTAGCTCCCGCGGGATGTCGGCGCGAGGCACCGGCCTAGGAAAATCATCGTCCTCCGGCATGCCAAGATGGTCGCCTTCGGAGGGATCCCCTAGCTCGATGTGGAAACATTCGCGGCTTGGGCCGCAGTCCTCGTCGTCAAGGCTGCGGCTTCCGTCGGAACAGTCGGAGAGGCAGTAGTCACATGCGGTTATGAAGTCCCGCATGGCACTGGGGTTGCCAAGTCCAGAGAAATCCCAACAGATGCTGGGATCGTCATCTTCCTCGGACCCAGAGGGCCCGTAGGTCGAGACGTCCGTCAACCGGTCCCACGGCGATCGCATACGAAACCCCAGTGGGGTTGCACTCGCCTCAATGAGAGCGCCCGCCAAAGCGAGGTCGCTTGGCGGGTTGAGGCCGAGTCGAAAAGACGTAAGATGGGAATTAGTCGATACCTTTTGGTCGACGCGGAGCGACGTAGTCACATCGGGGACTGGCTGCACCGTCATCTCAGGTATGAGGGCGACGTCCTGCAAGCTCTCCGCGAGTGCGCCGGCGTCGTCCACTTGCTCGGGGTTGGCGTGTCGCGGGGGGACGGCGCTCGCCTTCGTCTCGAACGCGAGGTCGACGCCCGGCGTGCCCTCCGTCGGGGCGCTGGGGATGTCGATTCGCTCGACAGCCGACGAAGCGCGGCTTCCCGCTTGGCCTTGGTTGCCCCGCCTCCTCCTCCGTTGGCGGGGGAGAGGACGGGGCGAGCTCGAATGTTGTTCTTCCACCGCGCGGGGAAGATGTCGTCGGTTCCGCCGCTGGCGGGCGGGATGTCGGCCGCCATTGTCGTTCTCGTGCGGCGGTGGAAGGAGTATCATGTCGTAGCTGCCGTCGAAGGACATGAACTCAAGACTCCCGAAACGGAGCATCGTCCCGGGCCGGAGAGGTTGCTGGAGACTGCCCATCTGGAGCTTGACGGGAAGCTGTTCGTCAGCACGCAGCAGGCCCCTACCTGGCGCGCCAACTGTCGGCGTTTCGAGACCGGGGGGTCCCCGAGCCGACGAGTGAGTGTGCCGCGTGCCCCAGCCCAGATGGGTCGAGCGCGTGGGCGAGCGCGAAGGGGGGAGAAGCGAGGTGGCCGGAGACGGGCGTGAGAGAGGTGGAGATCCCGCGGCCTTCGTGTTCGTCCCGCGCCCAGGTCGGGTGCGCTTGCAGTAGGGGGTTACAAGCGTCCACGCGGGTGAGGGAAGCGAGCGGCCCCAAGAGAGCGCCTGTCCCGTCCTCGTCCCCGCGCGGCCAACCTTTTCTAAGAAGGCCCTGGTCCTTCCTTTTATAGGCGTAAGAAGAGGATCCAGGTGTACAATGGGGGTGTAGCAGAGTGCTACGTGTCTAGCGGAGGGAGAGCTAGCGCCCTAGGTACATGCCAATGTGGCAGCCTGTCGGGGACCATAATTAGGGGTACCCTCAAGACGCCTAATTCTCAGCTGGTAACTCCCATCAGCATAAAGCTGCAAAGGCCTGATGGGTACGATTAAGTCAGGGATCAGTCCACACGAGTGACTCGATCACGCTTCACCCGAGCCTAGCCTCGGCCAAGGGCAGCCGACCTCGAGAGACTTCCGTCTCGCCCGAGGCCCCCTTTTTATGGCGGACACATCACCGGCTCGCCCGAGGCCTTGGCTTCGCTCAGAAGCAACCTTGACTAAATCGCCACACCGACTGACCAAATTGCAGGGGCATTTAACGCAAAGGTGGCCTGACACCTTTATCCTGACACGCGCCCCCGGCAGAGCCGAAGTGACCGCCGTCACTCCACCGCTCCACTGGCCAGTCTGACAGAAGGACAGCGCCGCCTGCGCCACTCCGACTGCAGTGCCACTCGATAGAGTGAGTCTGACAGGCAGTCAGGCCTTGCCAAAGGCGCCACGGCGAACTCCGCTCCGCCCGACCCCAGGGCTCGGACTCGGGCTAAGACCCGGAAGACGGCGAACTCCGCTCCGCCCGACCCCAGGGCTCGGACTCGGGCTAAGACCCGGAAGACAGCGAACTCCGCTCCGCCCGACCCCAGGGCTCGGACTCGGGCTAAGACCCGGAAGACGGCGAACTCTGCTCCGCCCGACCCCAGGGCTCGGACTCGGGCTAAGACCCGGAAGACGGCGAACTCCGCTCCGCCCGACCCCAGGGCTCGGACTCGGGCTAAGACCCGGAAGACGGCGAACTCCGCTCCGCCCGACCCCAGGGCTCGGACTCGGGCTAAGACCCGGAAGACGGCGAACTCCGCTCCGCCCGACCCCAGGGCTCGGACTTGGGCTAAGACCCGGAAGACGGCCAAACTCCGCTCCGCCCGACCCCAGGGCTCGGACTCGGGCTAACACCCGGAAGACGACGAAACTCCGCTTCGCCCGACCCCAGGGCTCGGACTCCGCCCTGGCCTCGGCCGAACGACTTCCGCCTCGCCCGACCCCATGGCTCGGGCTCGGCCACGGCAACGGAAGACAGACTCAACCTCGGCTTCGGAGGAACCCCCACGTCGCCCTGCCTAGGGCACAGACCGCCACGTCAACAGGAAGCGCCATCATCATCCTACCCCGAATCGACTCGGGTCACGGAGAACAAGACCGGCGTCCCATCCGGCCAGCTCCGCCGGAGGGGCAATGATGGCGCTCCACAAGCTCTATGACGACGGCGGCCCCCAGCTCTCTTACGGAAGCAGGACGACGTCAGCAGGGACTCGACCGCTCCAACAGCTGTCCCTCCGCCAGGCTCCGCCGCACCTCCGACAGCCACGACATCACGCCAGCAGGGTGCCCAGATCTCTCCGGCTGCCACATTGGCATGTACCTAGGGCGCTAGCTCTCCCTCCGCTAGACACGTAGCACTCTGCTACACCCCCCATTGTACACCTGGATCCTCTCCTTACGACTATAAAAGGGAGGACCAGGGCCTTCTTAAAGGAGGTTGGCCGCGCGGGACCGAGGACGGGACAGGCGCTCTCTTGGGGCCGCTCGCTTCCCTCACCCACGTGGATGCTTGTAACCCCCCTACTGCAAGCGCACCTGACCTGGGCGCGGGACGAACACGAAGGCCGCGGGACTTCCACCTCTCTTACGCTCGACTCCGGCCACCTCGCCTCTCCCCCCTTCACGCTCGCCCACGCGCTCGACCCATCTGGGCTGGGGCACGCAGCACACTCACTCGTCGGCTTAGGGACCCCCCTGTCTCGAAACGCTGACTGTTGGCGCGCCAGGTAGGGGCCTGCTGCGTGCTGACGAACAGCTCCCCGTCAAGCTCCAGATGGGCAGTCTCCAGCAACCTCTCCGGCCCGGGACGGTGCTTCGTTTCGGGACTCTTGAGTTCATGTCCTTCGACGGTAGCTACGACATGATACTTCTTCCACCGCCGCGTGACTACGACAATGGCGGCCGACAACCCGCCCGCCGGCGGCGGAATCGACGACGCCTTCCCCGCGTGGTGGAAGGGCAACATTTGGGCTCGCTCCGTTCTCTCCCCCGCCAACGGAGGAGGAGGCGGGGCCGTCAAGGCCAGGTGGGAGGCCGCGCTTTGTCGGCCGTCGAGCGAATCGACGCCCCCGACGCCCCGACGGAAGGCACGCCGGACGTCGACCTCACGTTCAAGACGGAGGCAGGCGCCGTCCCCCCGCGGCACGCTGACCCCGAGCAAGAAGACGACGCCGGCGCGCTCGCGGAAAGCCTGCAGGACGTCGTCCTCGAACCAGAGATGACGGTGCAACCAGTCCCCGATGTGACTACGTCGCTCCTCGTCGACCAAAAGGTACCGACTAACTCCCATCTTGCGTCATTTCGACTCGGCCTCAACCCGCCAAACGACCTCGTTTTGGCGGGCGCTCTCATTGAGGCGAGTGCAACCCCACTGAGGTTCCGTATGCGGTCGCCTTGGGACCGACTGACGGACGTCTCGACCTACGGGCCCTCTGGGTCCGAGGAAGATGACGATCCCAGCATCGGTTGGGATTTCTCCGGACTTGGCAACCCCAGTGTCGTGCGGGACTTCATGACCGCATGTGACTACTGCCTATCCGACTGTTCTGATGGAAGCCGCAGCCTTGGCGACGAGAGCTGCGGCCCAAGCCGCGAATGTTTCCACATCGAGCTAGGGGATCCCTCCGAAGGCAACCATCTTGGCATGCCGGAGGACGGTGATCTCCCTAGGCCGGTGCCTCGCGCCGACATCCCACGGGAGCTAGCTGTGGTCCCCGCTCCGGCGGGGGGTTACGACCCACAACTCGAGCAAGTCCGCGAGGCGCAGGCCAGGCTCAACGAGGGAATAGGAGCGCTTGAGCCGATCCGTCGGGACGTCGGACAGGCATGGGTGGGCCAACCCCTGGCCGGAGAAATACGTCACCTGCCCCAAGGTCTCCAGCACCGCGTCACCAACGATGTCAGGATCAGGCCGCCGCCCGCATCCAGCGGGGTTGGTCAGAACCTGGCAACCGCAGCAATGCTCATCCGCGCGATGCCGGAGCCGTCAACCACCGAGGGTCGGCGAATCCAGGGAGAACTCAAGAATCTCCTGGAAGGCACCGCGGCCCGGCGGGCCGAGAGCACTGCCTCCCGAAGGCAAGGATATCCCTCGGAACCTCATGCCGCGACTTCCCGATTCATGCGGGAAGCCTCGGTCTACACCGGGCGCACGCGCAACACCGCGCCTGCGGCCCCGGGCCACCTCGGCAACAAGCACCATCGACGCGACCGTCGGGCTCACCTCGACGAAAGGGTGCGCCGAGGCTACCACCCCAGGCGTGGGGGGCGCTACGACAGCGGGGAGGATCGGAGTCCCTCGCCCGAACCACCCGGTCCGCAGGCCTTCAGTCGGGCCATCCGACGGGCGCCATTCCCGACCCGGTTCCGACCCCCGACTACTATCACGAAGTACTCGGGGGAAACGAGACCGGAACTGTGGCTCGCGGACTACCGCCTTGCCTGCCAACTGGGTGGAACGGACGACGACAACCTCATCATCCGTAACCTCCCCCTGTTCCTCTCCGACACTGCTCGCGCCTGGTTGGAGCACCTGCCTCCGGGGCAGATCTCCAACTGGGACGACTTGGTCCAAGCCTTCGCTGGCAATTTCCAGGGCACATACGTGCGCCCCGGGAATTCCTGGGACCTTCGAAGCTGCCGGCAACAGCCGGGGGAGTCGCTCCGGGACTACATCCGGCGATTCTCGAAGCAGCGCACCGAGCTGCCCAACATCACCGACTCGGATGTCATCGGCGCGTTCCTCGCCGGCACCACTTGCCGCGACCTGGTGAGCAAGCTGGGTCGCAAAACCCCCACCAGGGCGAGCGAGCTGATGGACATCGCCACCAAGTTCGCCTCTGGCCAGGAGGCGGTCGAGGCTATCTTCCGAAAGGACAAGCAGCCCCAGGGTCGCCCATCAGAAGAAGCTCCCGAGGCGTCTGCTCCGCGCGGCGCCAAGAAGAAAGGCAAGAAGAAGTCGCAATCGAAACTCGACGCCGCTGACGCGGACCTTGTCGCCGCCGCCGAGTATAAGAACCCTCGGAAGCCCCCCGGAGGTGCAAACCTCTTCGACAAGATGCTCAAGGAGCCGTGCCCCTACCATCAGGGGCCCGTCAAGCACACCCTCGAGGAGTGCGTTATGCTTCGGCGTCACTTCCACAGGGCCGGGCCACCCGCCGAGGGTGGCAGGGCCCGCGACGACGACAAGAACGAAGATCACCTAGCAGGAGAGTTCCCCGAGGTCCGCGACTGCTTCATGATCTATGGAGGGCATGCGGCGAATACCTCGGCTCGGCACCGCAAGCAAGAGCGCCGGGAGGTCTGCTCGGTGAAGGTGGCGGCGCCAGTCTACCTAGACTGGTCCGACAAGCCCATCACTTTCGACCAGGCCGACCACCCCGACCATGTGCCGAGCCCGGGGAAATACCCGCTCGTCGTCGACCCCGTTGTCGGCGATGTCAGGCTCACCAAGGTCCTGATGGATGGGGGCAGCTGCCTCAACATCATCTACGCCGAGACCATCAAGCTCCTGCGCGTCGATCAGTCCTCCGTCCGAGCAGGCGCTGCGCCCTTCCACGGGATCATCCCTGGGAAGCGCGTCCAGCCCCTCGGGCGACTCGACCTCCCCGTCTGCTTCGGGACACCCTCCAACTTCCGAAGGGAGACCCTGACGTTCGAAGTGGTCGGGTTCCGAGGAACCTACCACGCCGTGCTAGGGAGGCCATGCTACGCGAAGTTCATGGCCGTCCCCAACTACACCTACCTGAAGCTCAAGATGCCGGGCCCCAACGGGGTCATCACCGTCGGCCCCACGTACAAACACGCGTTCGAATGCGACGTGGAGTGCGTGGAGTACGCCGAGGCCCTCGCCGAGTCCGAGGCCCTCATCGCCGACCTGGAGAACCTCTCCAAGGAGGTGCCAAACGTGAAGCGCCATGCCGGCAACTTCGAGCCAGCGGAGACGGTCAAGGCCGTCCCTCTCGACCCCAGTGGCGACACCACCAAGCAGGTCCGGATCGGTTCCGAGCTCGACCCCAAATAGGAAGCAGTGCTCGTCGACTTTCTCCGCGCAAACGCCGACGTCTTTGCGTGGAGTCCCTCGGACATGCCCGGCATACCGAGGGATGTCGCCGAGCACTCGCTGGATATTCGGGCCGGGGCCCGACCCGTCAGGCAGCCTCTGCGCCGATTCGACGAGGAGAAGCGCAGAGTGATTGGCGAAGAGATCCACAAGCTAATGGCAGCAGGGTTCATCAAAGAGGTATTCCATCCCGAATGGCTTGCCAACCCTGTGCTTGTGAGGAAGAAAGGGGGGAAATGGTGGATGTGTGTAGACTACACTGGTCTCAACAAAGCATGTCCGAAGGTTCCCTACCCTCTACCTCGCATCGACCAAATCGTGGATTCCACCGCTGGGTGCGAAACCCTGTCCTTCCTCGATGCCTACTCAGGGTATCACCAGATCCGGATGAAAGAGTCCGACCAGCTCGCGACTTCTTTCATCACGCCGTTCGGCATGTACTGCTATGTCACCATGCCGTTCGGTTTGAGGAATGCGGGCGCGACGTACCAGCGGTGCATGAACCATGTGTTCGGCGAACACATCGGTCGCACAGTCGAGGCCTACGTCGATGACATCGTAGTCAAGACAAGGAAGGCTTCCGACCTCCTCTCCGACCTTGAAGTGACATTCCGGTGTCTCAAGGCGAAAGGAGTCAAGCTTAATCCTGAGAAGTGTGTCTTCGGGGTGCCCCGAGGCATGCTCCTAGGGTTCATCGTCTCCGAGCGAGGCATCGAAGCCAACCCGGAGAAGATCGCGGCCATCACCAGCATGGGACCCATCAAGGACTTAAAAGGGGTACAGAGGGTCATGGGGTGCCTCGCGGCCCTGAGCCGCTTCATCTCACGCCTCGGCGAAAGAGGTCTGCCTCTGTACCGCCTCTTAAGGAAGGCCGAGTGATTCGCTTGGACCCCTGAGGCCGAGGAAGCCCTCGGCAACCTAAAGGCGCTCCTTACAAAGGCGCCTGTCTTGGTGCCCCCGGCGGACGGAGAAGCCCTCTTGGTCTACGTCGCCGCGACCACTCAGGTGGTTAGCGCCGCGATTGTGGTCGAAAGGCAAGAGGAAGGGCATGCATTGCCCGTTCAGAGGCCGGTCTACTTCATCAGCGAAGTGCTGTCCGAGACTAAGATCCGCAACCCACAAGTTCAAAAGCTGCTGTATGCTGTGATCCTGACAAGGCGGAAGCTGCGACACTACTTCGAGTCTCATCCGGTAACTGTGGTGTCATCCTTCCCCCTAGGGGAGATCATCCAGTGCCGAGAGGCCTCGGGCAGGATCGCAAAGTGGGCGGTGGAAATCATGGGCGAAACGGTCTCGTTCGCCCCTCGGAAGGCCATCAAGTCCCAGGTGTTGGCGGATTTCGTGGCCGAATGGGTCGACACCCAGCTGCCAACGACTCCGATCCAACCGGAGCTCTGGACCATGTTTTCGACGGGTCGCTGATGAAGACGGGGGCCGGCGCGGGCCTGCTCTTCATCTCGCCCCTCGGAAAGCACTTGCGCTACGTGCTGCGCCTCCATTTCCCGGCGTCCAACAATGTGGCCGAGTACGAAGCTCTGGTCAACGGATTGCGGATCGCCATCGAGCTAGGGGTCAGACACCTCGACGCCCGCGGTGATTCGCAGCTCGTCATCAACCAAGTCATGAAGAACTCCCACTGCCGCGACCCGAAGATGGAGGCCTACTGTGACGAGGTTCGGCGCCTGGAAGACAAGTTCTTCGGGCTCGAGATCAACCACATCGCTCGGCGCTACAACGAAACCGCAGACGAGCTGGCTAAGATAGCCTCGGGGCGAACGACAGTCCCCCCGGACGTCTTCTCCCGGGATCTGCATCAACCCTCCGTCAAGCTCGACGACGCGCCCGAGCCCGAGGTACCCTCGGCTCAGCCCGAGGTACCCTCGGCACAGCCCGAGGCACCCTCGGCCTCCGAGGGCGAGGCACTGAACGTCGAGGAAGGGCAGAGCGGGGCCACGCCAGATCAAGATTGGCAGGCCCCGTACCTGCAATATCTCCGTCGAGGAGAGCTACCCCTCGACCAAGTCGAGGCTCGGCGGATAGCGCGACGCGCCAAGTCATTCGTCTTGCTGGGCGACGAAGAGGAGCTCTACCATCGCAGCCCCTCGGGCATCCTCCAGCGATGCATCTCCATCGCCGAAGGTCGGGAACTGCTGCAAGAAATACACTCGGGGGCTTGCGGCCACCACGCAGCGCCCCGAGCCCTTGTCGGAAATGCTTTCCGGCAAGGCTTCTACTGGCCAACGGCGGTGGCTGACGCCACTAGAATTGTCCGCACCTGCGAAGGGTGCCAATTCTATGCGAAGCGGACACACCTGCCCGCTCAGGCTCTGCAGACAATACCCATCACCTGGCCCTTCGCTGTATGGGGTCTGGACCTCGTCGGTCCCTTGCAGAAGGCGCCCGGGGGCTACACGCACCTGCTGGTCGCCATCGACAAATTCTCCAAGTGGATCGAGGTCCGACCTCTGAACAGCATCAGGTCCGAGCAGGCGGTGGCGTTCTTCACCAACATCATCCATCGCTTCGGGGTCCCGAACTCCATCATCACCGACAACGGCACCCAGTTCACCGGCAAAAAATTCTTGGATTTTTGCGAGGATCACCATATCCGGGTGGACTGGGCCGCCGTGGCTCATCCCATGTCGAATGGGCAAGTAGAGCGTGCCAACGGCATGATTCTACAAGGGCTCAAGCCTCGGATCTACAACGACCTCAACAAGTTCGGCAAGCGATGGATGAAGGAACTCCCCTCGGTGGTCTGGAGCCTAAGGACGACGCCGAGTTGTGCCACGGGTTTCACGCCGTTTTTCCTGGTCTACGGGGCTGAAGCTATCTTGCCCACTGACCTGGAATACGGCTCCCCGAGGGCGAGGGCCTACACCGAACAAAGCAACCAAGCTAGCCGAGAGGAATCGCTGGACCAGCTGGAGGAAGCTCGGGACAGGGCCTTACTACACTCGGCGCGGTACCAACAGTCCCTGCGACGCTACCACGCCCGAGGGGTCCGGTCCCGAGAACTCCAGGTGGGCGACCTGGTGCTTCGGCTGCGGCAAGACGCCCGAGGGAGGCACAAGCTCACGCCCCCCTGGGAAGGGCCATTCGTCATCGCCAAAGTTCTGAAGCCCGGAACATACAAGCTGGCCAACAATTAAGGCGAGATCTACGGCAACGCTTGGAACATCAAACAGCTACGTCGCTTCTACCCTTAAGATGTTTTCAAGTTGTTCATATACCTCGCACCTACGCAAAGTTTAGTCGTCAAGGAAGGGTCGGCCTAGCCTCGGCAAAGCCCGACCCTCCCTCGGGGGCTAAAAGGGGGGAGACCCCCTCTGCGTCGAATTTTTCCTCGAAAAAGGATCTCTTTTTAGCAGGATTTCTTTCGTGCTTCTTGACTACTTCGGAAAGCGGATCCTGGAAACGACGGAGTACACGTAAGCAGCCAAGGCTGACCGAGCCGAGGGACTCCTACGCCTCCGGGATACGGATACCTCACCCATCACCTTCTGCGATAAGTAACTTGCGCTCGGATAAAGCGACTCCGTGGACCGAACAAGTTTTCACGTTCGGAAGCTCTCCTGCCAAAGCAGTCCTTCAAGCTTTCTCGACTAAGTCGGGACAGGGCCTCATGGACGGGTGAAAGTACGCGTAAGCGGCAAGGCCGACCGAGCCGAGGGATTCCCACGCCTCTGGGATACGGATACCTCACTCGTCCCTTCCGCGAAAAGCAACTCTCGCTCACACAAACATCCCTGTTACCGACAGAGTCCAGATGCTCGAAACAAGAGGAAAAAAGACGCAGCTTCGCAAGCGCGGCGAGGGTGTGTTTTTCTGGCCTCGGCGGCCGTAGAAAGCACACGCTACAAGATGATCCGATCCTGCAGGCTCGGGTCTTCACGCTGAAGGGAGCCGTAGCACCCTCGGCATCGACGACGTCTTCAGCAAAGTCCGACCCAGCCTCGGGCGGCGACGCGGTCCAGGGACTCCTCCGGGAATCCGGCCCGAGCAGGCGGCTCAACCGGTTACCCCTGGGGCCTCGGTCAACCGGCTTCCAAGGGCGCCAGCCCGACCCGAGGCCTCGACTGATCGACTTTGGCGTCGGCTCCGCTGACGGACAACACGGCTAGGCTCCGGCCAACCAGGTTCCCATTCTCGAGCCAACTCCGCCTCTGTTCATACTGATATCGCTACCCCTGGCCTCGGTCCACCGAAGGGCGGCCAAGGGGTCTCTTTAACTAAGCTAGAGGAGCCCCAGACAACAAGGCCGAACGGGCCGAGGGATTCCTACGCCTCCGGGATACGGATACCTCACCTGTCACCTTGACACGGGGCGACTCATGCTTGGTAAAGCGGTTCAGATAATCAACAGGCGAGACTTAGTGCTCGAAAATGAGGAAAAAACACGGCTCCGTGCCGAAATTACATACATGTTCAGGCCCCGACAGCCGCAATGAACAAGAAACACTGGCATTCGAGATGCCATTACCAACGGAACTCCGGTTCCCACCTCCGCAGGTATGAACAACCCCCCTCCAAGGGGGAAGGCCTGCGGAGCAACGGAAGGCCGACGAACGGCGCGCCGTCACCTGCTCCGGCAGCGGCAACAACGACGACTTCTGCTCCGAGGGGCCGAACAGCGGCAGCACTGACCTCAGGGTCGATGCCGCTGCCAGGAGGCCCCCGCCCATGCCAAAACTTGTGAGGCAAGGACGGGCAGAAGGCCGAGAAGTTGGAGGTCAGCCCGTGGCCGGTCCCGGCCGCCGCGCCGGCGGAAGAACCTCTTCCAGCTGCCGTGGCGGACGCCGGCGCCGCGAGCGGCCCCGAAACCACTCGCGGCTGAAGACCGGGCACGCTGCAGCTGCCGGGCGCCACGGGCAATACCCGCTTCTCCCCCCATCACTGAGTGAAGGAGCGGGCCACCGCCCACGCAGGGGCCGACCCCAACTCGGCACTCTCCCCTCCCCAGCCTTGGTGATGAAAATCCTTGAGGCTGAGGGAGGGGCGGAGGCCGCAGCCCGGCTCGCTTTCCCCCACCATCAAGCCGGAGGTCGCCATCTCGGGTGACCGCCGGTGAAGGGGTGCGACCGGGCTGCGTGATGAAAATCCTTGAAGCCGAACGATGGCTGAGAGGTACCAACTCCCATGGAGTTGCGTTCCTCCAACGAGGAGGCGGAAAGGCGGCGGATACCCCCCATCCGGGGGCTTGGAAGATGGGAAGACACGACGCTTATGGGAGGAAGAAGACATGGTTGCCTTCCGAAAGGAGTCTCCCTCCTTTTAAAGGCAACTCTCCCTACGTGCGCCCCCAGGCGCCGCGGGCTGAGTCTTCTCCAACACGCTCCAAGGCCCTCCCCTGCGACTCGGGGGCTGGGTCCCGCATGTCATGCAAGCCGGCTCAGGGCAGAAGAAGCCAAACCGCCGCGCGTGGTGCGCACGACCGTCCAGCGGTTACAAGCGACCCCCCATTTTCGCCCAGACCAACGGGCAGAAGGGGCGGGCAGCCATGCAGGCGGCATGCAACCGCGCCAGATGGACGCGCTTCTCCGACTTCTGACACGCCAGCTTGGGAACCCAGGCCCACGCGTCGAGCAACCGGCGCGCCGGTTGCTGCATGCAAGCAACCGCACCGCCACTTGTGCCACCATCGCGCCTCTTCGGTTGCGGAGCCTATGCCGCGACTCGAGGCGACCCAACAGCGCCAGCCTGGCGCGTCTGTCAAAGCGACCGAAAGTGGGCCGACAGTAATAGCGGTGGCAGGCGGGCGGGCGCAGCGGTCACGTCGTCAACCAGGCTCACGTCCCATCCTGGGACAACAAGAGAGCCTCCTCTCACGGCGTGGAGACGGTGCACCCGTGACCCGTTCCTCGAACGGATCGCACGCGCGCAACGGCCGCCCCGCCAACCACTCGCCCCGTCGCATTAACTCCGCGGCGGGACACGCGGCGCCTCTGGCAGGGGGAGCGCGCGACGCTTCACCTTCGCCGTAATAACCGCGTCAGAAAAGGTACGCCACGTCATTCGATTTCGTATCCTTTTCCGTTTTCCTCTTTCTCTATCTCTTGCAATAGGGACCGGGAAAGGGGGATACCCCGAAAGGGATCCTTCTCCGCGAAGGAACCGGGCTCCGAGCCCCCCACTACTGATCAGGGGTTCGAAGGCTGGCCCTCCGAAGGGTTCAACAGTCGCCTCAGATCGCGTGGGCCCGACACCCACTACTGGTCAGGGGTTCGAAGGCCAGCCCCCCGAAGGGTTCCATGGCTGCCTCAGGCTACTCGGGCTCCGCGCCCATTACTGATCAGGGGTTCGAAGGCTGGCCCCCGAAGGGTTCACAGTCGCCTCAGACACCGAGCGAGGGATGACCAGGGGTACGTTCGATACATAACCGAGGCTCGGGCTGCGCTCCCGAGGTACCCTAGGACATTTCCGAGACCAGCGGGAACGATCTTGTAACGGAATCCCATCGGAGGGAGGCATCGAGCCCTCGGACCCCGTCGCCAGGGGACCGGGTCTGGCAAATCACCCGCAGGTACTTTTGGGCGTGCCTCTGGGCCCCTAGCCGACCCCCAACGAACGGGGCACGGACGTCCACTCGGATTACCCGCTTGCAGCTCACCGGAGACACCATGTTCGGTGCCCATCGAGGGTAACATGGCGCACTCCCCCCCTCCTCCTTGCGGAAAGGCGACGTAGGGGCGTATGTAAAAAGTCGAGTCTGTCCCTGATCGTCCTCTCGCCCTGTGCAGAGGCTCGGGGGCTGCTCTCACAAAAACCGGCTCCGGCCAAATCGTTGACAGCATCAACATACCAGCCCGAGAGCTTGGGCCCCGACCGTGCACCCGGGCTACAGCCAGTTCGCATGAGGGAACGACCAGACCAGCCGAAGCGTTACGCGAGGTATTAAGACCTCGAAGGAGTGTAACCACTCCTCCGAGGCCTCGAGGGCTACACCCGGCGGGTGCGCTCGCGCGCACCCGCCGGAACGAAATGCAACCGAGAAAGGCTGGTCCCCTTGCAAAAAAGTGCGACAAAAGCCTCCAAGCGAGTGCTAACACTCCCTTCGAGGCTCGGGGGCTACTGTCGGGGACCATAATTAGGGGTACCCTCAAGACGCCTAATTCTCAGCTGGTAACCCCCATCAGCATAAAGCTGCAAAGGCCTGATGGGTACGATTAAGTCAGGGATCAGTCCACACGAGTGACTCGATCACGCTTCACCCGAGCCTAGCCTCGGCCAAGGACAGCCGACCTCGAGAGACTTCCGTCTCGCCCGAGGCCCCCTTTTTATGGCGGACACATCACCGGCTCGCCCGAGGCCTTGGCTTCGCTCAGAAGCAACCTTGACTAAATCGCCACACCGACTGACCAAATTGCAGGGGCATTTAACGCAAAGGTGGCCTGACACCTTTATCCTGACACGCCCCCGGCAGAGCCGAAGTGACCGCCGTCACTCCACCGCTCCACTGGCCAGTCTGACAGAAGGACAGCGCCGCCTGCGCCACTCCGACTGCAGTGCCACTCGACAGAGTGAGTCTGACAGGCAGTCAGGCCTTGCCAAAGGCGCCACGGCGAACTCCGCTCCGCCCGACCCCAGGGCTCGGACTCGGGCTAAGACCCGGAAGACGGCGAACTCCGCTCCGCCCGACCCCAGGGCTCGGACTCGGGCTAAGACCCGGAAGACGGCGAACTCCGCTCCGCCCGACCCCAGGGCTCGGACTCGGGCTAAGACCCGGAAGACGACGAACTCCGCTCCGCCCGACCCCAGGGCTCGGACTCGGGCAAAGACCCGGAAGACGGCGAACTCCGCTCCGCCCGACCCCAGGGCTCGGACTCGGGCTAAGACCCGGAAGACGGCGAACTCCGCTCCGCCCGACCCCAGGGCTCGGACTCGGGCTAACACCCGGAAGACGACGAAACTCCGCTTCGCCCGACCCCAGGGCTCGGACTCCGCCCTGGCCTCGGCCGAACGACTTCCGCCTCGCCCGACCCCATGGCTCGGGCTCGGCCACGGCAACGGAAGACAGACTCAACCTCGGCTTCGGAGGAACCCCCACGTCGCCCTGCCTAGGGCACAGACCGCCACGTCAACAGGAAGCGCCATCATCATCCTACCCCGAATCGACTCGGGTCATGGAGAACAAGACCGGCGTCCCATCCGGCCAGCTCCGCCGGAGGGGCAATGATGGCGCTCCACAAGCTCTATGACGACGGCGGCCCCTAGCTCTCTTACGGAAGCAGGACGACGTCTGCAGGGACTCGACCGCTCCAACAGCTGTCCCTCCGCCAGGCTCCGCCGCACCTCCGACAGCCACGACATCACGCCAGCAGGGTGCCCAGATCTCTCCGGCTGCCACATTGGCATGTACCTAGGGCGCTAGCTCTCCCTCCGCTAGACACGTAGCACTCTGCTACACCCCCTATTGTACACCTGGATCCTCTCCTTACGACTATAAAAGGGAGGACCAGGGCCTTCTTAGAGGAGGTTGGCCGCGCGGGACCGAGGACGGGACAGGCGCTCTCTTGGGGCCGCTCGCTTCCCTCACCCGCGTGGACGCTTGTAACCCCCCTACTGCAAGCGCACCTGACCTGGGCGCGGGACGAACACGAAGGCCGCGGGACTTCCACCTCTCTTACGCTCGACTCCGGCCACCTCGCCTCTCCCCCCTTCGCGCTCGCCCACGCGCTCGACCCATCTGGGCTGGGGCACGCAGCACACTCACTCGTCGGCTTAGGGACCCCCCTGTCTCGAAACACCGACACAGCCGGAGAGATCTTGGCACCCTGCTGGCGTGATGTCGTGGCTGTCGGAGGAGCAACAGAGCCTGGCGGAGGGACAGCTGTCGGAGCGGTCGAGTCCTTGCTGACGTCCACCTGCTTCCGTAAGAGAGCTGAGAGCCGTCGTCGTCACAGAGCTTGTGGGGCGCCATCATTGCCCATCTGGCAGAGCTAGCCAGATGGGACATCGGTCTTGTTCTTCGTGACCCGAGTCGGCTCGGGGTAGGATGATGATGGCGCTTCCCGTTGGCGTGGCGGACCTGCGCCCTAGGTCGGGCGACGTGGGGGCTCCTCCGAAGCCGAGGTCGAGTCTGTCTTCCGTGGCCGAGGCCGAGCCCGAGCCCCCGGGTCGGGCGAGGCGGAGATCGTTCGGCAGAGGCCAGGGCGGAGTCCGAGCCCTGGGGGTCGGGCGAGGCGGAGTTCGTCATCTTCTGGGGCTAAGCCCGAGTCCGTGCCCTGGGGTCGGGCGGAGCGGAGTTCGCCGTCTTCCGGTTCTTAGCCCGAGTCCGAGCCCTGGGGTCGGGCGGAGCGGAGTTCGCCGTCTTCCGGGTCTTAGCCCGAGTCCGAGCCCTGGGGTCGGGCGGAGCGGAGTTCGCCGTCTTCCAGGTCTTAGCCCGAGTCCGAGCCCTGGGGTCGGGCGGAGCGGAGTTCGCCGTCTTCCGGGTCTTAGCCCGAGTCCGAGCCCTAGGGCCGGGCGGAGCGGAGTTCGCCGTCTTCCGGGTCTTAGTCCGAGTCCGAGCCCTGGGGTCGGGCGGAGCGGAGTTTCCTATGGCGCCTTCGGCAAGGCCTGACTGCCTGTCAGACTCACTCTGTCGAGTGGCACTGCAGTCGGAGTGGCGCAGGCGGCGCTGTTCTTCTGTCAGACCGGTCAGTGGAGCGACGGAGTGACGGCGGTCACTTCGGCTCTGCTGGGGGGGGCACGTCAGGATAAAGGTGTCAGGCCACCTTTGCGTTAAATGCTCCTGCAACTCGGTCAGTCGGTGCGGCGATTTAGTCAGGGTTGCTTCTTAGCGAAGCCAAGGCCTCGGGCGAGCCGGAGATGTGTCCGCCGTTAAAGGGGGGCCTCGGGCGAGACGGAAGTCCCTCGAGGTCGGCTGCCCTTGGCCGAGGCTAGGCTCGGGCGAAGCGTGATCGAGTCACTCGTGTGGACTGATCCCTGACTTAATCGCACCCATCAGGCCTTTGCAGCTTTATGCTGATGGGGGTTACCAGCTGAGAATTAGGCGTCTTGAGGGTACCCCTAATTATGGTCCCCGACAAATTTGCTTTCTGTTTCCCAATTATGTCAAATGGGCTACAACTGTCTATTCACTAATATAGGTGTCACTGTCTTTAGAAGAAGTGATGATTCAATAGCATTTAAGGGACTGTTAGAGGGTCAGCTATACTTGGTAGATTTTGATAGAGCTGAACTCGACACTTGCTTAATTGCTAAGACTAACATGGGTTGGCTCTGGCACCGCCGACTAGCTCATGTTGGGATGAAGAATCTTCATAAACTTCTAAAGGGAGAACACATTTTAGGACTAACAAATGTTCATTTTGAGAAAGACAGGATTTGTAGCGCATGCCAAGCAGGAAAGCAAGTTGGCACCCATCATCCGCATAAGAACATAATGACGACCGACAGGCCATTGGAGCTCCTACACATGGATCTATTCGGCCCGATCGCTTACATAAGCATCGACGGGAGTAAGTACTGTCTAGTTATTGTGGATGATTATTCTCGCTTCACTTGGGTATTCTTTTTACAGGAAAAATCTCAAACCCAAGAGACCTTAAAGGGATTCTTGAGACGGGCTCAAAACGAGTTCGGCTTAAGGATCAAGAAAATTAGAAGCGACAACGGGACGGAGTTCAAGAACTCTCAAATTGAAGGCTTCCTTGAGGAGGAGGGCATCAAGCATGAGTTCTCTTCTCCCTACACCCCTCAACAAAATGGTGTAGTGGAGAGGAAGAATCGAACTCTATTGGACATGGCTAGAACCATGCTTGATGAGTACAAGACTTCGGATCGGTTTTGGGCGGAGGCGGTCAACACCGCTTGCTACGCCATCAACCGGTTGTATCTACACCGAATCCTCAAGAAGACATCCTATGAACTCCTAACTGGTAAAAAGCCCAACATTTCATATTTTAGAGTCTTTGGTAGCAAATGTTTTATTCTTGTTAAAAGAGGTAGAAAATCTAAATTTGCTCCTAAGACTGTAGAAGGCTTTTTACTAGGACATGATTCAAACACAAGGGCATATAGAGTCTTTAACAAGTCCACTGGACAAGTTGAAGTTTCTTGTGACGTTGTGTTTGATGAAACTAACGGCTCTCAAGTAGAGCAAGTTGATCTTGATGAGATAGGTGATGAAGAGGCTCCGTGCATAGCGCTAAGGAACATGTCCATTGGGGATGTGTGTCCTAAGGAATCCGAAGAGCCTCCAAGAACACAAGATCAACCTTCCTCCTCCACGCAAGCATCTCCACCAACTCAAAATAAGGATGGAGCTCAAGTTGATGAAGTAGAAGATCAAGCAAATGAGCCACCTCAAGATAATGGCCATGATCAAGGGGGAGATGCAAATGATCAAGAAAAGGAGGATGAGCAAGAACCAAGACCGCCACACCCAAGAGTCCACCAAGCAATCCAACGAGATCACCCCGTCGACACCATCCTCGGCGACATTCATAAGGGGGTAACTACTAGATCTCGTGTTACACATTTTTGTGAGCATTACTCTTTTGTTTCCTCTATTGAGCCACACAGGGTAGAGGAAGCACTCCAAGATTCGGATTGGGTGGTGGCGATGCAAGAGGAGCTCAACAACTTCACTAGGAATGAGGTATGGCATCTAGTTCCACGTCCTAACCAAAATGTTGTAGGAACCAAATGGGTCTTCCGCAACAAGCAAGATGAGCATGGTGTGGTGACAAGGAACAAAGCTCGACTTGTGGCCAAAGGATACTCCCAAGTCGAAGGTTTGGATTTCGGTGAAACCTATGCACCCGTAGCTAGGCTTGAGTCAATTCGAATATTATTAGCCTATGCTACTTACCATGGCTTTAAGCTTTATCAAATGGACGTGAAAAGTGCCTTCCTCAATGGACCAATCAAAGAAGAGGTCTATGTTGAGCAACCTCCCGGCTTTGAAGACAGTGAGTATCCTAACCATGTCTATAAGCTCTCTAAGGCGCTTTATGGGCTCAAGCAAGCCCAAAGAGCATGGTATGAATGCCTTAGAGATTTTCTTATTGCAAATGGATTCAAAGTCGGAAAAGCCGATCCTACACTCTTTACTAAAACTCTTGAAAATGACTTGTTTGTATGCCAAATTTATGTTGATGATATTATATTTGGGTCTACTAACGAGTCTACATGTGAAGAGTTTAGTAGGATCATGACACAGAAGTTCGAGATGTCTATGATGGGGGAGTTGAAGTATTTTCTAGGATTTCAAGTGAAGCAACTCCAAGAAGGCACCTTCATCAGCCAAACAAAGTACACTCAAGACATTCTAAACAAGTTTGGGATGAAGGATGCCAAACCCATCAAAACACGCATGGGAACTAATGGGCATCTCGACCTCGACACGGGAGGTAAGTCCGTGGATCAAAAGGTATACCGGTCAATGATAGGCTCTTTGCTATATTTATGTGCATCTCGACCGGATATTATGCTTTCCGTATGCATGTGTGCAAGATTCCAAGCCGACCCTAAGGAAGCTCACCTTACGGCCGTGAAACGAATCTTGAGATATTTGGCTTATACTCCTAAGTTTGGGCTTTGGTATCCTAGGGGATCCACATTTGATTTAATTGGTTATTCCGATGCCGACTGGGCGGGGTGCAAAATCAATAGGAAGAGCACATCGGGGACTTGCCAGTTCTTGGGAAGATCCTTTGCTATGCAATTGGTTATTCGGTCGCTCTTTCTACCGCCGAAGCCGAGTACATTGCCGCAGGCCATTGTTGCACGCAATTGCTTTGGATGAGGCAAACCCTGCGGGACTACGGTTACAAATTAACCAAAGTCCCTTTGCTATGTGATAATGAGAGTGCAATCAAAATGGCTGATAATCCCGTCGAGCATAGCCGCACTAAACACATAGCCATTCGGTATCATTTTCTTAGGGATCACCAACAAAAGGGAGATATCGAGATTTCTTACATTAATACTAAAGATCAATTAGCCGATATCTTTACCAAGCCACTTGATGAACAAACTTTTAACAAACTTAGGCATGAGCTAAATATTCTTGACTCTAGGAACTTCTTTTGTTAAATTGCACACATAGCTATTATATATACCTTTGATCATGTCTCTTTCATATGCTATGACTAATGTGTTTTTCAAGTCTATTTCAAACCAAGTCATAGGTGTATTGAAAGGGAATTGGAGTCTTCGGCGAAGACAAAGGCTTCCACTCCGTAACTCATCCTTCGTCGTCGCTCCAAGCCACTCTCCATCTTTGAGGGAGAGAGCAAAAGGACTTCATCTTTGGTACAATCCTAACTCATTTATTTATGACCAAAGGGGAAGATAGCACTTCGAAGGCTCTAATGATTCCGTTTTTGGCGATTCATGCCAAAGGGGGAGAGAGTAAGAGCCCAAAGCAAAAGGACCGCACCACCACCAATTTCAAAAAAACTTCGTGTTTTCAAAGAATTTTATCAATTGGTATCCTATTGTGTTCAAAAGGGGGAGAAAGTGGTATTTCAAAAATGACATATCAAAACCCTCTTGAACACTAAGAGGAGGATCTCATTTAGGGGGAGTTTTGTTTAGTCAAAGGAAAAGCATTTGAAACAGGGGGAGAAAATTTCAAATCTTGAAAATGCTTCTCAAAATCTTATTCATTTACCTTTGACTATTTGCAAAAGAACTTTGAAAAAGATTTACAAAAGACTTTGCAAAAACAAAACATGTGGTGCAAGCATGGTCCAAAATGTTATATAAGAAAGAAACAATCCATGCATATCTTGTAAGTATTTATATTGGCTCAATTCCAAGCAACCTTTGCACTTACATTATGCAAACTAGTTCAATTATGCACTTCCATATTTGCTTTGGTTTGTGTTGGCATCAATCACCAAAAAGGGGGAGATTGAAAGGGAATTAGGCTTACACCTAGTTCCTAAATAATTTTGGTGGTTGAATTGCCCAACACAAACAATTGGACTAACTAGTTTGCCCAAGTGTATAGATTATACAGGTGTAAAAAGTTCACATTTAGCCAATAAAAAGACCAAGTTTTGGATTCAACAAAGGAGCAAAGAGGCAACCGAAGGCCCTCTGGTCTGGGAGCACCGGACAGTGTCCGGTGCACCAGAGGACTCCTACGCAAACTCACTACCTTCGGGAATTTCCAGAGGCACTCACGCTATAATTCACCGGACTGTCCGGTGTACACCGGACAGTGTCCGGTGTGCCAAGGAGGAGCGGCCTCAGGAACTCGCCAGCTTCGGGAAACTCCAACGGCTAGTCCGCTATAATTCACCGGACATGTCCGGTGTGCACCGGACTGTCCGGTGCAACTCCGGAGCAACGGCTATTCGGCGCCAACGGCTACCTGCGACGCAATTAATGCGCGCTCTGCGCGCGCAGAAGTCAGGCGTGCCCATACTGGCACACCGGACAAGGAACAGTGCATGTCCGGTGTGCACCGGACACCCAGGCGGGCCCACAAGTCAGGAGCTCCAACGGTCAGAATCCAACGGCAGTGATGACGTGGTGGGGGCACCGGACATGTCCGGTGTGCACCGGACTGTCCGGTGCACCATCGAACAGACAGCCTCCCAACGGCCACTTTTGGTGGTTGGGGCTATAAATACCCCAACCACCCCACCATTCATTGCATCCAAGTTTTCCACTTCTCAACCACTTACAAGAGCTAGGCATTCAATTCTAGACACACCAAAAGAGATCAAATCCTCTCCCAACTCCATAAAAGCATTAGTGACTAGTGAGAGAGATTTGCCGTGTTCTTTTGAGCTCTTGCGCTTGGATTGCTTCTTTTCTTTCTCACTTGTTCTTGTGATCAAAACTCCATTGTAATCAAGGCAAGAGGCACCAATTGTGTGGTGGCCCTTGCGGGGAAGTTTTGTTCCTGGCTTTGATTTGAGAAGAGAAGCTCACTCGGTCCGAGGGACCGTTTGAGAGAGGGAAGGGTTGAAAAAGACCCGGCCTTTGTGGCCTCCTCAACGGGGAGTAGGTTTGCGAGAACCGAACCTCGGTAAAACAAATCCGCGTGTCACACTCTTCATTTGCTTACGATTTGTTTTGCACCCTCTCTCGCGGACTCGTTTATATTTCTAACGCTAACCCGACTTGTAGTTGTGTTTATATTTGTAAATTTCAGTTTTGCCCTATTCACCCCCCCTCTAGGCGACTTTCAGGAGTTCGTCGTCCTTCGGGGCTGAGCCCGAGTCCGAGCCCTAGGGTCGGGCGAAGCGGGGTTCGTCGTCTTCCGGAGCTGAGCCCGAGTCCGAGCCCTGGGGTCGGGCGAAGCGGAGTTCGTCGTCTTCCGGGGCTGAGCCCGAGTCCGAGCCCTGGGGTCGGGCAAAGCGGAGTTCGTCGTCTTCTGGGGCTGAGCCCGAGTCCGAGCCCTGGGGTCGGGCGAAGCGGAGTTTCTTATGGCACCTGGGGCCGGACTTGGCTGCTGTCAGCCTCACTCTGTCGAGTGGCACATCAGTCAGAGCGGCGCAGGCGGCGCTGTCCCCTTGTCAGGCCGGTCAGTGGAGCGGCGAAGTGACTACGGTCACTTCGGCTCTGTCAACTGGAGGGCACGCGTCAGGATAAAGGTGTCAGGTCACCTTTGCATTAAATGCCCCTGCGATTTGGTCGGTTGGTGTGGCGATTTGGCCAAGGTTGCTTCTTGGTGAAGACTGGGCCTCGGGTGAGCCGAAGGTGTGTCCGTTGCTGGAGGGGGTCCTCGGGCGAGACGTAGATCCTCCGGGGTCGGCTGCCCTTGCCCGAGGCTGGGCTCGGTCGAGGCGTGATCGCGTCCCTCGAATGGACCGATTCCTAACTAAGCCGCACCCATCAGGCCTTTGCAGCTTTGTGCTGATGGGGGTTACCAGCTGAGATTTAGGAGTCTTGAGGGTACCCCTAATTATGGTCCTCGACAGTAGCCCCCGAGCCTCGAAGGGAGTGTTAATACTCGCTTGGAGGCTTTTGTCGCACTTTTTTGCAAGGGGACCAGCCTTTCTCGGTTGCGTCTTGTTCCGGTGGGTGCGCGCGAGCGCACCCGCCGGGTGTAGCCCCCGAGGCCTCGGAAGAGTGGTTTGACTCCTTCGAGGTCTTAATGCATTTCGTAATGTTTCGGCCGGTCTGGTCGTTCCCTCATGCGAGCTGGCCGTAGCCCGGGTGCACGTTCGGGTCCCAAGTTCTCGGGCTGGTATGTTGACGCTGTCAACGGTTTGGCCGGAGCCGGGTTTGCGAGAGCAGCCCCCGAGCCTCTGCACAGGGCGAGAGGACGGTCAAGGACGGACTCGACTTTTTTACATACGCCCCTGCGTCGCCTTTTCGCAAGGAGGAGGGGGGGGAAGCGCCATGTTGCCCTTGGAGGGCGCCGAACATGGTTTCTCCAGCGAGCCGCTGACGGGTAATCCGAGTGGACGCTGAAAGGGAATTAGGCTTACACCTAGTTCCTAAATAATTTTGGTGGTTGAATTGCCCAACACAAATAATTGGACTAACTAGTTTGCTCTAGTGTACAAGTTATACAGGTGTAAAAGGTTCACACTTAGCCAATAAAAAGATCAAATATTGGATTCAACAAAGGAGCAAAGGGACAACCGAAAGCACCTTTGGTCTGGGGCACCGGACTGTCCGGTGTACACCGGACAGTGTCTGGTGCACCAGAGGACTCCAACTCAAACTTGCCACCTTCGGGAATTTCCAGAGGCGCTCCGCTATAATTCACGGGACTGTCCGGTGCTCCAAGGAAGAGTCGCCTCAGGAACTCGCCAGCCTCGGGAAAACGCAGCGGCTGCTCCGCTATAATTCACCGGACATGTCCGGTGTACACCGGACTGTCCGGTGAACCAGCAGAGCAACGGCTACTTCGCGCCAACGGTCACCTGCAGGCGCATTCAATGCGGGCCAGAAGCGCGCAGAAGTCAGGCACGCGCGCGCTGGCACACCGGACATTGAACAGTACATGTCTGGTGTGCACCGGACATCCAGGCGGGCCCAGAAGTCAGAACTCCAACGGTCGGAATCCAACGGCTTTGGTGACGTGGCTGGCGCACCGGACATGTCCGGTGTGCACCGGACTGTCCGGTGCACCATACGACAGTCAGCCCCACCAAACGGCTAGTTTGGTGGTTGGGGCTATAAATACCCCAACCACCCCACCATTCATTGCATCCAAGTTTTCCAGCTTCCAACCACTATACAAGAGCTAGCATTCATTGCAAAGCACACCAAAAGAGATCAAATCCTCTCCCAACTCCACACAAAGACTTAGTGACTAGAGAGAGTGATTTATAGTGTTCATTTGAGCTCTTGCGCTTGGATCGCTTCTTTTCTTTGGCATTCTTTCTTGTGATCAAACACTCACTTGTAATTGAGGCAAGAGGCACCAATTGTGTGGTGGCCCTTGCGGGAAGTTTGATTCCCAAGTGATTTGAGAAGAAAAGCTCACTCGGTCCGAGGGACCGTTTGAGAGAGGGAAAGGGTTGAAAAAGACCCGGCCTTTGTGGCCTCCTCAAAGGGGAGTAGGTTTGCGAGAACCGAACCTCGGTGAAACAAATCCGTGTGTCTCACTTGTTATTTGCTTGAGATTTGTTTTGCACCCTCTCTCGTGGACTCGTTTTTATTTCTAACGCTAACCCGACTTGTAGTTGTGTTTATATTTGTAAATTTCAGTTTCGCCCTATTCACCCCCCCTCTAGGCGACTATCAATTGGTATCAGAGCCCGGTGCTTCATTAGAGCCTAACCGCTCGAAGTGATGTCGGGAGATCACGCCAAGAAGGAGATGGAGACCGGCGAAAAGCCCACTACAAGCCACGGGAGCACTTCATCGGAAGAGTCCCGCACCAAGAGGAAGGAGAAGAAAGACTCCTCCAAAGGGAAGGAGAAGAAGAAGGACTCCTCCAAAGGGAAGGAGAAGAAATCTTCTTCACACAAAGAGAAGAAGGAGAAATCTTCCTCCCACAAGCCGCAACGGAGTGGGGACAAGAAAAAGAGGATGAGGAAAGTGGTCTACTACGAGACCGATTCTTCATCAACCTCCACCTCCGGCTCCGACGCGGCATCCGTCACTTCTAAGCGCCAAGAGAGCAAGAAGTATAGTAAGATCCCCCTAGGCTACCCTCGCATTTCTAAACATACACCTCTACTTTCCGTCCCATTAGGCAAACCACCAACATTTGATGGTGAAGATTACGCTAGGTGGAGTGATTTAATGCGATTTCATCTAACCTCACTCCACAAAAGCATATGGGATGTTGTTGAGTTTGGTGCACAGGTACCATCCGTAGGGGATGAAGACTATGATGAGGATGAGGTGACCCAAATCGAGCACTTCAACTCCCAAGCCACAACCATACTCCTCGCCTCTCTAAGTAGAGAGGAATACAACAAGGTGCAAGGGTTGAAGAATGCGAAAGAGATTTGGGATCTACTCAAGACCGCGCACTAGGGTGATGAACTCGCCAAGATTACCAAGCGGTAAACGATCGAGGGGGAGCTCGGTCGCTTCCGTCTTCGCCAAGGGGAGGAGCCACAAGATATGTACAACCAGCTCAAAACCTTGGTGAACCAAGTGCGCAACCTCGGGAGCAAGAAATGGGATGACCACGAGGTGGTTAAGGTTATTCTTAGATCACTCATCTTCCTTAACCCCACTCAAGTTCAATTAATTCGTGGTAATCCTAGATACACACTAATGACTCCCGAGGAAGTTATCAGGAATTTTGTGAGCTTTGAATGTATGATCAAGGGCTCAAAGAAGATCAACGAGCTTGATGATCCCTCCACGTCCGAAGCACAACCGGTGGCTTTCAAGGCGACGGAGGAGAAGAAGGAGGAGTCTACACCAAGTAGACAACCAATCGACGCTTCAAAGCTCGACAACAAGGAGATGGCTTTGATCATCAAAAGCTTTCGCCAAATCCTCAAGCAACAGAAGGGGAAGGATTGCAAATCCCGTTCCAAGAAGGTTTGCTACAAGTGTGGTAAGCCCGGTCACTTTATTGCTAAATGTCCATTATCAAGTGACAGTGACAGAGATAACGACAAGAAGGGCAAGAGGAGAGAAAAGAAGAGGTACCACAAGAAGAGGGGCGGCGATGCCCACGTGTGCCGCGAATGGGACTCCGACGAGAGCTCCACCGACTCCTCCGACGACGAGGACGCCGCCAACATCGCCGTCACCAAGGGACTCCTCTTCCCCAACGTCGGCCACAAGTGCCTCATGGCAAAGGACGGCAAAAAGAAGAAGGTTAAATCTAAATCCTCCACTAGATATGAGTCCTCTAGTGATGATAATGCTAGTGATGAGGAAGATAACTTGCGTACCCTTTTTGCCAACCTTAACATGGAACAAAAGGAAAAATTAAATGAATTAATTAGTGTTATTCATGAAAAGGATGACCTTTTGGATTCCCAAGAGGACTTCCTAATTAAGGAAAATAAGAAACATGTTAAGGTTAAAAATGCTTATGCTCTAGAAATAGAAAAATGTGAGAAATTATCTAGTGAGCTAAGCACATGCCATGACACTATTGCCAACCTTAGAAATGAAAATGCCAAATTAATTGCTAAGGTTAATTCTCATGTTTGTAATGTTTCAACTTCCAATTCTAGAGATAATAATGATGATTTACTTGCTAGGATTGAAGAATTGAACATTTCACTTGCTAGCCTTAGGATTGAAAATGAAAAATTGCTTGCTAAGGCTAAAGATTTTGATGTTTGCAATGCTACTATTTCCGACTTTAGAACTAAGAATGACATGTTACATGCTAAGGTTGTAGAATTAAAATCTTGCAAACCCTCTACATCTATCGTTGAGCATGTATCTATTTGTACTAGATGTAGAGATGTTGATATTAATGCTATCCATGATCACATGTCTTTAATTAAACAACAAAATGATCATATAGCAAAATTAGATGCTAAAATTGCCGAGCATAACTTAGAGAATGAAAAATTTAAATTTGCTAGAAGTATGCTCTATAATGGGAGACGCCCTGGCATCAAGGATGGCATTGGCTTCCAAAGGGGAGACAATGTCAAGCTTAGTGCCCCTCCTAAAAGATTGTCAAATTTTGTTAAGGGCAAGGCTCCCATGACTCAGGATAACGAGGGTTACATTTTATACCCTGCCGGCTATCCTGAGGACAAAATTAGGAGAATTCATTCTAGGAAGTCTCACTCTGGTTCTAACCATGCTTTTATGTATAAGGGTGAGACATCTAGCTCTAGGCAACCAACCCGTGCTAAGTTGCCTAAGAAGAGAACTCCTAATGCATCAAATGATCATGACATTTCATTTAAGACTTTTGATGCATCATATGTTTTGACTAACAAATCCGGCAAGGTAGTTGCCATGTTTGTTGGGGGCAAACACAAGGGCTCCAAGACTTGTGTTTGGGTACCCAAAGTTCTTGTTTCTAATGCCAAAGGACCCAAAACCGTTTGGGTACCTAAAGTCAAGAACTAAAATTGTTTTGTAGGTTTATGCATCCGGGGGCTCAAGTTGGATACTCGACAGCGGGTGCACAAACCATATGACAGGGGAGAAGAAGATGTTCTCCTCCTATGAGAAAAACCAAGATCCCCAACGAGCTATCACATTCGGGGATGGAAATCAAGGTTTGGTCAAAGGTCTTGGTAAAATAGCTATATCTCCTGACCATTCTATTTCCAACGTTTTTCTTGTAGATTCATTAGATTACAATTTGCTTTCTGTATCTCAATTATGCAAAATGGGCTACAACTGTCTTTTCACTGATATAGGTGTCACTGTCTTTAGAAGAAGTGATGATTCAATAGCATTTAAGGGAGTGTTAGAGGGTCAGCTATACTTGGTAGATTTTGATAGAGCTGAACTCGACACTTGCTTAATTGCTAAGACTAACATGGGCTGGCTCTGGCATCGCCGACTAGCACATGTTGGGATGAAGAATCTTCACAAGCTTCTAAAGGGAGAACACATTTTAGGTCTAACAAATGTTCATTTTGAGAAAGACAGGGTTTGTAGCGCATGTCAAGCAGGAAAGCAAGTCGGTACCCATCATCCACACAAGAACATCATGACGACCGACAGGCCGCTTGAGCTATTCCACATGGATCTATTCGGCCCGATTGCTTACATAAGCATCGGCGGGAGTAAGTATTGTCTTTTAATAGTGGATGATTATTCTCGCTTCACTTGGGTATTCTTTTTACAGGAAAAATCTCAAACCCAAGAGACCTTAAAGGGATTCTTGAGAAGAGCTCAAAATGAGTTCGGCTTAAGGATCAAGAAGATTAGAAGCGACAACGGAACGGAGTTCAAGAACTCTCAAATCGAAGGCTTCCTTGAGGAGGAGGGCATCAAGCATGAGTTCTCTTCTCCTTACACCCCACAACAAAATGGTGTAGTGGAGAGGAAGAATAGAACTCTATTGGACATGGCAAGAACCATGCTTGATGAGTACAAGACATCGGATCGGTTTTGGGCCGAGGCGGTCAACACCGCTTGCTACGCCATCAACCGGTTATATCTTCACCGAATCCTCAAGAAGACATCGTATGAACTCCTAACCGGTAAAAAGCCAAACATTTCATATTTTAGAGTCTTTGGTAGCAAATGCTTTATTCTTGTTAAAAGAGGTAGAAAATCAAAATTTGCTCCTAAGACTGTAGAAGGCTTTTTACTAGGATATGATTCAAACACAAGAGCATATAGAGTCTTTAACAAGTCCACTGGACAAGTTGAAGTTTCTTGTGACGTTGTGTTTGATGAGACTAACGGCTCTCAAGTAGAGCAAGTTGATCTTGATGAGATAGGTGAAGAAGAGGCTCCATGCATCGCACTAAGGAACATGTCCATTGGGGATGTATGTCCTAAGGAATCCGAAGAGCCTCCAAATACACAAGATCAACCATCCTCCTCCATGCAAGCATCTCCACCGACTCAAAATGAGGATGAAGCTCAAGTTGATGAAGTAGAAGATCAAGCAAATGAGCCACCTCAAGATGATGGCAACGATCAAGGGGGAGATGCAAATGAGGAAGACAAGGAGGATGAAGAGCAAAGACCGCCACACCCAAGAGTCCACCAAGCAATCCAACGAGATCACCCCATCGACACCATCCTCGGCGACATTCATAAGGGGGTAACTACTAGATCTCGTGTTGCACATTTTTGTGAGCATTACTCTTTTGTTTCTTCTATTGAGCCACACAGGATAGAGGAAGCACTCCAAGATTCGGATTGGGTGGTGGCGATGCAAGAGGAGCTCAACAACTTCACTAGGAATGAGGTATGGCATTTAGTTCCACGTCCTAATCAAAATGTTGTAGGAACCAAATGGGTCTTCCGCAACAAGCAAGACGAGCATGGTGTGGTGACAAGGAACAAAGCTCGACTTGTGGCCAAGGGATACTCCCAAGTCGAAGGTTTGGATTTCGGTGAAACCTATGCACCCGTAGCTAGGCTTGAGTCAATTCGAATATTATTGGCCTATGCTACTTACCATGGCTTCAAGCTTTATCAAATGGACATGAAAAGTGCCTTCCTCAATGGACCAATCAAGGAAGAGGTCTATGTTGAGTAACCTCCCGGCTTTGAAGATAGTGAGTACCCTAACCATGTCTATAAACTCTCTAAGGCGCTTTATGGGCTCAAGCAAGCCCCAAGAGCATGGTATGAATGCCTTAGAGATTTCCTTATCACTAATGAATTCAAAGTCGGAAAGGCCGATCCTACTCTATTCACTAAAACTCTTGATAATGACTTGTTTGTATGCCAAATTTATGTTGATGATATTATATTTGGGTCTACTAACGAGTCTACATGTGAAGAATTTAGTAGGATCATGACACAAAAGGTCGAGATGTCTATGATGGGGGAGTTGAAGTACTTCTTGGGATTTCAAGTGAAGCAACTCCAAGAGGGCACCTTCATTAGCCAAACGAAGTATACTCAAGACATTCTAAACAAGTTTGGGATGAAGGATGCCAAGCCCATCAAGACACCCATGGGAACTAATGGGCATCTCGACCTCGACACGGGAGGTAAGTCCGTGGATCAAAAGGTATACCGGTCGATGATAGGTTCATTACTCTATTTATGTGCATCTCGACCGGATATTATGCTTTCCATATGCATGTGTGCAAGATTCCAAGCCGACCCTAAGGAAGCTCACCTTACGACCGTAAAACAAATCTTGAGATATTTGGCTTATACTCCTAAGTTTGGGCTTTGGTATCCTAGGGGATCCACATTTGATTTGATTGGTTATTCGGATGCCGATTGGGTGGGGTGTAAAATCAATAGGAAGAGCACATCAGGGACTTGCCAGTTCTTGGGAAGATCCTTGGTGTCTTGGGCTTCAAAGAAGCAAAATTCAGTCGCTCTTTCCACCTCCGAAGCCGAGTACATTGCCGCAGGCCATTGTTGCGCGCAATTGCTTTGGATGAGGCAAACCCTGCGGGACTACGGTTACAAATTAACCAAAGTTCCTTTGCTATGTGATAATGAGAGTGCAATCAAGATGGCGGATAATCCCGTCGAGCATAGCCGCACTAAACACATAGCCATTCGGTATCATTTTCTTAGGGATCACCAACAAAAGGGAGATATCGAGATTTCTTACATTAACACTAAAGATCAATTAGCCGATATCTTTACCAAGCCACTTGATGAACAAACTTTTAACAAACTTAGGCATGAGCTAAATATTCTTGATTCTAGGAACTTCTTTTGTTAAATTGCACACATAGCTCTTTTACATACCTTTGATCATGTCTCTTTCATGTGGTATGACTAATGTGTTTTCAAGTGAATTTCAAACCAAGTCATAGGAATATTGAAAGGGAATTGGAGTCTTCGGCGAAGACAAAGGCTTCCACTCCGTAACTCATCCTTCGCCGTCACTCCAAGCAACTCTCCATTCTTGGGGGAGAAAGCATGAGCACAAAGCAAAAGGACTTCGTCTTTGGTATAATCTTAACTCATTTATTTATGACCAAAGGGGAAGAAAGCACTTTGAGGGCTCTAATGATTCCGTTTTTGGCGATTTATGCCAAAGGGGGAGAAAGTATGAGCCCAAAGCAAAAGGACCGCACCACCACCTCCACCAATTTCAAAAACTTAGTCTTTCAAAGAGTATTTTCAATTGGTATCCTAATTGTGTTCAAAAGGGGGAGAAAATAGTATTTCAAAAATGATATATCAAAACCCTCTTGAACACTAAGAGGAGGATCTCAATTTAGGGGGAGTTTTGTCTAGTCAAAGGAAAAGCATTTGAAATAGGGGGAGACAATTTCAAATCTTGAAAATGCTTTGCCAAATCTTATTCATTTACCTTTGACTATTTGCAAAAGAACTTTGAAAAGGATTTACAAAAGAATATGCAAAAACAAAACATGTGGTGCAAGCGTGGTCCAAAATATTAAGAATGAAAGAAACGATCCATGCATATCTTGTAAGTATTAATATTGGCTCAATTCCAAGCAACCTTTGCACTTACATCATGCAAACTAGTTCAATTATGCACTTCTATATTTGCTTTGGTTTGTGTTGGTATCAATCACCAAAAAGGGGGAGATTGAAAGGGAATTAGGCTTACACCTAGTTCCTAAATAATTTTGGTGGTTGAATTGCCCAACACAAATAATTGGACTAACTAGTTTGCTCTAGTGTACAAGTTATACAGGTGTAAAAGGTTCACACTTAGCCAATAAAAAGATCAAATATTGGATTCAACAAAGGAGCAAAGGGACAACCGAAGGCACCTCTGGTCTGGGGCACCGGACTGTCCGGTGCACCACCGGACAGTGTCCGGTGCACCACAGGACTCCAACTCAAACTTGCCACCTTCGGGAATTTCCCGAGGCGCTCCGCTATAATTCATTGTGTTCAAAAGGGGGAGAAAATAGTATTTCAAAAATGATATATCAAAACCCTCTTGAACACTAAGAGGAGGATCTCAATTTAGGGGGAGTTTTGTCTAGTCAAAGGAAAAGCATTTGAAATAGGGGGAGACAATTTCAAATCTTGAAAATGCTTTGCCAAATCTTATTCATTTACCTTTGACTATTTGCAAAAGAACTTTGAAAAGGATTTACAAAAGAATATGCAAAAACAAAACATGTGGTGCAAGCGTGGTCCAAAATATTAAGAATGAAAGAAACGATCCATGCATATCTTGTAAGTATTAATATTGGCTCAATTCCAAGCAACCTTTGCACTTACATCATGCAAACTAGTTCAATTATGCACTTCTATATTTGCTTTGGTTTGTGTTGGTATCAATCACCAAAAAGGGGGAGATTGAAAGGGAATTAGGCTTACACCTAGTTCCTAAATAATTTTGGTGGTTGAATTGCCCAACACAAATAATTGGACTAACTAGTTTGCTCTAGTGTACAAGTTATACAGGTGTAAAAGGTTCACACTTAGCCAATAAAAAGATCAAATATTGGATTCAACAAAGGAGCAAAGGGACAACCGAAGGCACCTCTGGTCTGGGGCACCGGACTGTCCGGTGTACACCGGACAGTGTCCGGTGCTCAAAGGAAGAGCCGCCTCAGGAACTCGCCAGCCTCGGGAAAACGCAGCGGCTGCTCCGCTATAATTCACCGGACATGTCCGGTGAACCAGCAGAGCAACGGCTACTTCGCGCCAACGGTCACCTGCAGGCGCATTCAATGCGGGCCAGAAGCGCGCAGAAGTCAGGCACGCGCGCGCTGGCACACCAGACATTGAACAGTACATGTCCGGTGTGCACCGGACATCCAGGCGGGCCCAGAAGTCAGAACTCCAACGGTCGGAATCCAACGGCTTTGGTGACGTGGCTGGCGCACCGGACATGTCCGGTGTGCACCGGACTGTCCGGTGCACCATACGACAGTCAGCCCCACCAAACGGCTAGTTTGGTGGTTGGGGCTATAAATACCCCAACCACCCCACCATTCATTGCATCCAAGTTTTCCAGCTTCCAACCACTATACAAGAGCTAGCATTCATTGCAAAGCACACCAAAAGAGATCAAATCCTCTCCCAACTCCACACAAAGACTTAGTGGCTAGAGAGAGTGATTTGTAGTGTTCATTTGAGCTCTTGCGCTTGGATCGCTTCTTTTCTTTGGCATTCTTTCTTGTGATCAAACACTCACTTGTAATTGAGGCAAGAGGCACCAATTGTGTGGTGGCCCTTGCGGGAAGTTTGATTCCCAAGTGATTTGAGAAGAAAAGCTCACTCGGTCCGAGGGACCGTTTGAGAGAGGGAAAGGGTTGAAAAAGACCCGGCGTTTGTGGCCTCCTCAACGGGGAGTAGGTTTGCGAGAACCGAACCTCGGTGAAACAAATCCGTGTGTCTCACTTGTTATTTGCTTGAGATTTGTTTTGCACCCTCTCTCGCGGACTCGTTTTTATTTCTAACTCTAACCCGACTTGTAGTTGTGTTTATATTTGTAAATTTCAGTTTCGCCCTATTCACCCCCCCTCTAGGCGACTATCAGACGCCTGTGCCCCATTTGTTAAGGGTCGGCTAGAGGCCCGGAGGCGCGCTCCAAAAGTACCTGCGGGTGATCTGCCGGACCCGGTCCCCTTTTGACGGGGTCCGAGGGCTCGATGCCTCCCTCTGATGGGATTCCGTTACAAGATCGTTCTCGCTGGTCTCGGAAATGTCCTAGGGTACCTCGGGAGCGTAGCCCGAGCCTTGGTTATGTATCGAACGTACCCAGGGTCATCCCTCGCTCTGTGTCTGAGGCGGCTGTGAACCCTTCGAGGGTCAGCCTACGAACCCCTGATCAGTAGTGGGCGCGGAGCCCGAGTGGCCTGAGGCGGCCGTTGAACCCTTCCGAGGGGCCGGCCTTCGAACCTCTGACCAGTAGTGGGCGCGGAGCCCAAGCGCTCTGAGACGGCTGTTAAACCCCTCCGAGGGGCCAGCCTTTGAACCTCTGATCAGTAGGGAGGCTCGGGGCCTGTTTCCTTCACGGACAATGATCCTTATCGGGGTATCCCCCTTTCCCGGTCCCTGTTGTAAGAGAGAGAAAGAGGAAAAGGAAAAGGATACGAAATCGAATGACGTGGCGTACCTTTTTTGACGCGGTCATTATGGCGAAGGCGAAGCGTCGCTCGCTTCTCCTGCCAGAGGCGCCGCCTGTCCCGCCGCGGAGTTAATGCGACAGGGCGAGTGGTTCGCGGGGCAGCCGTTGCGCGTGCGCGAGCCGTTCGAGGAACGGAACACGGGCGCGTCGTCTTCACGCCGTGAGAGAGGGTTCTCTCGCTGTCCCACGAGGTGACGTGAGCTTGGCTGACGACGTGACCGCTGCTTCTGCCCACCTGCCACCGCCATTACTGCCGTCCCATTTCTGGCCGTATCGACCGTCGCGCCTTCTCCCGCGGCTGACTGACCCGTGACCGATGTGCCTGGCAGGCACTATTGGGTTATACGCAGGGTTGCCTCGAGTCGCGGTACTGGTCCCGCAGTCGAGGAGGCACGGTAGTGGCGCGAGTGGAGGTGTAGTATCTTGCACGTAGCAACCGGCATGCCGGTTACATGACGTGTGGGCCTGGGTCTCCATGCTGGGCGCGTCGAAGTCGGAGGGGTGCACCCCCTTGGTGCGGTTGCATGCCGCCTGCATGGCGGTCTGCCCTTTCACCCACTGGTCTGGGCGAAAGTGGAGGAATGCTCGTAACCACTGGGCATCTGCGCGCACCGCGCGCGGCGGTTTGGCTTCTTCTGCCCTGGGCCAGTTTGCATGACGCGTGGGACCCAGCCCCCGTGTCGTAGGGGGAGGACCTTGGAGCGTGTTGGAGAAGACTCAGCCCGCGATGGCTGAGGACGCAAGTGGGGAGAGTCGCCTTTAAAAGGAGGGTGACCCCCTTGAAAGGCAACCATGTCTTCGCGCTCCCCTCATGCATCGTGTCTTTCCACCTTCTGAGCCCCCGGATGGGCGACACTCGCAGTTCTTCCGCCTTGTCGTTGGAGGAACGCAACTCCACGGAAGTTGGTACCTTTCAGCCATCGTTCGGCTTCAAGGATTTTCATCAGGCAGCCCGGCCGCGTCCCCTCGCCGGTGGTCACCCAAGACGGTGACCACCAGTTCGATGGTGGGGAGAAGCGAGCCGGGCTGCGATCTTGGTCCCGCCCTCAGCTTCAAGGAGCTTCATCATCCTGGCTGGGGCAGAGGCCGGGCTGAGCCGGAGCTCTACCTCCCACGCGGGTTCGTGGGTCACCTTCTCCCTCAGCATTCAAGGGAGAGGGCGCTCACCGGCCTAGCGGGAGGGTCGGACTTCGACAAGGCGGGGCTGGTCAGCGGCGAGCGTCGTCAGCTTCAGCGCGTTGGGCTCGCTGGCTCAGCTGGCTCTGGCTCGGCTCCCGGTGCCCCCTCCCGCCACAAGAGCGGTTGTCACGCCGCGCGCACCGGAGGACCGCCCAAGACGTCGCGCGCTGCTAGGGCGGCGTTCGTGTTCTGGGGCTATCCTGCCTTTGCCCCGGTACGGCGCCTCTGCGCGGAGGTCGGTGCTCCGCTCGTCCGGGAGGATCCGAGTGGGGATCTGCTGGTGGGCAGATGGCTTCCGTCGTCGGTGCTGAGGTGGTGGCGGCTGAAGAAGTCCTCGTCGCCGACGGGATCACCGCCACCATCCGCGCTCCGGGTCTCCGGCTCTTTGGCTTTGATAGCTTGTCCTCGCCCCTCGAGCGGAGACGTGGGCGAGGGCATTGTTGCAGCGGCGTCCGCCCTGAGGCCATCGCTGCTGCAGTTTGGCCACCCGGAGCGGAGGTCATTGTCGCTGCTGCTGGAGCAGGCGGCGGTGGGCGACCTGGAGCCTTATCGCCCCGCGGCCCCTCCAATGTGGGGGGTTGTTCGTACCCGCGGAGGCGGAACCGGAGTTCCGTTTGTAATGGCACCTTGAGTGCCGGTGTCTTGTTCATTGTGGCTGTCGGGGCCTGAACATGTATGTATTTTCGGCACGGAGCCGTGTTTTTTCCTCATTTCGAGCACTAGGACTCGCCTGTCGGCTAACTAAACCGCTTCACCAAGCGTGAGTTGCCTCGTGCGAAGGTGACGAGTGAGGTATCCGTATCCCGGAGGCGTAGGAGTCCCTCGGCTCGGTCGCCTGTCGATTCTGCTAGCGATATAGTCGAGAAGGCCCGAAAAATCGTTTCGGCAGAAGAGTTTTCGAGTGTGAAGACTTGTTCGGTCCGCGGAATCACCTATCCGAGCGTGAGTTACTTATCGCAGAAGGTGATGAGTGAGGTATCCGTATCCCGGAGGCGTAGGAGTCCCTCGGCTCGGTCAGCCTTGGCTGCTTACGTGTACTCCGTCGTTTTCAGGATCCCACTTTCGAAGTAGTCGAAAAGCACGAAAGACGTTCTGGTAGAAAAGATCTTTTCCGAGGAAAATTTTGATGCGGAGGGGGTTCCCCCTTCTAGCCCCCGAGGGAGGGTCGGGCTTTGCCGAGGCAAGGCTGACCCTTCCTTGATGGTTAGACTTTGTGCGTGAATGAGGTGTACGAACGACTTGAAAGCATCTTAAGGGTAGAAGCGACGTAGCTGTTGGATGTTACAAGCGTTGTTGTAGACCTCGCCCTGACTGTTGGCCAGCTTGTACGTTCCGAGCTTCAGAACTTTGGCGATGACGAACGGCCCTTCCCAGGGAGGCGTGAGCTTGTGCCGCCCTCGGGCGTCTTGTCGCAGCCGAAGCACCAGGTCGCCCACCTGGAGGTCTCGGGACCGAACCCCTCGGGCGTGGTAGCGTCGCAGGGACTGCTGGTACAGCGCCGAGTGTAGTAAGGCCATGTCCCGAGCCTCTTCCAGCTGGTCCAGTGAGTCTTGTCGATTAGCCTGATTGCTTTGGTCAGCGTAGGCCCTCGTCCTCGGGGAACCGTATTCTAAGTCTGTGGGCAAGATGGCCTCGGCCCCATAGACTAGAAAGAATGGTGTGAAGCCCGTGGCTCGGCTCGGCGTTGTCCTCAGACTTCAGACCACCGAGGGGAGTTCCTTCATCCATTGCTTGCCGAACTTGTTGAGGTCGTTGTAGATCCGCGGCTTGAGTCCTTGCAGGATCATGCCGTTGGCACGCTCTACTTGCCCATTCGTCATGGGGTGAGCCATGGCGGCCCAGTCCACCCGGATGTGGTGATCCTTGCAGAAGTCCAGGAACTTTCTGCCGGTGAACTGGGTGCAGTTGTCGGTGATGATGGAGTTCGGGACCCCAAAGTGATGGATGATGTTGGTGAAGAACGCCACCACCTGTTCGGACCTGATGCTATTTAGGGGTCGGACCTCGATCCACTTGGAGAATTTGTCGATGGCGACCAACAGGTGCGTGTAGCCCCCAGGTGCCTTCTGCAAGGGGCCGACGAGGTCCAGACCCCACACAGCAAAAGGCCAGGTGATGGGTATCGTCTGTAGGGCCTGAGCGGGCAGGTGGGTCTGCCTTGCGTAGAACTGACACCCTTCGCAGTTGCGGACAATTCTTGTGGCGTCGGCCACCGCCGTCGGCCAGTAGAAACCTTGTCGGAAGGCGTTTCCAACAAGGGCTCGAGGTGCTGCATGGTGACCGCAAGCCCCCGAGTGTATCTCTTGTAGGAGCTCCTGGCCTTCGGCGATGGAAATGCATCGCTGGAGGATGCCTGAGGGGCTGCGGTGGTAGAGCTCCTTCCCATCTCCCAGCAAGACGAACGACTTGGCGCGCAGGTATGGAGTCTGCCAGTTTCGATTAGGCATGACCCCGCTCCGCTCCCCCTCGATGCGCAGTGCCTCACCCTCGGGGGCTGAGGGTGCCTCGGGCCGAGCCGAGGGTGCCTCGAACTGAGCCGAGGGTGCCTCGGGCTGGGCCGAGGCCTTCTCGGGCTCGGTCGTGTCGTCGGTCTTGACGGAGGGTTGGTGCAGGTCTCGGGAGAAGACGTCCGGGGGAACCGTTGTTCGCCCCGAGGCTATTTTAGCCAGCTCGTTCGCAGTCTCGTTGTAGCGTCGGGCGATGTGGTTGAGCTCGAGCCCGTAGAACTTGTCTTCCAGGCGCCGAACCTCATCGCAGTAGGCTTCCATCTTCGGGTCGCGGCAGTGGGAGTTCTTCATGACTTGGTCAATGACGAGCTGCGAGTCACCGCGAGCGTCGAGGCGTCGGACCCCTAGCTCGATGGCGATGCGCAACCCGTTGACCAGAGCCTCGTACTCGGACACATTGTTGGATGCCGGGAAATGGAGGCGTAGCACATAGCGTAGGTGCTTCCCGAGGGGCGAGATGAAGAGTAGGTCTACGCCTGCTCCTGTCTTCATCAGCGACCCGTCAAAGAACATGGTCCAGAGTTCCGGTTGGATCGGAGTTGTTGGGAGCTGGGTGTCGACCCATTCAGCCACGAAGTCCGCCAAGACCTGGGACTTGATGGCCTTCCGAGGGGCGAACGAGATCATTTCGCCCATGATTTCCAATGCCCACTTTGCAATTCTACCTGAGGCCTCTCGGCACTAGATGATCTCACCCAGGGGGAAGGATGATACCACAGTTACCGGATGAGACTCGAAGTAGTGTCACAACTTCCGCCGCGTCAGGATCACCGCGTACAGTAGCTTCTGAATTTGTGGGTAGAGGATCTTGGTCTCGGACAGTACCTCGCTGATGAAGTAGACTGGCCTCTGGACGGGCAATGTATGCCCCTCTTCTCACCTCTCAACCACGATCGCGGCGCTAACCACCTGAGTGGTCGCGGCGACGTAGATCAAGAGGGCTTCTCCGGCAGCGGGAGGCACCAAGATGGACGCGTTTGTGAGGAGCGCCTTCAGGTTCCTGAGGGCTTCCTCGGCCTCAGGGGTCCAAGTGAAGCACTCGGCCTTCCTTAAGAGGCGGTACAGAGGCAGGCCTCTTTCGCCGAGGCGCGAGATGAAACGGCTCAGAGCCGCCAGGCATCCCGTGACTCTCTGTACGCCTTTCAAGTCCTTGATGGGCCCCATGCTGGTGATGGCCGCGATCTTCTCCGGGTTGGCCTCGATGCCCCGCTCGGAGACGATGAACCCCAAGAGCATGCCTCGGGGAACCCCGAAGACACACTTCTCGGGATTGAGCTTCACGCCTTTCGCCTTGAGACATCGGAATGTCACTTCAAGGTCGGAAAGGAGGTCAGAGGCTTTCCTCGTCTTGACTACTATGTCATCGACGTAGGCCTCGACCGTTCGGCCAATGTGTTCGCCGAACACATGGTTCATGCACCGTTGGTACGTCGCACCCGCATTCCTCAAACCAAACGACATGGTGACATAGCAGTACATGTCGAAGGGTGTGATGAAAGAAGTCGCGAGCTGGTCGGACTCTTTCATCCAAATTTGGTGATACCCTGAGTAGGCATCGAGGAAAGACAGGGTTTCGCACCCAGCAGTGGAATCCACGATTTGGTCGATGCGAGGCAGAGGGTAGGGAACTTTTGGACATGCTTTGTTTAGACCAGTGTAGTCTACACACATCCGCCATTTCCCTCCTTTCTTTCTCACAAGCACAGGGTTGGCAAGCCATTCGGGATGGAATACCTCTTTGATGAACCCTGCCGCCATTAGCTTGTGGATCTCCTCGCCTATGGCTCTGCGCTTTTCTTCGTTGAATCGGCGCAGAGGCTGCTTCACGGATCGGGCTCCAGCTCGGATATCCAGCGAGTGCTCGGCGACATCCCTCGGTATGCCGGGCTTGTCCGAGGGACTCCACGCGAAAATGTCAGCGTTTGCGCGGAGAAAGTCAACGAGCACTGCTTCCTATTTGGGATCGAGCTCGGAGCCGATCCGGATCTGCTTGGAGGCATCGCTGCTGGGGTCGAGGGGGACGGATTTAACCATCTCCACTGGCTTGAAGTTGCCGGCGTGGCGTTTCATGTCTGGCACCTCCTTAGAGAGGCTCTCCAGGTCGGCGATGAGGGCCTCGGATTCGGCGAGGGCCTCGGCGTACTCCACGCACTCCACGTCGCATTCGTACGCGTGTCGGTACGTGGGGCCGACGGTGATGACCCCGTTGGGGCCCGGCATCTTGAGCTTGAGGTAGGTGTAGTTGGGGACGGCCATGAACTTTGCGTAGCATGGCCTCCCCAGTACTGCGTGGTAGGTTCCTCGGAACCCGACCACCTCGAACGTGAGGGTCTCCCTTCGGAAGTTGGAGGGCGTCCCAAAGCAGACGGGAAGATCGAGTTGTCCGAGGGGCTGGACGCGCTTCCCGGGGATGATCCCGTGGAAAGGCGCAGCGCCTGCCCGGACCGAGGACAGATCAATACGCAGGAGCCCGAGGGTCTCGGCGTAGATGATGTTGAGGCTGCTGCCTCCGTCCATGAGGACCTTGGTGAGCCTGACGTCGCCGATGATGGGGTCGACAACGAGCGGGTATTTTCTCGGGCTCGGCACGCGGTCGGGGTGGTCGGCTTGGTCGAAGGTGATGGGCTTGTCGGACCAGTCTAGGTAGACTGGCGCTGCCACCTTTACCGAACAGACCTCCCGACGCTCTTGCTTGCGGTGCCGAGCCGAGGTGTTCGCCACTTGCCCACCGTAGATCATGAAGCAGTCGTGGACCTCGGGGAGCTCTCCTGCCTGGTGATCTTCCTTCTTATCGTCGTCGCGAGCCTTGCCACCCTTCGCGGGTGGCCCGGCCTTATGAAAGTGGCACCGAAGCATGGCGCACTCCTCAAGGGTGTGCTTGACGGGCCCCTGATGATAGGGGCACGACTCCTTGAGCATCTTGTCGAAAAGGTTGGCACCTCCGGGAGGTTTCCGAGGGTTCTTGTACTCGGCGGCGGCGACAAGGTCCGCGTCGACGGCGTCGCGTTTCGCTTGCGACTTCTTCTTGCCTTTCTTCTTGGCGTCGCGCTGAGTTGACGCCTCGGGGACATCTTCCTGTGGGCGGCCCTAGGCTGCTTGTCCTTCCGGAAGATAGCCTCAACCGCCTCCTGGCCAGAGGCGAACTTGGTGGCGATGTCCATCAGCTTGCTCGCCCTGGTGGGGGTCTTGCGACCCAGCTTGCTCACCAGGTCGCGGCATGTGGTGCCGGCGAGGAACGTGCCGATGACATCTGAATCGGTGATGTTGGGCAGCTCGGTGCGCTGCTTCGAGAATCATCGGATGTAGTCCCGGAGAGACTCTCCCGGCTGCTGGCGGCAGCTTCGGAGATCCCAGGAGTTTCCAGGGCGCACGTACGTGCCCTGGAAATTGCCGGCGAAGGCTTGGACCAGGTCGTCCTAGTTGGAGATCTGCCCCGGAGGCAGGTGCTCCAGCCAGGCCCGAGCGGTATTGGAGAGGAACAGGGAGAGGTTGCGGATGATGAGGTTGTCATCGTCCGTTCCACCCAGTTGGCAGGCCAGTCGGTAGTCCGCGAGCCACAATTCCGGTCTCGTCTCCCCCGAGTACTTTGTGATAGTAGTCGGGGTTCGGAACCGGGTCGGGAACGGCGCCCGTCGTATGGCGCGACTGAAAGCCTGCGGACCGGGTGGTTCGGGCGAGGGGCTCCGATCCTCCCCGCTGTCGTAGCGTCCCCCACGCCTGGGGTGGTAGCCTCGGCGCACCCTCTCGTCGAGGTGGGCCCGACGGTTGCGGTGATGGTGCTCGTTGCCGAGGCGACCCGGGGCCGCAGGCGCTGTGTTGCGCGTGCGCCCGGTGTGGACCGAGGCTTCCCGCATGAATCGGGAAGTCGCAGCGCGATGTTCCGAGGGGTACCCCTGCCTTCGGGAGGCGGAGCTTTCGGCCCGTCGGACCGCGGCGTCCTCTAGGAGGTTCTTGAGCTCTCCCTGGATACGCCGCCCCTCGATGGTTGATGGCTCCGGCATCGCGCGGAGAAGCATTGCCGCTGCAGCCAGGTTCTGGCCGACCCCACTGGAAACCGGTAGCGGCCTTACCTTGACATTGTCGGCGATGCGGTGCTGGATAGCCTAGGGTAGATGACGCACTTCTCCGGCCGGAGGTTGGCCCGCCCATTCCTGCCCGATGTCCCGACGGATCGGCTCAAGTGTTCCTGCTCCCTCGTCGAGCCTGGCCTGCATCTCGCGGATTTGCTCGAGTTGTGGGTCATGACCCCCCGCCGGGACGGGGACCACAGCTAGCTCCCGAAGGATGTCAACGCGAGGCACAGGCCTAGGGAGATCTCCGTTCTCCGGCATACCAAGATGGTTGCCTTCGTTGGGACCCCCTAGATCGACGTGGAAACATTCACGACTTGGGCCGCAGTCCTCGTCGCCGAGGCTGCGACTACCGTCGGAACAGTCGGAAAGGCAGTAGTCGCACGCGGTCATAAAGTCCCGCATGGCACTGGGGTTACCAAGTCCGGAGAAATCCCAACAGAAGTCGGGCTCGTCTTCTTCCTCGGACCCCGAGGGCCCATAGGTCGAGGCGGCCGTCAGCCGGTCCCAGGGTGACCGCATACGATACCACAGAGGGTTTGGACTCGCCTCTACGAGAGCGTCCACCAAAGCGAAGTCGCTTGGTGGGTCGAGGCTGAATCCAAAAGGCGTGAAATGGGAATCGGTTGGTACCTCTTGGTCGACAGGCGGTGACGAAGTCACGTCAGGAGCTGACTGCACCGTCGTCTCAGGTACGAGGGTGACACCCAGCAAGTCCTTCGCGAGCGTGCTGGCATCGTCCGTTTGCTTGGGGTTGGCGTGTTGCGGGGGGACGGCGCTCGTCTTCGTCTCAGACGCGAGGTCGATGCCCGGCGTGCCCCCGTTGGGGCGCCGGTGCCGTCGACTCGCTCGACAGCCGACGAGGTGCCGCCTCCTGCTTGGCCTTGGTTGCCCCGCCTCCTCCTCCGTCGACGGGGGAGGGGATGGGGCGAGCTCGAATGTTGTTCTTCCACCACGCGGGGAAGACGTCGTCGATTCCGCCGCCGGCGGGCGGGTTGTCGGCCGCCATTGTCGCTGTCGCGCGGCGGGGGAAGTAGTATCATGTCGTAGCTGCCGTCGAGGGACATGAACTCAAGACTCCCGAAACGGAGCACCGTCCCGGGCTGGAAAGGTTGCTAGAGACTGCCCATCTGGAGCTTGACGGGAAGCTGTTCGTAAACAGGCAGCAGGCCCCTACCTGGCGTGCCAACTGTCGGCGTTTCGAACCCGGGGGGTCCCTAGACCGACGAGTAAATTATCGCCGCGTGCCCCAGCCCAGATGGGTCGGCGTGAGACGGAGCGCGAAGGGGGGAAGAAGCCGGAGGGAGACAGGCGTGAGAGGTGAAATCCCGCGGCCTTCGTGTTTGTCCCGCACCCAGGTCGGGTGCGCTTGCAGTAGGGGGTTACAAGCGTCCACGCGGGAGGGAGCGAGCGGCCTCACGCGAGCGCCGTCCCGTCCTTCCTCGCGCGGCCAACCCTCGTAAGAGGGCCCTGGATCTTCCTTTTATAGGCGTAAGGAAAGGATCCAGGTGTACAATGGGGGTGTAGCAGTGTGCTAACGTGTCTAGCGGAGGAGAGCTAGCGCCCTAAGTACATGCCATCGTGGCAGCCGGAGAGATTTTGGCACCCGGTTCGTGTGATGTCGTGGCCGTCGGAGGAGCGCCAGAGCCTGGTGGAAGGACAGCTGTCGGGGCTGTCGAGTCCTTGCTAACGTCCTCTTGCTTCCGTAAGGGGGCTGAGAGCCGCCGTCGTCATAGAGCGTGCGGGGCGCCATCATTACTCGTATAGTCGAGCGAGCCAGATGGGACGCCGGTCTTGTTCCCCGTAGCCTCAGTCAGCTTGGGGCAGGGTAATGATGGCGCATCCTGTTGATGTGGTCGGTCCGTGCCCTGGGTTGGGCGAGGTGGAGGCTCCTCCGAGGTTGAGGTCGAGTCTGTCTTCCAAGGTCGAGGTCGAATCCGAGCCCCTGGGTCGGGCGAGGCGGAGACCGTCGGCTGATGCTAGGGCTGAGTCCGAGCCCTGGGGTCGGGCGAAGCGGGGTTCGTCGTCTTCCGGGGCTGAGCCCGAGTTCGAGCCCTGGGGTCGGGCGAAGCGGAGTTCGTCGTCTTCCGGGGCTGAGCCCGAGTCCGAGCCCTGGGGTCGGGCGAAGCGGAGTTTCTTATGGGGCTTGGGGCCGGACTTGGCTGCTGTCAGCCTCACTCTGTCGAGTGGCACAGCAGTCAGAGCGGCGCAGGCGGCGCTGTCCCCTTGTCAGGCCGGTCAGTGGAGCGGCGAAGTGACTACGGTCACTTCGGCTCTGTCAACTGGAGGGCGCGCGTCAGGATAAAGGTGTCAGGCCACCTTTGCATTAAATGCCCCTGCGATTTGGTCGGTTGGCGTGGCGATTTGGCCAAGGTTGCTTCTTGGTGAAGACTGGGCCTCGGGCGAGCCGAAGGTGTGTCCGTTGCTGGAGGGGGTCCTCGGGCGAGACGTAGATCCTCCGGGGTCGGCTGCCCTTGCCCGAGGCTGGGCTCGGGCGAGGCGTGATCGCGTCCCTCGAATGGATCGATTCCTGACTAAGCCGCACCCATCAGGCCTTTGCAGCTTTGTGCTGATGGGGGTTACCAGCTGAGATTTAGGAGTCTTGAGGGTACCCCTAATTATGGTCCCCGACAAGTACATTCAAACACCCCTTAATAAACTTTCAGGATTCCACGAAGAGACTAGGATAGTTTGAGAAGATTGAGGGACTGTTTGGATGCACTAGAACTAATAATTCGATACTAAAATTAACTGAATACATGCAAACAGGCTGGCTAATAGTTCATCTATTAGCTATTTTTAGCAAATTAGTTAATAGTTAGCTAGATATTTGTTAGTTAGATAATTCACTAGTAATTTTTTAGCCAACTAACTATTAGCTCTATACCCCATTTGGATGTAGATATTGGAGCACGGAATTGGTAATTGGAATCAACTTTCCAAAATTCTATTGTTTGGTTGCACATAAAATTGAGATTTGGAATTGGAGACCCAATTCTCTGGAATTGGATTATAATTAGAATAACCCTCTTCCAATACAGATCAGCACCCCTCTGTATTGTGTGGATTACCATACAATTCCAAACTCCAATTCAGTGACACCAAATAATAAAATTGGAATTACATCTCATTTCAATATCAGGAATGATTTGGTATTGAACTCAATTTAATTTCATGCCCTCTAAGGGCTTGTTCGGTTAGCTCTCAATCCATGTGAATTGAGCGGGATTGGATGGGTTTGAATCCCAAA